>NC_134405.1:125872714-126472714 GCF_038048845.1 Mixophyes fleayi
ATACTTTTAGGTGATAACACAATGTAATACTCTACTGAGTTTGGGCATTCTCCACAATAAGGACCCTTAATTAGGGACCTAATATAAGCATAACATTTCTGATTGATCACATAGGTTCTAGATCTGTATATTTTTAAACATTTTATAAGTTTGTTTTTATTATATTATTTTATTATATTCCTATCTAACATTTTCTTCCATCATTTCCAATTTGATATGCTAAATCCACTTTTGAACTGGAAATGCAATCAATACCCGTAAACAGGACTCTGTACAAACAGAATCTCAATGATCCAATTACAGCTGCCATCACCCATTCCCTAGGTATAGTAAACACAGCCAGTATTTTGATATTCCCCACTGAAAAAGTCACAGGAGTGACAAAACGCGTTTGGGTACGCCCTCACACCAATCAGGATCCAGTAAACAGGATGTAGTACGTGTGTTCCACGCCATTTGTTCACCATACAGACACTGAGGATTCAGAACCTGCTACTATCAAGAAGCCGGCCAGCTTAGACGATTATCCATTTGGAGAAAGGACCTCCTAACAGCAAGTATTAAGGGTATACCCGTTATCCTTAACTCTCCCTCCTTTGTGGAGGGAGAGTTCAAGATTATGGGTATACCCCTAATACTTGCTGTTACCAAAATCGTTTTTCACTTTGTGAAAAATGATTTGCAGGGAAAAACAAACAAGCTGCTGTGTGCAAAATAGTTTGTAGGGGCTCAAGTCTGATTTTGGGAAGATCAGTGAGAAGGGAATTACAATAGCTGATGTGGGAGATGATGAGAGCATGAACTAAAGATTGTATGATATATATATATATATATGTATTCTGGAATTTTCTTTAGATGTATGCAGCATAATGTAAATATAGAGTTGATGAGGGTAACAAAGGATAGTTGTGAGTCAAGGATTACACCTAGGCAGCGAGCGTGCATGGTGGGATTTATGGTCATGTTGTTAACAGACATAGAAATGTCAGTCAGGAAGCTTCTGTTGTATGGTGGGAATATTATTAATTCTGTTTTTGGAAGATTGAGTTTGAGTTGACGAGAGGACACCAAGATGAAATGGCAGAAAGACAGTCAGTAACGCGAGACAACACAGATGGTGAGAGATCAGGAGAGGATAGATAAATTTGTGTATTATCCGCATAGAGATGTTACTGAAATCCAAAGAAGCTTATTAGTTTTCCAAGAAAAGTGGTGTAGATAGAGAATAGCAGAGGACCTAGGACTGAGCCTAGTGATACGCCAACTGATAAAGAAAGCGGAGTGGAGGATGTTCCAGAGAAATTAACACTGAAAGAGCGATTAGATAGGTAGGATGAGAACGAGGATAGGACAGTGTCTTAAAGACCTAGGGATTGTAGCGTCTGTATTAGGAGAGAGTGGTCAACAGTGTCAAATGCAGCAGAGAGATCCAGGAGAATTAGAAGAGAGTAATGGCTTTTACTTTTTGCTGTGATCAAATCATTGACAACCTTGGTCAGCACAGTCTCTGTGGAGTGTTGAGAGCGAAAGCCTGGATTGGACAGTGCCTTCAAGACCTAGGGATTATAGCATTTGTATGAGGAAAGAGTGGTCAACAGTGTCGAATGCAACAGAGAGATCCAGGAGAATTAGAAGAGAAGTAATCACCTTTAGTTTTAGCTGTTATCAGATCATTGACAACCTTGGTCAGCACAGTCTCTATGGAGTGTTGAGAGCGAAAACCTGATTGAAGAGGATCCAATAGGTTGTTTTCAGAAAGGAAGCGTGTGAGGCATATGTCTCAAGTTTGGAGGAGCATGGGAGCTGAGAGATAGGGCAGTAGTTTGAGAGAGAGTTTGGGTCAGAATTTTGTTTTTTTAAGAATAGGAGCAATCACTGCATACTTGAATAGTGATGGAAAGATATTAGTAGAGAGAAATAGATTACAGATTTTAGTTAAAGGTGAAATGAGCACACAATACAAGGACCTACCACTTTGTGAAGGTATGGAATCAAGAGGACAGGAGGTAGATTAGGAAGATATGAAGAGAGTAGAAACGTCATCTTCATTTGTGGGATCAAATGAAGAGAGAGTGTCAGAGGATGCTGGGAAGGAATTGAGCTGATTGCTAGTCAAGGGAGATGATACCATTTCAAGTCTGATCTTATCAATCTTATCCTTGAAATAGGACGCAAGATCCTGGGCACTGATGGTAGTCGGAGGGTTTGGGGTGGAAGGATTGAGAAGAGATTTAAATGTGTCAAAATGGCGTTTGGGATTAAAAGCCTGAGCATAGATGAGAGATTGGAAGTATGCTTGTTTAGCAGTGTCCAGAGCACTTTGATAGGAATGGTAGATAGCAGTATATTCGCTAAAATCATTAGAGGTACAAGATTTACGCCACTGATGTTCAGCTTTACGGGAAAGTTTTTGTAGTTTTTGTGTTACTTTAGTGTACTTTAGTGTAACATACAACAACATACAACATTGGCTTAGTCATGGCTTCCCATGACTAAGCCGATCACGGCGAAACGTACGTCGGGTCACGTGTGACGCGTGACGTCACACACCCGGAAGTGTGAAGCCGGTCAGCGGAGTTAGCCGCGATCGTGTCACACTCTATCTAATGTTGTAGTTAATTTAGAATTTTGCAGTGCGCTTTATTTAGGGTTTAAACACCAGGGCAATACTGCCTGACAAACAGGAGGTGACTGGAGGTCCCTTAATATCGCTAGTCAGATCTTTACTATCAGTATGACTATAGGCAGAACTGACTTAATCCCTAATACAGTAGATATGTGTTAGAAGGAAATCGTCAGTGGTTATGATAAAGTTAACCCCTCTCTTTCACACATTGCATGAGAGGGTGCTGTGTTAGAGTACCAATCCTGATTTTTGGAACTATACATACACTAATTTAAGTTCCTTTGTATGTCTATGTCAGACTATCACACCTGAGTGGTTTTGATAATTATAACCCCTACAAGCGCATTCTTATACTACGGTTATTTAATTTAGAGTGGACACACTTGCTGGCTATATGTGACACACTATGTATCGATGAATATAGGGAATGTAATTAAATCTCAATAAACTGTGTTATTTTGAATCTCATTGATACAATGTCCATAATTATGGGTATTTTTCCCAGTTAATTATAAGTGTCACAATTTTGTGACCACCGGCTTCCCGGAAGGGTATTTTTAACCATTTCTATCACTTATCTTTATTTTTCATCACTTCTTTATTTTAATATTCGCCGACTTTGATGTTATCTGGTATATTCAATTTTATAGATAATTTTCAATAAAATTTGTTTTTAAATAATTTTTCAAGGGACTGGAGTGCCTCAGTTAACAATCTCTCTTAGGTGATTCTTTTCACCATTTTCCTCTTGATATTATCTTTGGTTGTGAGAGCACCCCCTCATTTTGTATTTCCTACATAATTATAAATAATTCTTAGGTACAAATGATGAGGAAGTCTTAACCTTAGAGCGAGATGGATTTGCTTTTTTCTATAATCCTTTAATACACACCTTACAGGTGCAACCATTAATCAGTCTGCTGTCAGTCTGTAAGATTAGAAGACCCAGACTGGGCCTTGTGAATGGAGCCCACCCTTTTCTCTCCATTTATACCCCTGGGACCCTTATTAGCTTTTCCTAAAGCTGAACACATTCTCTGGGAATTTTTTTCCAATCACATACAACTTCCTAGGGCTTTAAAGCACATAAGACAGAAAGCCTGTGACATATATATCTGTGATTTACCAACTTCCCAGTGCTATTGTCACAATATTTTAACATAGACAGTGGTTTGTCACAAGCCTCTAAGAGAGGAATCAGCTATGTAGCTGACAGTAAAGGCTGCAGACCGGGGTACACAGAGGTATAGCAGTGCACCCAGGTTAAGGTATACAGGTGTAAGACATGAGTAACAAAGAGGCCTATTTTGCTACACCTCTCCTGCATAAGGAAAGGTGAGTTCCCGAGAGTCTGCAGGTACAGGCTGCAGGCAGAGTTAATTTCAACAGTCTTTCCCATAGCACACAAACACACAGGTGCATATGGGTGTTATTGATTTGTTGTCTGTGATTGGTTTGCAGTGTTTGGGTGGTGGAAAAATACTGTATTGCGCATGTGGGCAGGGCGACCGAAGCCATCTAGTGGCCGGCACCCAGGAGGGAAACTAGGATTTGCTCATATAGGTTGGCTGGTATCATCCTGACAAAGTATATGCTTTCTTATTGTGAATTAACAATAAAGGTAATGTTTTCAACAAGAAATTGTCCGTGTGTGCATCAGCAAAAGGGTGCACATATCACAAAATGGGTGGCCTTACCAGAATATGATATACGTGTAACTCAGTTATTTGACATGCAACTGTCTACATTTCTTCTTTATGAATAACATTATTTGAGTACACTCTGAATTTGAACTGTAAAATTATACATTGTTTCTCTTCTAGCAAATATAATACAGAGAAATACACACTGTGATGAGTAGTCTCACTCAGTATAAATAATGTATTGTCCAGAATCACCCTTCAAATCTGAGATTCCTTTGCTTTAATCAATACCATTTATTTTCATTTTCTGACTTAAAATTATATACAGTATTATCAGTATCAATTTCAGAGACAGAATTGGGGAGACCAGATAGTGTTGTTCATTGCACCTTATTTTTAGAGGTGAAATAGTTAACTATTTAAATAGTATACCCACATCTAATGTATTTTTTCTCTAGTCTGCTTAAGCCTTGAGATATGTATTTTTCTATTTGTTGGCATAATGCCTTATATTTTAAATACCTGATACGCTCGCGCGTTGTGATATGTTTATGTAATCTGAACATCAAAAAGTGATGTTTCTGTCTTAGTAAACCAGAGTTCTTAGAACACCAGAGCTGTGTGTGTGTTCTTCATTCTCTCCGGCCATATTTTTCTGATAAACTTCACTGTTCACTGGACAACTCATCGGTATCAGAGGAAGTAGTTAGCTATTTAAAAAGAGTGCCAGTATTTTTGCCCATGACTGCACATGTAAAAAGCATTTCCAGAATATGTACATATATCACAAAAGATACTAGAATTTTTTTTTATACAGGCAGTCAGTCTCCTGCGATGACTATTGCAATTCCCTCCTTACTAGTCTTCCCCTAACCAGACTTTCAGCAATACAATCTATTTTGAATGCAGGTGCAAAAGTAATTTTCCTTGCAAAATGATTTTCTACTGCTGCTCCACTCCGTCAGCCCCTACAATTGTTGCGTGTACTTTACTGAAGCAAAAATAAAATAAGTCTACTTACATACAAATCCATCAACAAAACTGCACCAACATATATCTCTTTACTTGTCTCAAAATACACCCTGAAACTGAATGGCCGTGGTTTCTCTGAGCTCCTGCACCATCCTACAGTTCTAGGCTCGAAAACTGCTCCTGGCCCTTACCAACTGGGCAGAAACAGTCCCCTTAGATCTCTTACAGCAGCATGGCCTCTCTGCCACAGTCCCCCATGTTGGTATCTTCACAAGATGGACGGAACCCTGAATCTTCAAACTCCCGCACCAGTATCCAGGCCGTGCGTCCCCTGATAGTCTCCACTTGGAGGCCTCATCATATACCGTATATTTTCCCCAGGGATCGGTGACGTAACCAGCGGCTCAGGCAGCACCCAAACACCTGCGGTGTGTCCCAAGACAGCCAGGATGAATCGGGCACCAGAGGTGGCTTTCCCTCCAAGGATCTCTCCAGTCGGCACCATTTTGGGCAGCTCCCAACAGATATCTGAGGGAGCCAAGCTGTAAATAGAGGCATAATACACCCCCCCTGCAAGCTGCTCGCAGAGACTGCTGCTGAGACACGGTAGTGGAGAGTTGACGCAGGACGTCCACTGCTCCCAAACAGTAGCATGTCTGTAGCCACCAGAACCCGGCAAGTCCTGTACTAACCCATCGTGCGGCTGCCTACCTGGACAGGCTCAGCTTCATACCCAATTGGATGCTTCTTGCTCCTGGAGTACTGGCAACAGATTAGGTCATACACCTTTAGTCCAGTACCTACTAACAGCACGTCAGCCATCCACACATATACTTCACATTGCTTGCTGTTTCATTTCTACAGTGCACAAAAACTTTATCTCCAGCAACACTGCCATCTTGTGGCAGATTATGAGATTGTATTTACTGATTTACTGTACAGGCCATATCACGATACACTTTATTGCCCCATATTTCTTAAGGTGCTCCACACATACTCAGATTGAGGCCCTCTGCCACCTCTGGGGTGATCCTCACACCTGATCCCATCAGCCCCCTGTTGGCCAACTGCATTTTACATCAATATAATCCTTAAAACTCATCTACTGGCATGGTTGCCTAATCCACAGATGGGGGGAAGTGATCAGTGACAACTATTACAGCATTCATCATTTAGTGTACTATTGACAACAGATGATTGATCCTTTGCAACTTATTTGGTGTACTACCTGTGCGCCCAAATGGGTAGGGACAGGAAAAGTTCTGCCAAGAAGGACTCCAGGAAACCAATAACGACACCCCAACTCTAAGACCTGGATTCCTTCCTGAAATCTTTGAAGATCTCAGATATGAGTAACACAGCCTCATTGAATCACTTCTCTCACCAACCAACGCTTGACTCTCAAACCGTGAAAGGCATACCAGCTGCGACACCAACGGCCATGGGACAACCAGATCTGGCACAGATCCTGCAGATGCTCAAGTCCCTACCAACTAAACAAGAGCTAGCCTCAAAAAGGTCTTTGAGGCACTGGAAGCCAAACTACAGGGAGGTGTGACAAGAAGTGACTACACTACAAGCTGATCTCACTCATCTTGGTTATCTGTTGGTGGCCCTGGAACAGAGTAAGGAGGCAGAGGATGAATGTTTTGCCACATTGCAGACCACTGTGGCCAACTAGGCAAAGGCCCTGCACCGTCTACACTATAAAATGGAAGACTTGGACAATGAGGGTTTCAGAAATAATCTAAGAATCAGAGACATACCAGAAGACATACCCACCCAAGGCCTGGTGGACGTGCTCACAAAATTGTTTAATGAAATACTGTATCTACCACCATATAATCCAAACTCTTTTGCCAGAGCTCACATGACCCTACGTCCTCTAGGGGCTCCCTCAGTCCACCCCTGGGATGTTAAATGCCACCTGGACTATTTCTCACAAAAAGCCGAGATCCTGCATAAGCTAAGAAACCTTGAGGGCCTTGAGTGCAACAGTCATGAGATTCATGTGTTCCAAGACCTCTTGTAGCACACTCTTAAATAGCGACAGATACTGAGACCTCTCAAAGAAGAGCTACAAAAGAAAGACAATAAGTACTACTGGGGATCCCATTTCGACTACAGGTCACTTAGGATGGGACATCAGCTGTTCTCCGGGAACCATTGGAGGTTTTTGGCTTTTTTTCTGCCCTGGACATTCAAACGATCACTCTTCCAAAAAGGCAGGAGTCATACTCGCGTCTATTTCCAACAGGTGCCCAGCACGGACAGGAGGGGTTTCAGAAGATTGACAGACCCAAGAGAAACCCTAAAACATGCCAAAGGACACAAGGCAAGGCATATGAGACTGTTGCCATTTATGTGGTCCTCTCCTATGACTCTGCCTAATATCATTCACTACCAGCTGGTGCTTACAAAGTTTACCTCCAAGATCTCTTTGTGACATGTGGTTTGCTGTCCTACCCCCCCTCCCCCCCTTATTTATATACGTGTTCGAGCCTGGAGGTCATAGACTGATTGTGAGACAACTACAAGAGGGACTTACTCTCAGCTTCTACAGTCAGATTGTCACGCCTGAGGATCTGTCTGTACCCAGACTGGGTTGTGTCTCTGGAGCTGGTCTGGTGACTACATGGACAAAGCTGGATGGCCTGATAATGGTCCTCTGCATGTAGTGAAAGGACTGGTGCAGATGGTTATTACACTAGCAGAGGAGAGCAAACAGGAACTGGATTACTGGACCGGAGTGGAACCGGTTTGCTGGACCAGACTGAAACCGGAATGCTGTAACAAGAATGCTGAAAGAGGATTGCTGTAACCGGACTGGAGACGGAATGCTGTAACCAGAATGCTGTAAGTGGATCGCTGGAACGGGACTGAAACCGGTATCCAGTAACTGGAATGGAACCAGAGTGGATGGAATCAGAGTGCTGGAACCAGACTGGAGCCAAAAAGCAGATTGAACTGTTTGAGCTGGATTAATAGCAAGACTGTTAGCAAGATAGGTAGCAAGACTGATTCTGGAAGGATCTCTGGAGTGAAGACAGACTGGGCAGAATCTTACAGAGAGGTCTGAAACCAGCAAAGCCTGAGGACCGCAGGGACCTGAAAGCCTGATGTGTGACACAGATAAGCGTATTAAGACTTCATCCTCTCTCGATTCTTCATTGCTTAAAGGGGAGGGAGTGTTGGCCTAGGTCTGTGGGTGCATGCCCCCCATAATGTTTTCATATCTGTTGCAAAGTTCCTAATTTAGTTTGCCTAATTTTTCTACTTTGTTAGTCATATAGTACACTTGTATAGATGTTTTCTACTTTTCATTTTGACTTGCATAGGAGTTTTCAACGCATAGTTGTCCCTGTCACCAAAACCCAGTGTCCCCAAGCCACATGAGTTCCTTCTGGAGCATGCCCGACTATGGCCTCCTATGACTCTTCAAAGCAGTTTAATTTTTCTATCTACTATATGTAGTCTCCTACACCAGACATCACCACCATTTACATGTTTCTGTTCCCCTACCCTTCTTCCTACCCCTCCTTCATTGCCCCCCTCCACCCTTCCACTATACTTAGCAGCTTTGAATTTCCTCCTGATCCATCCCTGGGCATGCTCCGTCCACCATTTGTTACACTTTGAAGATGCTGGATAAACTTAAGTTTGTCAACCTTAATGTGAAGGGCCTAGAAATTCTGGAAAAAAAGATCCAGGTTATTGAGAGACTGTAACGTTCTTACCTTCCCTCATCCAGCGCTGTCTCCTCTGTGCCACAATTGGCACTTCTGGATAGCGGGTCACATGACTCGGCTGTTGGGGTGGGTTTTTTGAATCTGCCTCTATATAATCTCAGCACTGATACTAGCTCAGTGTCAGCGCAACTTTGTTGCTGTGCGTCTGACACTCCTGTGCTGCTCCTTGTGCTTTCTGTTGGATATTCTGTGTACCAAATCTGCCTGCCTGACTATGTTTTTCTGGATATCCCTGTGTACCGAACTTGGCATGTATGACTGGGCATTGCTAGATCTTCCAGTGTACCGAACCTGGCCTGTCTGTCTACGCATTGCTGGATCATCCTGTGTAATGAACTTGTCTTGTCTGACGATTCCCTGTCTGATATTCCGTGTACCAGATCCTAGCCTGTCTGACTACTCGCTGCCTGATTATCCATGTACCAGATCCTAGCATTTATGACTCTTCTCTGCCTGATTATCCATGTACCAGATCCTAGCCTGTGTGACTACTCTGCCTCAGTACTCGTGTACCAGTTCCTTATCTGCAGACCTACAGTGCAGTTTATTGTGTTTCTGCCTACTCTCTATTACGGTCTCAGCTTCTCCAGAATTTATCCATCTTGCTCTTAGGGCGGCGGTTCCCAAACTGTGCGCCGCGGCTCCCTGGGGTGCCATGGCGCTGTGACAGGGGTGCCGCGATCGTCTTAGAAAAAAAAAAAGAAACAAAAACAACTTACCCATCATCCAGCGCCAGATCCTCCTCCTCACTGACTGCCGGGCGTGACGTCATCATGTCCGGCAGCCTCAGTGAGGAGCAGCAGCAGAGAGAACGTCAGGGAAGAAGGTAAGTAAAGGAAGTGAAGGGGGGCATTGAGAGACACGCTGAAGGGGACAGAGAGACACTGAAGGGAGACACAGAGAGGCTGAAGGGGGACACAGAGAGGCTGAAGGGGACAGAGAGACACTGAAGGGGGACACAGAGAGGCTGAAGGGGGACACAGAGAGGCTGAAGGGGGACACAGAGAGGCTGAAGGGGGACATAGAGAGGCTGAAGGGGGATAGAGAGAGGCTGAAGGGGGACACAGAGAGGCTGAAGGGGGACAGAGAGAGGCTGAAGGGGACAGAGAGACACTGAAGGGGGACACAGAGAGGCTGAAGGGGACAGAGAGACACTGAAGGGGGACACAGAGAGGCTGAAGGGGGACACAGAGACGCTGAAGGGGGACACAGAGAGGCTGAAGGGGGACACAGAGAGGCTGAAGAGGGACACGGAGAGGCTGAAGGGGACAGAGAGACACTAAAGGGGGACATAGAGAGGCTGAAGGGGGACACAGAGAGGCTGAAGGGGGACACAGAGAGGCTGAAGGGGACAGAAAGACACTGAAGGGGGACACAGAGAGGCTGAAGGGGGACACAGAGAGGCTGAAGGGGACAGAGAGACACTGAAGGGGGACACAGAGAGGCTGAAGGGGGACACAGAGAGGCTGAAGGGGGATAGAGAGAGGCTGAAGGGGGACACAGAGAGGCTGAAGGGGGACAGAGAGAGGCTGAAGGGGACAGAGAGACACTGAAGGGGGACACAGAGAGGCTGAAGGGGGACAGAGAGACACTGAAGGGGGACACAGAGAGGCTGAAGGGGGACACAGAGAGGCTGAAGGGGGACACGGAGAGGCTGAAGGGGGACACGGAGAGGCTGAAGGGGACAGAGAGACACTGAAGGGAGACACAGAGAGGCTGAAGGGGACAGAGAGACACTGAAGGGAGACACAGAGAGGCTGAAGGGGACAGAGAGACACTGAAGGGGACAGAGAGACACTGAAGGGGGACATAGAGAGGCTGAAGGGGGACAGGGATAGGCTGAAGGGGACAGAGAGACACTGAAGGGGGACACAGAGAGGCTGAAGGGGAAAGAGAGACACTGAAGGGGACACAGAGAGGCTGAAGGGGGACACAGAGACGCTGAAGGGGGACACAGAGAGGCTGAAGGGGACAGAGAGACACTGAAGGGAGACGCTAAAGGGGGACACAGAGAGGCTGAAGGGGGACAGGGAGAGAGACACTGAAGGGGGACACAGAGAGGCTGAAGGGGATAGAGAGACACTGAAGAGGGACACAGAGAGGCTGAAGGGGGACAAAGAGACGCTGAAGGGGGACACAGAGAGGCTGAAGGGGACAGAGAGACACTGAAGGAGGAGGGCAGAGAGAGACACTAAAGGAGGGGGATAGAGAGACACTGAAGGAGGGGGACAGAGAGAGATGCTGAAGGAAGGGGACAGAGAGAGATGCTGAAGGGGGGTCAGAGTGTGAGCTGATGAAGAGGGACACAGAGTGTGAGATGGCGAAAAGGGGGACACAGGGTGTGAGACGGCGAAGAGGGGGACACAGGATGTGAGATGGCGAAGGGGATACAGAATGATATGATAAAGGGGCACAATGTGATGGTGAAGGGGTCTAAATACATGTTACGTCATTTTGACCCAACTACTTAAAAAACGGGACTACCCGGTAATTATTTTTGCTATGGGGTGCCTTGGAAAAATTATGGTTACCCGAAGGGTGCCTCGAGCTGAGAAAGTTTTGGAACCACTGTCCTAGGGCCTAATGTTACACCCTGAAGCAGTCTTGAGGACCACAACTTGCAGGTTGCTGGCAGCAGAGTCCTCTGGTCTGCTTGTGCCAATTGGGACCCTCTGAGTTGTAACAGAGACTTCATAGCAGAAATGATAGATGTGGCTTTTCTACAGGAGACCAACTTTAAACAAGGGTCAGAACCCGCCTGAGTAGCAATCAATAACCCCACTCTGCTTTTTAAGTTGCCGCGGCTGGCGCCATTTTTCAGTCCGATAGCGGAAAGTGAAAAGAGAGGGCAGAGCAGACAGCAAGAAAAGAAGCAGAGAAGAAGCAGAAGGAATCGGAAAGAAGCGGAGAGTGGCAACAGGGAGCCCTTGTAAGGGCTGAGAGCTACCCTGTCAAGAAGACAACGGGATCATGATTGGGAGATGAAGAAGAGAGGAAGAAGTCTGTGGCTGGGCATTGAGGACGGTGGCAGTGTGGGGAGCTGTGAAGAATACACCAGGCAATGCCTGGAATTAGGTAAGGCCCCTGTGGGCAGTCAGCCTTTGGACGCGGACCGTCCTGAACAGGCCAGCAGGCCCCTGAGTGTGTGTATGTGGCACAGCAGACCCCTGGGTGTGTGTGTGTGTGTGTGTGTGTGGTAAAGCAGGACCCAAGTTAGAGTCAGGCATAATAGCCCGAGGCACCAGCCGTAATGCATATTTTGTTATACTTGTGAATAACAATACATTTGATTTTTGTCTCTTTTTACAGGTGATGAGGGGGATGAGAACGTGGAGGAGGAAATGGTGGAGATGACCTGTGATGTGGAAGAGCATCAGATGGAGGAGGAAACAGGGGTCATTAGGCAAAAGACACTCCTTCAATTATAGCACGACCTTCAACACTCAAATACACAACTAGAAAGCATTACTGAGGAGATAAGCACTACCCTCACCCATATTGAGCACAAGTTGGACACTTCCTTCACCACAATGAATACCACGTTCAAAGACATCCGCAATATCCTTTCCCATCTCACTGACCTGGTTTCCCAATATGTTACTTCTAATCTACCTAGCCAGTTTATCCAAGTTTCCTCTTCTTCCCCATTAGCACAATACCTCACTCCTGTCCATATTCCCAACTTACTAACACCAGAATCTCTGTCACATCATGATTCACCATTTTCCCCTACTTATAGTCCCCACTTCTCAATTTCTGCCTCACAACCCTCAACAACCTAAATGCATTATTTGGGCCCCAACCCATCCCACCCCCAGCCCCCTCTGCACACCCCACAGCCCACTTTGACTACCCCCTAGCTCACTCTGCAAACCCCCTAGCCCACTCTGTAAACCTCCCAGCCCAATCTGTATACCCCCCAGCCCACTCTGCATACCCCCAGCCACATATTTCTCCACAACCCCCTCTTCCTCCCCCCAGCCACATCTTTCCCCCAGCCGCCTGTTCACCGCCTTTACCTTCTTTCACCCCTTCTCTGCCACATCTTACCCTCCAGTCCCCTCTGCCCACCCTCCAGCCACTTCAGCACACTATCCAGCTACTTCTGCACACTCTCCAGCCACTTCTGCCCAGCCTCCACCCACATCTGCACACACTCCATCACTCTCTAATGCTCCCTCTACTGTCTGTCTCCATTATGCAGGTGGACTGTCTAGCAATTTCCTCATCATGAGTGAAGCGCAGGAGGTCAAAGTACCACAACTTTGGCACATACACATCCTCTGCCGCTGCCCCAGATTTTTTGAGGCCTCAATATTGTTCAATTATTTTTTTAAACACATTCCTAAGGTTCTCTATCTTCCCCTTTGCCCACTCTACATTTACTCTAGGGTAATGTGGAATATATACTTTCACAAGTTCTTAAAATAGCCACACTCCCCTTCTGCCTGTTTGAGTATTCTTTTGATTTTATTTTTCACAAGCAAGGATGGGATCTGTAGGCATCAATCAAGTCCCACATTTTTGTCCGATGTCATGGCAGTATATTTTCTATTACGAAAACATATATATTGTCATAATTGCATATACAACAACCAAAATAAAGTGTCAACAACATAAACGTGAATCAATAATAAACACACATATAATTTGGTACTGTTATAATTAGCATACGCACCAGCCAAGGAAAATTACTAAAATTGTCCTGCTATAAAGAACATACATACCTTGCTGTAATACTGACGAAATCAGCCATTTTATGAGAAGGGTGACCAGGCGCACTCGCTCTTAGCTCATTGTCTTAGATCTAAATGAATGCACAACAGAATAATTTTTATTCAAGATGCAGCCTCTAATAGAATCTATGACCCGCAAAAAAATGCAGAACGCTTTCGCGAATTCTATTCTCATGTGTATGACCTTTAAGCATATCACACCCCCCCCCCCCCAAGGGCCTACATGACCACATCATACAATTTAAAAAAGTTGCAGACTTACAAAATCTCTCTTTATGCAGATGATGTACTGCTCACCCTTGCAAACCCCCACATTTTGATTCCATCCCTTATGTCTGAGAACAAACCTTACGGTCTTCTTTCAAATAAACTCTGATAAAACTGAACCTTAACCTCCCTCCTGATATGCTCCAACACTTGCAAACATCCTTTAAGTTTAATTGGCAACCTCACAAAAATCTAATTTCTAGGCATTAACATAACAAAAGAATATGACACACTTCGCAAAAATTTCCCTCCCTTATTAGCTACCTTGAAACGGGATTTAAAATCCTGAACCTTGCACTTCATCTCCTGGATGGGCAGAGGAGCGGTGGTAAAAATGAATGTGCTCCCTAGACTGCTCTATGTTATAGATTTTTTATTTCAAATACTACCGGTTCAAGTTCCCTCCCTCTGTCTCAAGTAATTACAATCTAATGTATCTTGTTTTCTTGTTTTTATGTGGTCAAGTCGACACCCGAGAGTTAAACAAAAAGTACTCTTCCGACATTCCAAAAAATGTTTTCGTAAATACTACTTTCCATCCACTTCACACAAGCAGTCCTGGCACATGCCAACCCACATACTAGATTATGGGTGGACGTAGAAGCGGACTTACTACAAATGATATCCCCTTAGCCCCTCTATTGGCTACATCCCAAAACTCTACCTCCTCTAAATCATCTTCCCCCCACAGTTCACTTCTCCCTTTCAAATTGGGAGTACTGTACTCAAATCTTTAAGTTGATAGAGAATCCAAGACAAATGGTTCCCTTGTGGCATAACCATTCCTTCCTCCACTGTACCAATTTCAAGGCCTTCCCAGATTGGACAAAACATAATTTAATTTTTTTACCAGATAGTGTCCCAATGGGCTTTTTCCCTGAGTTCATTGAGCTCCGAGATCGCCTGCACCATCCCACCACCTCTTTCTATCAATATCTCCAAATCCGTCACTTCTTTAATTGCCAGATTGACCCACGAAGCCCCAACTGTCCGTCCTCTCTGAAAATTTTCTGTCCTAACATGTCCTCCTCTAAAGGACTTATCTCCACCTTTTGCTCCATACTGATGCAATACAATCTCCCCTTTAAGGAACTTCATGAACTGTGTTGGGAGGAGGACATGGGAGAATCCCTTGACCTTGGAAGTGTGAGCTTCCATCTGTGAAGCTGTTCCCAAATCCTCTATTTGCACTGGTATCAAGAAGAATTAATTCAAACTTCCAGAATTAGTCCCTTCCAGATTTGATGCAATCTTTCCCACTTTGTCAGATCTTTGCTAGCGGAACTGTGGTCAATGTGGTTCAGTATTTCAAGTTTGGTGGAGTTGCCCTTAAATTATACCGTTTTGGTCAGAATTATAAGAACTTATTAGTAAGGTCACCTACTTGTCAGTTCCTTTTCATCTCTCCTTCTGCCTTCTGCCTGGTCTACCACGGCGAGTCCACAGACTAGAATGGAAACTCCCTGACCAAATTCTAACTGCTGGTGGTAGTCGAAATTCCAAAGCTGGAAAGGCCAACAACACCAATATAACCAACACTACAATTCCAACTCTCACAATACCGACATGTTAGTAAAACTGACCATAATAAACAGTGACACGCCAGAAAGCCGACACAATAAAATCTTACATGCTGAAATGCCAACACAATAAAATGGCATTAGTGCGATTGATGGCACTGAAAATGCCAGCAGTCACACTGTCGGCATTAAGAGGGCAATGCGAGTGGGTATGCAGCTGTGTCATGGATATAAATAGATGAATTTAAAAAAAAAAGTAGGGCCCCCGCTCTAACCAGTATTAACTCTAGGACTGCCTGGTCCCCCCGATTTCACTATAACTAGCACTAGACTAACCAGCCAAGGTGGGTGGCACTATAGCAGGGGGACATGTAGACAGGGGGTCACCCTGCCATAATGACAACCAACCCCAGGCTGTTCAGTACTGGGCTGGATTCCCTAGGGAGTGGGGTCTGCAAATTCTACGGGCCCCCCTCTAGGAAGAACCAACCCAGTGCTGAAAGCACTAGGACTCTTCCTACACCTCGGGGGCAGTGGGTGTAGGGTAATATGGAGAAGTTAAAGAAAGTAAGAAAAAATCATTTTTATTCGTGGAACTACAAAATCTCAATCATCTCGGGCTGCCATTAACAGTCTGGGGATGCTGGTGCTTTTAGAACTACAAGCACCAGCATACCCATAGCAGCCAGGGCATGGTGGCATTTGGAGAACCACAAGTGCCACCATGCCCTGACACCCATGGCTTGCTGCAACCTATAGTACCACAAACAAAAATGTTAAATAACTCACAACACCCTCTTTATAACCACATTACTTTAATAAAAATAATAAAACCCCAAATATGACTTACAAAACCCTCTTTCAGAGTGTAGTACCTATTAACGGTACTGACTACCCCGACAGAGAAGACAACGACATGAGGAGTCCAATTGAAAAGTACACCATCCTGCCAACAAAACTACTTACCAGAATGCAGATTACTTCATATCACGACTCTCTCTCTTGCCGACTGGAGAAAATGTCATCACCAACCGCGACTTGGCTTAAAGCGGCGATGGACGGACCAGTGTGTCATTTATGTCATGTAAGTACTATTTTAGGGGTTAGGGGTGTTAGGCGATTTAGGGTTAGGAATAGGGTTAACCCTAATCCTAACCTTAACCTTAATGTGTCAGCATTTCAGCATGTAGGAATTTATTTTGGCAGCTTTCTGGTGTGTCACTGTTTATTATGGTCGGTATTACTAACATGTCTGTAGTGTCTGTTAAATTGGTGCCTGCCTTTCCAGCGTTGTAAATTCATACCCCATCCCTATCAGCGGATATTTAATAACAAAAAATTGTAAAAACCCTGAACCCCCCCTCAGTTCCTGTCCTAATAGTCAGCATATGGCAGATAAATAAAATGGAACACATCACAAACTTACTTCATGAACATCCCAACCAATTTTTATCGACATGGCATACCTGGTTGGAGTACTTTAATACCTGAGGTCATTGATCCTTTGTTTTATCATATAGGAGATGCGAGTTGTTTACTTATCTTATCATTCATTCCCCCATTCTCAAACCACCCCCCTCTGCCCTTCCCTGCCTCTTTCTCCCCCTACTAACATTTCCCAGTTCTTTCCCCTTCCCCTCTTCCCTCCCCTCATTCACTTTCTCTTTTACGATCTATACATCTATCTGTACTATTTTGATTGATATATCCACAGTCTTACACTGAGATATTCTCATACATTTATTTATTTAATAAAAAATTGTATTTTGGATTTGCACTTGTTCTGATATGTATATGTTAACAATCAATTCCCAATCCCCTCCCCTCTTTTTGGTTTTTGTATCCCTTCCTCACAACCTTGATTGAAATTCCAATAAAATTTTATTAAAAATAAAAATCAGGTAAAACGTTCACAGTATCTGTATTCCACGGAAAGTTCTGGCAAATTATTCTGACATGTCTCCAAACACAAGGTTACTATACACGAATGAACGTTTACCCACAATGCTCCATTCTGTAACTGTACCTGCCGTGATTGACCTATACCAACTGCAAACACCCAAGACTGCGTCTTTAAAATTAGAGAGCAGCCAGTCTGACAGCGGCGGTACGAGAGAAGATGGCATGTGACGAATATGTGCAGGAGAAGAGTGACAGAAAAGATGGAGTGGACGGGTGATGGATAAGAGTTAATGCAATTGATGGACTTTAAAAGAGCAAAGCCAATGAGTCCAAGGGAAATGGAGATGATGGTGAGAATGCTGGACCAGCACGACTACAACTGTTAAAAGCAAAAATACCGAAATGTTAATGAATGAAAAGAAGTGATTGGGCAGAAACTCCTAATCAAATCAAGGATAAACTCAGGGAAAAAAAAGACGAAATTCCAAATCCAAAAACGGTGGTCAAACTTAAAAAATATGGAGCAAAAAAGGCTTATGAGAATCTGAAGGAACATTAAAAAAAATGAGTATTAAAATTGGTAATTAAAAATGTTTTAAATAGGTTAAAAACATGTTAGTAATTGGTGTTATTATTTTACTGTAGCAATAATGATTAGTATGATTAATAAGCGTTTTACATCTATTTACAGAAAGATGAGTGCATGATGAAGTGTGCTGCGTAGCTACTCAAAAATTTTTAAATGGCAAATGCTGTAGTGTCTATAAAATCTGAAATAACAGAGTTAGAGAAATAAAAGTGGAACTTAAGGTAATTAAGGTAATAAGGTGATTATAAACCCTTGTAAAACTTTAATAAAACGTAAGGTGCACCCTGTTCCGTTACAATAAAAATTAGCACCTATTTTACAGAGACTATGGACCAGCACGTCAGCATGCCTAATGACGAAATGCTCAGAATACACAGTACCAAAGGAAGATCCAAAGAACGAAGACAGGAAGCCTGGGCATATTCTGGAGAACAGAAGCACAAGTACAGGATATGTAGGAGCAGACTAAGCGCTGGAAACAGAGACCTGGGACAGACACTCCCCTAGGGTCCGCGACCTGCGAACCTCTGGGAGCATGGCCCACACCACCTTAAGGCGGTTCTTGGTGAGCTGGGAGGTTCGTTAGACTCCGCACCCTAGAGAAAGTCTGCATAAATCCTGACTGATTGAGTTGTTACACTGGTGGGCATAACAGTTTGCTCTGACCGTAAAAATGGACTGCAGTAATCCAACTCCGCGAGATCTTCCAGAACACCTTGTTGGATATCTGGATGAACAGAAAAATAACCAAACCCAGCTTTTACAAGGGTCTCTAGACACACTCCAGAATACCTCAGCATATCAAGCTACTACTACCTCTGCTGCTCCTAACTAGAATCCGGTAACTCCTTCCACTTCAACTAGTCAAGCTTGTCGGGGATTCTTAAACCAATGTGCCATACAGTTTGAGCTCCAACTGGGGAATTTCCCTACAGAAAAAACTAAATTAGCATACATTATTTATCTCTTCTCGGTCAGGCTTTGGCCTGAGCGTATCTATTATGGGACTGCCATAACCTCATGTTGCATAATAGCTCCATGTTTTTGCCTCCGATATTTTACACCTTTGCCAAGGGTCTCTTCCCCAGGGCCAGTATGGCATTCAATTTCATACTCTCGCTTCTGAGCTTCACTGGATTAATGAAGCCTTATTCACTACATTTTGGCAAGGTTACCTACTACTCTGGATTACCTCCTCTCCAAATCGATATTCGCATCAGGGAGTGAAATCAGGAAAATAAACATTTCCGTGGATTTGGCACTCGCTTGACTCCTTGCTTCCAAAATCCCATGTTCCTGCAGAAGAGCCAATACAACTAGGCCCGTCTCTCACCAGAGGAAAGAGAGAGATGTTTCAAGAATAAACTATTCATTCATTGTGGAGAGCCAGATCATATCCTATGGAACTGCTCTAAACGGCTAGGAAATGGCAAAGCCTAACTGGCTCTGAAGAGATTAGGTTGGACACTGTCGCTTCATCTCTGTCACAATCTGCCTCCTGCAGCTCCTGTCTGCCAGGAACTATTTTGGACTTTTTGAATATATATATATATATATATATATATATATATATATATATATATATATGTATATAGCCTGCAGTATCACTATGCCACCAAAGGGACCACTGTGGTGCTTGAACTGTTTCCCTTCCTGCTGAGCTAAGCTAGTTTTCTCAGGATGAATAGCCTGCAACCCGCAGGCTATTTATCTCACTACCTTTCCAGAGGTATCCAACCCTGCAATCCGAAGGCTACTCATCTCACTACCTTTCCAGAGGTATCCAACCCTGCAATCCGCAGGCTATTCATCTCACCACCTTTCTAGAGGTATCCAAGCCTGCAACCTGCAGGCTACTCATCTCGCCATCTTTCCAGAGGTTTTCAACCCTGCAATCCACAGGCTACTCATCTCACTACCTTTCCAGAGGTATCCAACCCTGCAATCCGCAGACTATTCATCTCACCACCTTTCTAGAGGTATCCAAGCCTGCAACCTGCAGGCTACTCATCTTGCCATCTTTCCAGAGGTTTTCAACCCTGCAATCCACAGGCTACTCATCTCACTACCTTTCCAGAGGTATCCAACCCTGCAATCCGCAGACTATTCATCTCACCACCTTTCTAGAGGTATCCAAGCCTGCAACCTGCAGGCTACTCATCTTGCCATCTTTCCAGAGGTATCCACCCTGCAACCCGCTGGCTACTGCATCTCACCAGCGCTTCACAGTATTGCCTATTTCGCTGTTAAGATCCGTGGTTATATTACTGACTTATCAGTTATTGCATCCTGATCCTGTATTACCTGTGTTTTCTGTGTTTGTTCACTTACTTTCTCTTTTTGGTCTTACCTTGGGAACCCTGACAATCTCCATCTGATTCTAATTTTTCCATCAATGTACTTCTTTGGGTCAGGCTCTGCTTCCAGCCCTTATCGATTCTGGTGCAGCTGGAAACTTTATTTCAGCAGTCACAGTAGCAAGAATCTCTTTACCAACTATCTTGCTGGATCAGCCTATCGCCATCACTGCTATAGATGGTAATAAGATTGTTGGCGGATCTATCCGGGAACGTACCATTTCTTTAACCTTACAGATTGGGTCCCTTCATAGAGAATCTATCTCTCTTCTAGTAATCCCTAAGGCTGTAAGTCCACTAGTCCAGTAACTACCCTGGCTAAGGGTCCACTCTCCGATACTGGATTGGCATTTGGCACAAGTTCTTTCTATGGGGACCTGACTGTCATCTCCGCTGTCTGCAAAAGGTTCCACTGCCTAAAAGGGATCTTCCTTCTACTCCCTTTGAACCCTTGGACATCCCACCTCAGTACACTTCCAATGCAGATGCCTTCTCCTAACAACAGGCTTCTAAGTTACCACCTCATCAAGCCTGGGACTGTGGCATTGAGTTGCTTTATGGCAAGGTGCCACATCGGGGACATGTCTACCCCTTATCGTTACCAGAGACCATGTCTTCTTATAATGAGGATAATCTACAATGCGACTTCATTAGAAAATCATCTTCGCTCGCTGGCATTGGGTTCTTTTTGTAAAAAAAAAAATATGGTGGTATCCTTCCATGCATAAACTATCAGTGTCTTTACACCATTATGGTAAAAACCAAATACCCTTTACCCTTAATATCAGAATTATTTCAACGGATCAGAGGAGCTTCAATGTCTACTAAATTAGAGCTCAGAGCATCATATAATTTAATCCGAGTCAAGAAGGGGGATAAATGGAAAACGGCCTTCAATACTTGAGACGGGTACTTCGAATATTTAGTCATGTCCTTTGGGCTTTGTAATGCCCCTGCTGTTTTTCAAAACTTCATGAATGAGATTTTCTGTGACATCCTATATCAGTTTGTAATTAATTACTAGATGTAATCATTATATTTTCCAACAACCTGTCCTCTCACTGATCTCTGGTTCCAGGCTCCAGATAAGTTTAAGGCCATATTAGATTGGCCTCAACCGGTTGGACTTAAGGCGGTACAACGATTTTTAGGCTTTGCTAATTATTATCAGCAATTCATCAAGGGATTTTCTTCCCTCGTGACACCCATTTCTGACTTGACTAGTAAATTGGGTAATCCCGAGCTTTGGCTTACCAAAGCATTTGAAGCCTTCAAGTAACTCAAAAGCGCCTTTAGCTCCATGTCCATTCTTCGGCAACTCAATACTTCCCTTCTTCCTAAAAGTGGACGCCTCATCTTTTTAGGAAGGTGGGCATTCTGTCCCAGAGATCTTCCGCTGGTAAACTTAGTCCTTGTGATTTTTTCTTGCGTAAGCTTTCTCCAGCAGATAAGAACAATGGAATCGGGGGAGCCGTGGCAGAATGGAGACATTTATTAGAGGGGGCTCTATTTCCTATGACACTGACCTCAAGAATCTTTTATATTTCCAATCCACCTCTTGTTTGAATCTGTGACAGACTTTGAGGAGGGATAGTGTCACAGACGTGACCTTAGTACCTGCAAGTATTGGCACTACTACACCAGGAGGCGCGGAGTCTAACACGCCGCTGGTGTTCACCAGGGACCCCCGCAAGGAAGTTTGGACTTAGCGGCAACGACGTGCAGGTCGCGGCCCTCCCAGGTAGCTACTTGCGAGATATAGAGAAAGACGTAGTCAAACAGGCAGAGTCAGGAACCAACCGGGCAGATGAGGTACCGAATCAGAAGACAGAGAATGGTCAGCAGGCCGAGGTCAAACCAGAATATCAGGATGGGACAAACGGAGAATCCGAAAGCGAGGTCAGGAAGCCGGGTCAAAACACAGGAAACCAGAAGTTACTATACAGGGACACTGAGACTAAGTAAACCAGTTGCTCTGGCACCCTAATGGTGTCAGAGCAGGCTTTAAATAGGAAGTGAAGCTTCCTCATTGGTGGGCAGGGAATCGGCGGTCAGCTGTTCTGACCGCCGACAGGAACTAGAGAGACGCGTCCCGTTGCTATGGCGACGGGCGCGCCTGCGCACCTCGTCGCCGGAAGAGGCGTCCCCGTTGCTTGGCAACGGGGCGCTCTGGAGACAGACGTCCGTCCCTGCTCGAGGAGGAGGCGCAGGGACGGCGTCTGACAGTACCCCTCTCCTTACAATTGGGGGAATCACTGGGTACAGAACGATGTTTCAGGAAGTCTGCCAGTAGCCTAGGGGCATGCAAATCTTCTTTAAAGACCCAAGATCTCTCCTCTAGGCCGAAGCCTTTCCAGTGTACTAGGTATTGGAACCGACCTCGAACTTTGCGTTCAGCAAGAATTTGGCTAATCTCATATTCATTGCCCGTAGTAGTGGAAATGGCCTGAGGGACAGTGGAGGTATGAACAAATTTGTTTAGGACCAGCGGTTTGAGGAGGGAAATATGGAAGGTGTTATGAATCTTCATCTGTGGAGGAAGTTGGAGTCGAACCGTAACTGGATTAATTACTTGAGTTACTGGGAAAGGACCAATGAAACGAGGTGCCAGTTTCATGGAAGGAACCCGTAATTTTAGATTCCTGGTGGACAGCCACACTTTGTCCCCCACTTGGAGAGCTGGCACAACTCTTCTATGCTGATCGGCAGAAGATTTATAATGCCGTCCGGATTTCAGGAGGTTCTCTTTGGTGGTAGCCCATAACTTAGCCATATCTTGAGTCATGGCATGGGCGGCAGGAACCGTGGAGGAGGTGGAAGAGAATGTGGGGAGGGTAGGATGCGTCCCATACACAGTGAAGAAGGGCGAAAACCCCGAAGAACAATGGACATGATTGTTGTGTGTGAACTCGGCCCAAGGTAGCAGAAGACTCCAGTTAGATTGGTTAAGAGATGAGAAACAACGAAGGAACGCCTCCAGGTCTTGGTTTACTCGCTCCGTCTGGCCGTTCGTCTGGGGATGATATCCAGAGGAGAACTTGAGGGTAATACCTATATCTTTGCAGAAAGCTCTCCAGAAGCGAGACACGAACTGGACACCTCGGTCAGATATTGTTTCCAGAGGGCACCCGTGGAGACGAAAGATTTCTTTGATGAAGACTTGTGTCAATTTGGATGCAGAGGGAAGGCCTTTTAGAGGAACGAAATGAGCCATTTTAGAGAACCGGTCTACTGTGACCCAAATGGTGTCAAAGCCGCTGCTGGGTGGCAAATCAGTAATAAAATCCATCGAGATGCTGGACCATGGGCGATCAGGAATCGGAAGAGGTTGTAACAATCCAGCGGGGGATTGTCTAGGCACTTTGTTCTGGGCACAAACAGAGCATGAGGCTACAAACTCTTGGACATCCGTACGGGCCGTTGGCCACCAGTAGTGTCGTGATAACAGCGAGAGAGTCTTCTCAGTACAAGCATGACCGGCAAATCTAGAGGCATGAGCCCAACGTAACGCCTTTAAGCGTAGATGTGGTACTAGAAAGGAACAGCCCACAGGAGGAGTACGGGTGATGGCTACAATACAGGAGGGTTCAAACACTGGTGGGGGTACAGTAGTGGGTGAGGAATCGGAGACATCGAAAGAGCGGGAGAGGGCATCAGCTTTGGAATTGAGATAACCAGCACGATAAGTAAGAATGAGATTAAAGCGGGCGAAGAATGAGGACCATCTGGCTTGCCGGGGGTTGAGACACCGAGCATCCCGGAGATAGATGAGGTTCTTGTGGTCGGTGAATACCGTAACAGGATGACGTGCCCCTTCTAGAAGATGGCGCCATTCTTCGAGCGCAGACTTCACCGCCAATAACTCTTTATCCCCTATACCGTAGTTAGATTCAGAGGAAGTGAATCTCCTCGAAAAGAACCCACATGGCAGCAGTCCCCCTGAAATGGATTCTTGTGAAAGAACTGCCCCAACTCCTACTGCAGATGCGTCCACTTCTACCAGGAATGGTTTATCTTGATCCGGTTGAACAAGTACAGAGGCGGAAGAAAAGGCTTTCTTGAGTGCTTCGAAGGCGTCGATGGCCTCCGTGGGCCAAACATGAGGATTAGCAGTTTTCTTAGTCAGAGCGGTAATTGGTGCGATGATAGAAGAAAACCGTGGAATGAACTGCCGGTAATAGTTGGCGAAGCCAATGAATCTCTGGGTAGCTTTCAGACCCATAGGTCTAGGCCATTTGAGGATGGCAGATAGCTTGACTGGATCCATCTGTAGACCGGAGCCTGACACGATGTAGCCCAGGAAGGGAATCTGTGGCTTCTCAAATACACATTTCTCCAGCTTACAATACAACTTATTGGCTCGTAGACGAGACAGGACCTCACTTACATGAACACGATGGCTGGTCAAGTCTGAAGAAAAGATTAAGATGTCATCCAGATAAGCTACTACGGAGATGTAGAGAAGGTCTTGGAAAATCTCATTAATAAAAGATTGGAAAACAGCGGGGGCATTGCACAACCCGAAGGGCATGACCAGGTATTCGAAGTGGCCTTCTTTAGTGCAGAATGCAGTCTTCCACTCGTCTCCTGAGCGTATACGAATGAGGTTATACGCCCCCCGTAGGTCTAGCTTAGTAAAGACCTTGGATCCTGCGATTCTATCAAAGAGCTCAGAGATGAGAGGTAACGGGTATCTGTTCTTTATAGTGATGGCGTTCAATCGCCGGTAGTCAATACACGGCCGTAGGGAACCGTCTTTCTTCTTGACGAAGAAAAATCCCGCGCCCGCGGGAGAGGAAGATTTCCTGATAAAGCCACGTTGAAGATTCTCAGAAATATAGGTGGTCATGGCAGTATTCTCAGGGAGAGATAGGGGATAGATTCTGCCCTTAGGAAGAGGTTTATCAGGTAGTAATTCGATGGAGCAGTCCCAGGGCCGATGTGGGGGCAGGACCTCGGCCGCAGCTTTGCAAAACACATCCTGATAAGCAATATATGGAAGTGGCAGTTCAACGTGTGGAGATATCAGAAGACAAGGAAGAGAGGTCTGGCTGGGTTTTAGACCAGACAAACAGGACTTAAAACATTGTGGGCCCCAAGAAGTAACCATCGCACGATTCCAATCCAATTGGGGTGAATGAAGCTTGAGCCAAGGTAATCCTAGAATGACGGTGTTGACAGAACGAGGAAGAACCAGGAACTCGATGACTTCAGAATGTAGCACCCCTACCATCAGCCGAACTGGGGCGCAGGCGTGAGAAACAGACCCGTTGGAGATCCGATTCCCATCTACCGCGGTGAGGAATAACGGCTGAGGCAATTTGATAGTAGTTAATTGGAGTTGCGATGCCAGAGTGGCAGAGATGAAATTTCCGGCAGAGCCGGAATCCACAAAGGCTAAGGTCTCAAAGGGGCCGACAGAGGTATGCAAGGAGATGGGCATGAGGCAGTCGTTACTAGCAATGGTGTAGGGAGTAATAATTCCAACTCCTAAATCGGCCTCCCTTCCACCGATAAGGAGGGGGCGTTTCCCGGTCTCTTGGTACAAGATGAGATGGTATGACCAGGATCTCCACAATACAAACATAAGTTTTGCTTGAAGCGACGCTGACGTTCCTCGGCGGACAGCCGGGAACGGCCGATTTGCATCGGTTCTTCAGGAAGGACCGGGTTTTGAAACATGGGAGCAAGGCGAGTAGAGGACCGTCTGGAAGTGGCACGTTCCAGAGTCCGCTCACGGAAACGTAGATCAATGCGATTGCATAAAGAAATCAGGGAATCCAAATCAGCGGGAAGCTCACGGGAAGTTAACTCATCCTTAACTCGGTCTGAGAGTCCTTGCCAAAAGGTTGCTACCAAGGCTTCGTTATTCCAACTGAGCTCAGAGGACAGCGTGCGGAATTGTATAGCATACTGCCCGACGGTCAGGGATCCCTGGCGGAGGTTCAGGAGACTGGAGGCAGCCGAGGAGATGCGTCCGGGCTCATCAAAAACCTTGCGGAAGGTTTCAATGAAGGTGGTGACGTTGGACAGCATAGGGTCATCTCGCTCCCACAGGGGGGAGGCCCAAGCAAGGGCCTGTCCGGATAATAAGGACATAATAAACGCCACCTTAATGCGTTCAGAGGGAAAAGATGCAGGACTACACTCGAAGTGGATCAGACACTGATTAAGGAATCCTCTGCATCTTTTAGGCTCGCCATCAAACTTGTCCGGTGGAGAGAGTCTCAGGGCTGTAGAGGAAACCACTGCAGGAGAGGAGGAGGTGGCGGCGACTACCGCGGTAGTCACGGGAACATTTTGAGCAGAAGCCATGGAGACCTGGAGGGTCTCAAGACGAGTTGCGACTCCTTGGATACAGTGAAGTAACTGTGCCTGCTCTGCTTCTTGCTTCTCCACCCTATGAGCCAATTGGAGTAGAGGGTCACGTGCAGAGGGTTCATTAGAAGAGTCGGTTGACATGGCCAGAGCAAACTGTCACAGACGTGACCTTAGTACCTGCAAGTATTGGCACTACTACACCAGGAGGCGCGGAGTCTAACACGCCGCTGGTGTTCACCAGGGACCCCCGCAAGGAAGTTTGGACTTAGCGGCAACGACGTGCAGGTCGCGGCCCTCCCAGGTAGCTACTTGCGAGATATAGAGAAAGACGTAGTCAAACAGGCAGAGTCAGGAACCAACCGGGCAGATGAGGTACCGAATCAGAAGACAGAGAATGGTCAGCAGGCCGAGGTCAAACCAGAATATCAGGATGGGACAAATGGAGAATCCGAAAGCGAGGTCAGGAAGCCGGGTCAAAACACAGGAAACCAGAAGTTACTATACAGGGACACTGAGACTAAGTAAACCAGTTGCTCTGGCACCCTAATGGTGTCAGAGCAGGCTTTAAATAGGAAGTGAAGCTTCCTCATTGGTGGGCAGGGAATCGGCGGTCAGCTGTTCTGACCGCCGACAGGAACTAGAGAGACGCGTCCCGTTGCTATGGCGACGGGCGCGCCTGCGCACCTCGTCGCCGGAAGAGGCGTCCCCGTTGCTTGGCAACGGGGCGCTCTGGAGACAGACGTCCGTCCCTGCTCGAGGAGGAGGCGCAGGGACGGCGTCTGACAGATAGTCTCTGCTTTTTCCACTTTGATCTTTTCATCACTTTTAGACCGGGGTCCATGAATATAAAGATGACGCTTTCTCCTGGACTTTTGATTCTGTTGACCAGGAACCCTTGATAAAGGAGAGATTCATATTGGATCACAAGAATATTGTATATGCATCTTGTTTTGCTGGGCATGCAGTAATCAAAAAGACAAAAGAATTAATTTCTCAAGCCTACTGGTGGCTGTCACTCACCGGACTGTGAGTGCTTCTTCCCGGACTATTAGGAACCGTGGACGTCCTCTATCCTGAGGGACTGCGCATGCGCAGCCCTTTCCAAACCTTCAGTGTATGTTCCTTTAACTTAATTGGCAGATCAGGCAACCTCCCTATATTAAGCACCTGTGGTCAACACCACGTTGCCTGATCTTGGAGTCTCATTCCCCATGAGTCTCTGAAGGTGTTCCTGTGTTTCCTTGTTTATTCAGCCCTGCTGATTCCTGTGGTTTCCAAACCACTTCTACCTCTGTGGTTTCCAAACCACTTCTGCTACTGTGGTTCCCATACCACTTCTACCATCTACTGAATCATCGTGACTGTGAGCTGATTCCTATCCGCTGCCTCCGTGCACTACAGTCTTCTAATCACTTCAACTCTACCATGTATCATTGGGACTGTTAGCTGATGCCTATCCGCTGCCTCCGTGCATTACAGGCTTCAACCACATCCACTCACCTGTTCATGATTGTGACTGCCAGCTGATTCCTATCCGCTGCCTCCGTGCACTACAGGCTTCAACCTGCAACTCGTCTGTGTTTCATCATCGTGACTGCTAGCTGATTCCTATCCGCTGCCTCCGTGCACTACAGTCTTCAACCTGCAACCCGTCTGTGTTTCATCGTGACTGTTTGGCTGATTCCTATCCGCTGCCTCTGTGCGCTTCAGTCTTCAGTCCTTGTCAACGCTCCCGTGTTTCCTTGAGTCTGCCTCCACTATTGCTACCCGCTATTCTCCGTGATCAACAGTGCCTGTTCAACTCTGCTCTCCCGTGTCCCATCGTTACTGCACCTGCTGGTTGCTATTGGCTACCTCCGTGTTCCCGCAGAGACCCGCTGCTGCTACTCCTCAGCACTACTCATCCATCTACTGCTGATCCGCTCTCCACGCTTTCCTGTGTTCCCTGCTGGTCTACCTTCCCGTGCGCTGCACCTACTAGACCACCGCTTCACCCATCCAGGGACTTCGCACCCTGCCGGCCTCCTGCCGTTCAGGTATCTCTGCACTCCTGTCTGACTGCCTCCTGAACCACGGTATGCATACTTCTCATTGACTGTGCTGTGTATTGCATACCTTGCTGGACTGTGTTGGTTCTCCTCTGGAGTGTGCTATCCGCTGAGTCTATTGCCATCATTGACTGTGTTATCTTATGCTGGACTACTTCAAGAGACTTTCTATATTGGCAGTATTGTTCAGTCATTTATACATTTATATTGTGCATATTACTGTGGATCAAAGTCAAGGTGCCCGTGTATATATTGTGTTGCAATCTCTCCCCGTGCACCTCCTCACATATATATTCAGTAGTACAACTTGCTAGTGGCAGACCACTGACTCCTGTTTACAGTTTCACCTGTTCCAGTATCCTCTCACATAGCAGTGGTACAACTTGCTAACGCAGACCACTGACTCCCCGGATATCTCCACTTGGATTCCATTCCTTCACTCAGACAGCGGTACAACTTGCTATCCGCAGACCGCTGACTCTCATCACCTCCTCGTTTCTGTTGGACATTCCTCCTCACTATAGCAGTGGTACAACTTGCTACCGCAGACCACTGACTACCTTCACGTGTCCTTTGTCCATACAGTTCCTCGTGTATTACTACCTCCATATTGCCAGTGCTGCTAGTCATAGACTTTCCTGAGCATCTCATCATCTGCTATTTCCTGTTCCGTGATCACCCTGCTACCAGAGTACCATATTACCACCTATACTGCTCTGGTAAGCCTATCACCTGGTGATCCCTGGGTAAAGACTCCTAGTGCCCGTGACAGTAAGATCAGGCCATGACAGACCCAGATACGGAACCTACTGCTAAAGAGATGCTGCAGCATCTGGTCAGTCGTGTGGAGCAACAGGATGCTCGCCAACAGCTGTTACTTCAATGTTACCAATCGTTAACCTCCCAAGGAACATCTGGACAGACTGTTACAGCTAGTATTGAAGCTCCTGTGCTTTCCTCCGTTTCCCCAGTGCCATCCCAGGTGTCTACAGCTCCTACGCTTCACCTGCCTACTCCGTCAAAATATGACGGGGACCCCAAAACTTGTAGAGGTTTCCTTAACCAATGTTCAGTCCATTTTGAACTCCAACCTCAAAATTTTTCTACCCATCGTTCCAGAGTGGCCTATCTTATCTCATTGTTTTCTGGACAAGCCCTGGCTTGGGCCTCCCCTCTGTGGGAAAGAAACGATCCAATTCTACAAGATAGTGCCAAATTCATTTCCACGTTCCGAAGTGTGTTCGATGAACCAGGTCGTGTGACCTCCGCTGCTTCCAGCATTCTTCGTTTGCGACAAGGCTCCCATACAGTAGGACAGTATGTCATTCAATTTAGGATCTTAGCCTCTGAACTTCAGTGGAACACTGAAGCATTAGTTGCCGCCTTCTGGCAGGGGCTCTCCGATAAAATTAAAGATGCACTGACTACCCAAGAGCTTCCTTCGTCACTAGAAGATTTGATCTCTCTTTGCCATCGTGTAGACATGAGATTTCGTGAAAGAGAATCTGAGAAAACAACTTCTGCTAAAGCACCTCTTCGTTTAAACCCTCAATTTCGTCCAGTTTCACCTTCTGTGATTCCCATGGAGATAGGACGTTCCAAATTATCTTTAGAAGAGAGGAAACGAAGACTAAAGAATAGACTCTGTATCTATTGTGCTGATTCCACACATATGCTCAGTTCTTGCCCTAAGAAATCGGGAAATGCCAGGCCCTAACTAGTTCTGGAGAGGTGAAGTTAGGGTCCCTGGAGTCCTCTCCATTGTCTATGAAATCTAAAGTCTGCGCTTTCGATGTTACGATTTCCTTTGCTACTAAATCCTTTGAGTCACAGGCATTGATTGATTCCGGAGCAGCAGGAAATTTCATTTCTAAATCACTAGTGAATCAATGGTCCCTACCAGTGATCACTTTAAAAACACCCATTACTGTGACGGCTATAGATGGATCACGTCTCATCAATGGTCTCATCACCCAGAGTACGTCTCCAGTAACCCTTCAGATTGGTGTACTACACCATGAAGAAATTTCGTTTTTAATTCTTCCTGTTACGACAAGTCCGATTGTCTTAGGCCTTCCATGGCTTCAATGTCACTCTCCCCAGATTGACTGGCGCACCCCTCAAGTTACGTCTTGGGGGCCTGAATGTCACCATCGTTGTCTCTCTCAAGTTATTCCTCTTAAAGTACAGCAATCTTCCATCTCATCTTCCTCCCCGGGACTCCCTCCTCAGTATGCTTCATTTGCCGATGTGTTTGATAAAGCTCAGTCTGAACGTCTTCCTCCTCATCGTTCTTGGGATTGTCCGATCGACCTTCTACCTGGCAAGACTCCTCCCAGGGGTCGGGTCTATCCTCTCTCGTTACCTGAAACTCAAGCCACATCTGAGTACATACAGGAGAATCTCCAGCGTGGGTTCATTCGACCTTCCACCTCTCCCGCTGGAGCTGGGTTCTTCTTCGTCAAAAAGAAGGATGGATCATTACGCCCTTGTATAGATTTTCGTGGACTCAACGCCATTACTATCAAGAATCGGTATCCCATTCCGCTGATCACTGAGCTATTTGATCGCATCAAGGGAGCTCGGATATTTACTAAGTTGGATCTTCGTGGTGCCTACAATTTAATTAGAATCCGTTCCGGTGACGAATGGAAGACCGCGTTTAACACCAGAGATGGGCATTACGAATATTTAGTAATGCCCTTCGGGCTGTGTAATGCCCCCGCGGTTTTCCAGGGTTTCATCAATGAGATCTTTCGGGACTTATTATATGTATGTGTCGTTGTCTACCTGGACGACATATTGATCTTCTCACAGGACCTGCCTTCTCATCACCAACATGTGGCAGAGGTCCTCTCCAGACTACGGAAAAACTCATTGTTCTGTAAATTGGAAAAATGTTCATTCGAGTTACCCCAGATTCCATTCTTGGGGTATATAGTTTCCGGAGTTGGCCTGAAGATGGATCCAGACAAAGTAAATGCTGTACTACATTGGCCTCAGCCAACTACTCTTCGTGCCATCCAGCGTTTTTTAGGTTTTGCCAATTACTATAGACGCTTCATTCAAGACTTCTCATCCATTGCATCTCCCATTGTGGCCTTAACTCGGAAAGGGGCTAATACTAAGCAATGGTCATCTGAGGCTCTCCAAGCCTTTCAAATCCTCAAAGAGTCCTTCTCGTCTGCTCCCATTCTGCGACAACCTGATGTGACACTCCCCTTCTTCCTAGAAGTAGATGCCTCTAATGTGGGCTTAGGAGCTATTCTCTCCCAACGCTCGGAGCAACAAAAATTACATCCTTGTGCCTTCTACTCTCGGGGTCTTCTGCCCGCAGAGAAAAACTATACTATCGGGGACAAGGAGTTGCTGGCCATCAAAGCTGCACTAGAGGAATGGAGATACTTGTTGGAAGGAGCTCGCCATCCGGTGACGATCTTCACGGATCATAAGAACTTGTCATATTTGCAATCTGCTCAATGCTTGAACCCTCGTCAAGCAAGATGGTCTCTTTTCTTTTCCCGTTTTGAATTAATTATAACCTTCAAACCAGCTGCTAAGAACAAGAAAGCTGACGCTCTATCTCGAGCTTTTGTGACGTCCTCTGATGTAGAAGAGGTTCCCAACCATGCTATTCTAGACCCCAAATGTATTTCTCTGGCTGCTTCATCCACCAAAATGCTACCATTTGGGAAGACCCTCGTGCCTCCTACTCTGAGGAGGAAAATCCTTTCGTGGTTCCATGCCTCTCGTTTTTCTGGACACGCCGGTGAACATAAGACCTTTGAGATTCTCTCTCGTAGTTACTGGTGGCCTTCAATGAGGAGAGACGTCAAAGAGTTTATTGCTTCCTGTGATTTATGTTCTCAGTTCAAATCCTCCCGCAGAACTCCAGCAGGGTTGCTGCGACCACTACCCATTCCGTCCAAGCCTTGGACCCATATTAGTATGGATTTCGTTACTGATTTGCCACCAAGTAAGAATCACAATACTATTTGGGTAGTGGTAGACAGATTTTCGAAGATGGCTCATTTCGTCCCTCTGTCCGGTTTACCTTCCTCGTCTACTCTGGCTGAACATTTCATTAAAGAAATCTTCCGCATCCATGGATGTCCGTCTGAGATTGTGTCAGATAGAGGAGTACAATTCGTTTCCAGATTCTGGCGGGCCCTTTGTAAAACCTTGGGCATACGATTAGCACTCTCATCGTCTTACCATCCGCAATCTAACGGACAAACGGAACGAGTCAATCAAGATCTTGAGACTTTTATTAGGATGTTCTCTTCAGCCAACCAAGACAACTGGGTAGAATTGCTCCCTTGGGCTGAATTCGCCCATAACAACATGTACCATGAGTCATCATCCAAAACTCCATTCTTTGTGGTCTACGGTCACCATCCGTCTTTTCCGGAATTTCCTGCCCTCCCGCCCACCCAAGTTCCTGCTGTGGAGACTGCTTGTCAGACCTTCAAAAATATCTGGTCTCAGGTCAAAACCTGTTTAAAGAAGACATCTAACAAATATAAGTCTTTCGCAGATAAGAAGAGGCGGGCTATTCCACCACTAAAAATTGGAGATCGTGTCTGGTTATCTACCAAAAATATTCGTTTGAAGGTTCCATCTATGAAATTCGCCCCTCGTTTTATTGGTCCATATAGGATCATTCAAGTTATCAATCCAGTATGTGTTAAACTTCTTCTTCCTAAGAATCTTCGGATCTCCAATGCCTTCCATGTGTCCTTGCTCAAACCTCTCATCATCAACCGTTTCTCGACTCCTTCCTCAGCACCGCAGCCAGTTCAAGTTCATCAGGAGGAGGATTTCGAGATTACTGAGGTATTGGATGCAAAAATTTCGCGAGGAGTCCTCCGTTTCCTCGTTCATTGGAAGGGCTTTGGTCCTGAGGAGCGTTCATGGATCAAAGCTGAAGATCTTAATGCTCCTGCCCTTCTGAAGAAGTTTTATTCCAAAAATCCGGACAAGCCCGGTTCCAGGCGTTCTGTGCCCACCTTTAAAAGGGGGGGTACTGTCACTCACCGGACTGTGAGTGCTTCTTCCCGGACTATTAGGAACCGTGGACGTCCTCTATCCTGAGGGACTGCGCATGCGCAGCCCTTTCCAAACCTTCAGTGTATGTTCCTTTAACTTAATTGGCAGATCAGGCAACCTCCCTATATTAAGCACCTGTGGTCAACACCACGTTGCCTGATCTTGGAGTCTCATTCCCCATGAGTCTCTGAAGGTGTTCCTGTGTTTCCTTGTTTATTCAGCCCTGCTGATTCCTGTGGTTTCCAAACCACTTCTACCTCTGTGGTTTCCAAACCACTTCTGCTACTGTGGTTCCCATACCACTTCTACCATCTACTGAATCATCGTGACTGTGAGCTGATTCCTATCCGCTGCCTCCGTGCACTACAGTCTTCTAATCACTTCAACTCTACCATGTATCATTGGGACTGTTAGCTGATGCCTATCCGCTGCCTCCGTGCATTACAGGCTTCAACCACATCCACTCACCTGTTCATGATTGTGACTGCCAGCTGATTCCTATCCGCTGCCTCCGTGCACTACAGGCTTCAACCTGCAACTCGTCTGTGTTTCATCATCGTGACTGCTAGCTGATTCCTATCCGCTGCCTCCGTGCACTACAGTCTTCAACCTGCAACCCGTCTGTGTTTCATCGTGACTGTTTGGCTGATTCCTATCCGCTGCCTCTGTGCGCTTCAGTCTTCAGTCCTTGTCAACGCTCCCGTGTTTCCTTGAGTCTGCCTCCACTATTGCTACCCGCTATTCTCCGTGATCAACAGTGCCTGTTCAACTCTGCTCTCCCGTGTCCCATCGTTACTGCACCTGCTGGTTGCTATTGGCTACCTCCGTGTTCCCGCAGAGACCCGCTGCTGCTACTCCTCAGCACTACTCATCCATCTACTGCTGATCCGCTCTCCACGCTTTCCTGTGTTCCCTGCTGGTCTACCTTCCCGTGCGCTGCACCTACTAGACCACCGCTTCACCCATCCAGGGACTTCGCACCCTGCCGGCCTCCTGCCGTTCAGGTATCTCTGCACTCCTGTCTGACTGCCTCCTGAACCACGGTATGCATACTTCTCATTGACTGTGCTGTGTATTGCATACCTTGCTGGACTGTGTTGGTTCTCCTCTGGAGTGTGCTATCCGCTGAGTCTATTGCCATCATTGACTGTGTTATCTTATGCTGGACTACTTCAAGAGACTTTCTATATTGGCAGTATTGTTCAGTCATTTATACATTTATATTGTGCATATTACTGTGGATCAAAGTCAAGGTGCCCGTGTATATATTGTGTTGCAATCTCTCCCCGTGCACCTCCTCACATATATATTCAGTAGTACAACTTGCTAGTGGCAGACCACTGACTCCTGTTTACAGTTTCACCTGTTCCAGTATCCTCTCACATAGCAGTGGTACAACTTGCTAACGCAGACCACTGACTCCCCGGATATCTCCACTTGGATTCCATTCCTTCACTCAGACAGCGGTACAACTTGCTATCCGCAGACCGCTGACTCTCATCACCTCCTCGTTTCTGTTGGACATTCCTCCTCACTATAGCAGTGGTACAACTTGCTACCGCAGACCACTGACTACCTTCACGTGTCCTTTGTCCATACAGTTCCTCGTGTATTACTACCTCCATATTGCCAGTGCTGCTAGTCATAGACTTTCCTGAGCATCTCATCATCTGCTATTTCCTGTTCCGTGATCACCCTGCTACCAGAGTACCATATTACCACCTATACTGCTCTGGTAAGCCTATCACCTGGTGATCCCTGGGTAAAGACTCCTAGTGCCCGTGACAGTGGCCCTCCTTATGCTCTGATGTGGAGGGTTATGTTCCTTCTTGTTCCATATGTGCCATAAATAAAGTCCCTAGGCAAGTACCTTATGGCTTTAAATCCGCTTCCCTTCCCTGACCGTTCATGGAGCCATCTCTCTATGGATTTTATTATGGATTTACCCCCTTCAAGGGTAATTCTGTCACCTGGGTAGTTACGGATCATCTCTCCCAGGCAGCCCATTTCATACCTTTAAAATGCCTACCTTCTGCTTCCACCTTGGCTCACCTTTTTATTGCAGAGATCTTTCAGTTACATGGTTGCCTAGATGTGATAGTCTCCGATCGTGGTACCCAGGTTGTGTCAAAATTTTGGAGAGCTTTTTGCTGCCTCTGTGAAATTAAACTTAATTTTTCGGCCACCTACCACCCACCAACCAATGGTCTAACAGAGAGAACTAACCAAGAACTCAAGAAGTTCCTCAGGTGTTATATTTCTGTCGAGCATGACAATTGGGTGGATTTATTAACACAGGGAGAATTTACTCATAATAATCAATCTCATGAGTCTACTGCCACTTTGGCCTTTTTCACTTTCCAAGAGTTCCACCCCAAACTTCCTCCTTTGTCCTCTTTAGGAGTTCCTACTGTAGATTCTCTTCTTCAAGATTGTTCTTCATGCTGGTCTCAAGTTAAGCAAAAGTTGATTCAGGCTTCTACCATAAGCAAAAAGTTTTTTGACAGGAAAAGACATACCCTACTGGTACATTCCCTAGGGACAAAGTGTGGTTATCTATATGGATACTTAGTCTTCAAGTTCCCTCCAGGAAATTTGCACCACGCTTTATTGAACCCTTTGTGATTTCAGAGGCTATTAACCTTGTGGTTTTTAAGTTAAAGTTACCTCCTACCTTGAAGATTCCCAATGTCTTCCACGTTACTACTACTAGACTACTGTTAAAACTGCATGTTATCAACAAGTTCTCTTTCCATAAGTAGATTCCTTCGGCAGTTCAAATAGAGTACAAGGTCAATGAGATCCTGGACTCCCGTATTTCGAGAGGTACTCTTCAATTCCTTGTTGATTGGAAAGTGTATGGTCCAGGGGAAAACTCTTGGATTCCTGCCAAAGGCATCCATATGCCTCTCCTTCCTGGTAAACCATATAGGGTGCCCAGTGGTCACCCCTAGGACAAGGGGTAATGTAAGAAACTTACCTGTTCCTGTTTTGCTGCTGATCACGCTACCTGACTTCCAAGTATCGGCTCTCTGCAGTGCGGTCATGTGACTGTCAGGGAGGGGAATTCAAATCCCCTTGCTATTTAGCACAGCTCTGACAGTGGATCTGTGTCAAAGCAACAGTTCCTGTGAGCGTCTGACCCAGCTCTCTGTTTCCATCATTCGGTCTGCTCTACTGCATCCTGTACTTGTGCTTCAGCCCTCCAGTGTATGATCGGGCCTCCTGACTACGTTCAGTGGATCTTTCTTTGGAACTGTGTATTCTGAGCATTTCAGCATTTGATCTTGGCTTCTCTCTTGACTCCGGCTTCTCCATTCTTCCTTGTACTGTGCAGCCTGATTTGTGTACCAGAACCGGCTATTCCGACATTGGATCCTCCCTCTGAGCTGCCTTACCTTTTGTGCTCCATCCTCATGGCGACTGGTTCTTTCCTACCGCAACCTACCCGTATTATCTCCTTTCACGTTAGGATGCTCCCTTAGGGACCCCGACCTGCGAACATCAGGCAGCAAAGCCCACACCACCTTGCGGAAGTTCTTGGTGAAGACCAGGGGGGTTTGTTAGACTCCGCACTCTAGAGAAAGCCTGCATAAATCCTGACTGATTGACTTGTTACTCCTGAGGGCATAACACCTTTGCTATAAATGTCACAATGTCACATAATAGCTTTACTTGTTCTTTAACATAATTTTCTATGGCGTTTTACAAGCCCATCAGTTTGTCAATGCCCTTTAAATTGGTGATTAATTCCAATGTCTCTCCCCATGGAAGATTTGTATATTGGAAATAAAATGTACCTGTCTGCTATAAATAGTGGAGTTTGCGATTTTATGACATGGATCAAAAGTCATGGGTATGCAACCTATCAATTCACTGGGAACCAATGATATCCTGAGGCACCTACTGACCAAATATTTATGAGGCACTGACTGAAAGTGATTTGATGGAATGCAGTCTCCTAAATATTAACTTAGCTCAGACAATGGTTACCAGTATTCAGTGTAGAGGACATGTGCACCTTAACAGAACAGAAATTCCAAAACTGGAATTTAGCTCATGTGTCATCGATTTATAAACAAGTTAGGCTAAATTGGATCAAAAGATGCGTTTGCTGAGGCTTAGTGTTTCAGGGCTTCAGGAAGGGACATCATTATTGAGCTCTTTAGCTTATAGAACATGGGTTTAAGGACAAGTCTGTATAACCACTTTGCAATTTAATGTGTTTTTTCTTGTTGTAAAACAGTGGCAATTCAATGTACTTCTAGGCCATATCATTCAATTATTTGCATCTGAAAAGTTGTTTGGTATTGTTTTCATCCTTATCCTGAGATGTACTTGTCAAGAAGATTTCATATCTGGTTTCCTGCTAACGACCTTATAATAACTGAATATCTCAACGCCTTTAATGTTATCTTAATCAACATACACATAAGTTACTCATATATGGTGCGATAAAGAGTACAAACTGCTATTAACATAAAATAAGGCTGAGGACAGTATGTATTGTAAAATACAGTATTTAATTTGATAATAAATGAGATCATCTTAAATACACCGTAAACATGATGGTAGACCTCCAAATATAACTGTATCCTTAATTGTATATGAAGCTTTATTTAGTCTTTTTACAGCACTAAAATGACAATCATATAGATAGGAGTATATACCCCATTGTCCGCATTTATTTCATAAGTTGCTAATCTTATCACTGTTATATATTTAACTGTTTCCATTAATCAGATTGTTTCAAGGCCAAATAAGTTCATTTGGTAAATTGTGATGCTCATTGAAATAGATAAAATATATATATATATATTGATATTCATAGACATATGTATATATGTAGTCTGATGTGGTAGATCTGGATATACACTCACTCCAGGATGCATATCTCCAGGTCAGTGGTATATACATTATCTACGTATATATACGTATATATATCGATTTCCTCAGTGCATTAGCAACCATGGGTTGTTTTTCCCAGAATAGGAGATCTTTCTAGTTATGTTTTTCCATACTTTTGTCTATCTATATCTATATCTATATATTTATATATACATATATATATATATATATATATATATATATATATATAATTACCTTATATCTGTTCTTATAATATATTCTATAGATTTCTACATACAGTATATAAGAAAATGTCTTCTGTATACAGTGTATGGGATGCCTTGCAAATAAGAAACTATTTATCTCTTTGTATTGCAAACAAGCTAGGCTCAGCACAGGTACTCACCATATCAACTGCTCGACAATGACAGTTCTTTTGTATAACAATCTAAAGCTCTTCACATATTCATCATTAAGTGGAGTTTGCATTACTTGGGCTGTTGGAGACATGAGTGACTTATAGTAATGTTATGCTGTCTTACAGAATGCGCTTACATCAGGTTCTGCCCATTTTCTGTATTCTCGTCATGTGTACCTGGGCATCTCATTACTTTGATCAAGAGTGGAACATATGGAAGTCAAAATATGGTAAATAGATTTCTGAAATATGTAACTACCTATGTGGATAGTATAATAGATCGCACATATGTTTATAGTATAATAGATTGTACATATGTGGATAGTATAATAGATCGCACATATGTTTATAGTATAATAGATTGTACATATGTGGATAGTATAATAGATCGCACATATGTTTATAGTATAATAGATTGTACATATGTGGATAGTATAATAGATCGTATATATGTGGATAGAATAATAGATTGTACATATGTGGATAGTATAATAAATCGTACATATGTTTATAGTATAATAGATTGTACATATGTGGATAGTATAATAGATCGTACATATGTGAATAGTATAAAAGATCGTACATATGTTTATAGTATAATAGATTGTACAAATGTGGATAGGATAATAGATTGTACATATGTGGATAGTATAATAAATCGTACATATGTTTATAGTATAATAGATTGTACATATGTGGATAGTATAATAGATCGTACATATGTGAATAATATAAAAGATCATACATATGTTTATAGTATAATAGATTGTACAAATGTGGATAGGATAATAGATTGTACATATGTGGATAGTAAACAATATTACAAGTAAAGCCAAGTATCAAACAAAACACAACATAATTGCATGTAGATCTTTGTTCTACATTGTATGCACATAAGGTATGGACCTGTAGTTACTGTTTACAGATTTGATTAAGGGATAAAGCTTTTAATGCCTCCAAAACATTGTGTACTCTCTGGATAAGTCAAGGAACAAATTGCATATCCTCTATGTTCTTCTATAGACTTGGCAGTAGATGGATTAGGCAGCCCTGTGGAGAAAGCATGGATTAAAATATCCATTCATTAATGCTGATCATGTTGTCCGGATTAAAGTGCCTCAGGCAGTAACTGTAGGGAGGTACCTATAAAACTAAATATAACTAGTTAAGCAATCTCTGCAAACTTCCTTTAATGTTTTGTATTTTGTTTACCAAATAAAATTAAACATTTATTGCAAATAATTTCCATCACCTGCATGCAAAAGTTGAAATACAATGAAAAGTAATATATTTTTACTAAATGCTTTGCTAGTTCACAATATTTATTAGTCTCACCATAAAAATAAGCTATGTCTTATTTTTATAAAACAAGAAAGACGGCAAGTACAGTAGTAAAGGGTGGTAGTGACATTACAATGTGCCTCCTTCTTACATAAACCAATATATAACTCACTGTGCATTAAAGCACCACTATCCTTTACAGTAAAGATAGTTCATTTGTCATTAAACAAATGCTACAGGCCACACCTGACCCAATGCTGCCCTTATGAGGGCAAGTATACTATTAAACAGAATACAATAGGCAGAGGTGACAAAATAAAAAACCTAATAAACCTCCCAAAATCACGACTTATGTACAGCATTTGAGGAGGTGGACAAACAGATTAATAAGAAATATCGTACATCAAAAAATGTAAGCAATAATCAGATGTTTGTGTACTCATCACAAGTCAGAATTACTTTTTTTTTCAGTAAGAATTAAAGATGGGCGGGCTCGGTTCCCGAGAACCAAACCCACCCGAACTTTGCCTATCCGAGTACCGAGCCGAGTAAACTCGGTACTCTCCCGCCTGCTCGGAATCCAAATCGAGGCCGAACATCATTGTGACGTCGTCGGATCTCGGGGCTTGGTTCTCGCGATACTTGAAGATTATAAATAGACGCCTCCACAGCAATCCATCGCCATTTGACAGAGAGAGAGAGCAGGGTGTAGTCACAGGCTGATTAGAGCAGGGACAGACAATACAATTCTGATTCCAATTGTGCTAACAATCGATAGAGAAGAGAGGAGGACAGAGGAGTCTTTTTTTTTTCAATATTTGGCGCTCAAAGTGCTTTTTGGGTGTCCCCCATTATTTGGCATAAATATTTCTGGCTGTAAAAAAAGAACTATATTGCAGCACATTAATAAGAAATATATTTATATATTTAGCACTTCCATTTGCTTTTGGGGTGTCCCCCATTCTTTTGCAGAAATTTATCTGGCTGTGAAAAAAGAACTATATTGCAGCAGTGTCAAAAACAATTTGTAGCACTACAAGTGCGTTGGGCTCAGAATGGATTCAGAGCAGTCCACATATGAGCATAATGAGCAACCAGGTTCTGTCACCAGTCCTGATGGTAGTGTTCCCAGTACGTCATCTGGGAAAGGCGATGTCAAACTACACCGTCTTTTGAAATCATCCAAAAAAACACACACCCCAAAATTTTTTACGGTGTTGAAGCAAAAACGAAGATTAACTGAGGAAAAGTTAACTCTCGATGAAAAAAAATGCCATTCTACACACGCAGTGGCAAAGAGAGAATGAGGCCTTTGCCTTTCTCTATTAGTGGCAGATCCAAAAATGTTACTGAGCCTACAAGTGGTGCACAACTACTGTTACGCGTCAAAGCCGAGCTGCAATATAACAGTAAGGCATTAGAAGATAATGTTTGCTCTGAATCAGAAATGACACCAATCCCTGTGGAGAGTCCATCCAACAGTGGGATGTCTAATCGTGAGCATTCTGTTAGTGTACCCATAAAGAAGTGCCCTTTTAGCAGTTCTGCTGATGTGTGCCTGAATAGCCCGAGTGTAGCCGGTGATACACCAATTGAGGATGCCACTTTTGAATTAGAAGAGGATGAGGGGGAGATTTGTGTAGGCGGCGAGGGCACTAATGATGATGTTGATGATTATGATGCAGACAGATACCAAATTGCCTTTCTCAATTTCTATTTATATTCTCGACTCTATAACGGCTGTATAATTTTATATTTTACTCCTAGTGGAGAGAGCGTCTGATGCAGACAGATACCAAACTACCGTGGTCCATTTATTTTTACTTTCTACTTCCACAGTATATGCAGGCTGTTTTTTTTCTATTCAACTTCAAGTGGAAAGTGGGCGGGGGGGGCATAGATAGCCACCAAACTACCGTGGTCTATTTATTTTTACTTTCTAATTCCACAGTCTATGTAGGCTTTTTTTTTGCTGAACGGACCTGCACAGTGTGCAGCTGTCGGCAGCAAGCCACTGGTAGGGGGGGCGATCGCCCCGATCGCCCCCCCCCCCCCCCCCTGGATCCGCCACTGATCCTGCACCTCTGATGTATTGGGGAGGTGTGTTACTAGCAAGTCATCCAAAAGTAGACTTTTCAACTCATGTAATATAATGACATTGATTGCTATGATGAAAAATTGCTGATGTGTAAATATTAATTTGGGACAAAAGACCTAGCTCACTTTGTAAGAAATTATAATACTGATAATACTGTGAATGTGCCGATATAAATGGTTACTGATTACATGTAACAGACAAATGTTAACAAATATAAATATAATAACATGCTACTGGGCTACCAGCATTATAAATACTGTAAGACCTTTGAGGAGCTGGGATACATGAAAATTTGGATGGCCATGTGCTAATTTGAGCCTTTGAAGGGACTATAACCTCAAAAATGTGTTAATGCTTAATTGTGCTATTCATTCTATACAGCTATCAGAAAACTTAGGCAGTTGTGTCTGTCATATATTATATAATATATATAAGAGAAGAGATTTTAGGCTGTCTGCTCTTCTGGGACTGACGGATCCTGTGTGGTGGTTGCTGCCTAATGAAAGATTCTGGGGTTCCAATTTCTGTAGGTCACAATGTGTCAGTATACGTAAAATCATTTCCAGACCTGACCACACCCCTAGTAATATCATGTCCCACCTCCATACTGTCACATACAGTATATCCCTTGGCAATAACCCACACCACAACCTATATTCTGAAAGGATTATCATTTCAGTAAGATTGACAGAGGAGCTCTAGGAAAAGATATACGGAATAATACACTTTCTCCTATAAATTATAGGAATATGAGAAGTCACAGATGAGTTCTTTAGCCTTATAAAAGTAGCAGCCTGTCTATTTTACATATATCAGAATTGACCTCTAGTAGCCAAAATAATTCAGTAGTCAGTCCATTATTCCTCACAATATACAACCTTCCTAAGCAGCTCTGAAGTGATGGCAACAGAACTTACCTATTGTAAGCAATGGCGAAAGAACTCACTATGTTTTAAATATTATTTCAGGAGATTATACAAATATTGGCATGACTTGGCAGCTATGCTTGGTGGTGAGCCCCACCAATAGACTTACTTTCACCATCATTGAAACTGGGTAAAGTCCTCTAATAAGAATGTTGTATTCATCCAACTCTTAATATTTGTATTAGACAAATACAAAGGATAAATGATAAATGTTGAGTTAGGGTCCTTGTATTTTTAAACATATATTACAAGCTTTTCACCAGTTCTCAAATTCAAACTTATGTGTTCTGCCAACTTATGACAGCAACAGCAAGTATATATCATTACTTATATTTATATGTTCAAACTCAAAAAACTATTTCAACTAGTTCTGTGACCCATAATACCTGATTCCTTTTAATGACAAGCCTGTAAAGACCATTTAAAAACATTGTATGGCAGGAAAAACATATGTTACTGTGGATGAAGAATTATTGCGAAGAAAAACTTGGGAAGACACGTGGTATAAGGTGCAGAAACATAATGAGCTGGCTGATCAAGGTCTCACCTCATATAGAATGGCCATGAATCATTTTGCAGATATGGTGAGATAACACATTTTATTTAAAAATATTCTTTGATTATTGTAATTGATAAGATGTATATCATCAGAGACAAATGCAAGAAATAAGCTTCCCTTTTGTAAAACAAAAAACATCACATTACACTCTGTGGCCTGGCTTATAGTTGGATGTAAAATCACTGTGGGAAATGCATGAGGAGTAACTTGCACTTGCAACCCCTTACACTTGGAGGGGTTGATTGGGTGTGTGCAAGCTCAAGCTATTTACTGTAGGATCACTCTGCATTGAGGTGAGGCCTATTTTGCGGTCACAATTTTATTTCCATGTTTGTGCCACATAATGGCGGCCAACTTCAAATCAGGCCCTATATTTTCATACCATTTGTATAATCTAATATAAAATACATAGAACATGTGTCCCTCCCCCCATTACCTGTACTTTTGTAACATTTTGTGGACTGAACCAATAGTGTTGGGACTGTAACCAATCAAGTTACTAGAAACCAGTTACATCACTGAGGTACAAAGAGAATGAATAGACAGCATTCTTATGAACGTTGGCAACACAATGGCTGCATCCACTATGTTTAGGTAACAGCTTTACTTTAATGTATTTTTTGGCTAGTCCAGACATTTCTTCAGACCCATGATTAACCAACATGGATTAACGAAATACTTATCAAATGACAGATATTTTAAAATACTATAGGCTGGATACAGCTTTAACACACTCTGATAGATTATTCCAGACATGTAGTGACTAGCGGGCAATTGCATTATTAAATGAATTTAAGGACCACTAGCAGGCTTCTGGAATTGGATCTAAGATGATAAGTGCTGTGTGCGCTGCTGAGGTGTAAAATCTGGTTAAATTGTTAGGTAACCTGAATAAAAGTATTTGAAGTTTCGAAAGTGAGCACTTCACCTGGACTCCAGGGACATCCAACCAAGGTTTAATAGCATGTTGCAATAGTGGTTTCCTTAATTACATTACAATTAGAAAAAACTGTAGATTGTGTTGTAGAGTGTATCTAATATACTAAGGTAAGTTTGAGATACAGTGTCATAAACTGCATCCCCATAGTCTATAACTGGTATTAGCAATGTGCTATGTATTTTCTGGCCATCAGATAAATCAACCTATATTTATATACAGCAACCCAGATTAGACTACTATTTGGATGCCAGGCTATAAGAAAATTAAATGAAAGGTATCAATCAAAGCCATATACCTAGATATCGGTGGCGCTATATAAATAGATGATGATGATGATAATATTTATATTTGAATACTGGTGTCACATTAGAGTTAGTTGTTTTAATGTGTATCTCTACTGATAGACACTTTACAAGCTTAGCCCTTGGATAATATTTCATCAGAGTTCAAAAACAGTTCAAGTTGAGTTATCCATTGTGTAACCTGAGATATATCAGGTTCCAGTACATTATAAAAGTTAGACCGTATTTGTCTGTGTGCATACTGTGAGTGTCTTCTGCACACATGTGAATGTCAGCACAGCAAACTGTTGGAAAGGCTGGGTACACACTACAGGTTTTTCAGGAAATTACTGAGCCAAACACTTGATAAACGACTATTTGGCGCGATATCGTATTAGTGTGTATACTTGAGGCAGTCGTTCTAAAGCACCGATCATTGTTTCATTTGATTGTTCAGCAGATCATAAAATCTCATTCAGATATGGAACAATGTCCTTCCACTCCTGCAGTGTGTACAGGGCCTGATTAACCAACAGGCTGACCAGGTGCGCTGGGTCGGGGGGGGCGAAGCGTTGGTAAAGTAAAAAAAAAAAATTCCTTGTTTTTTTTTTTCTTTGTGGCCGATTCAACATGTCCGCTCCCCCCCTCCCCCTGAAATTCCGACCTTATGGGGTCCGCTTCTGTGTATGTCCGCTTCTGTGTAAGTAAGCAGTCGGCAGCTGACAGCTTCTGGACACGGTGCGCTGTTTAGTGTGGTCACGTGAGATGTTAACATCTCACGTGACCACACTAAGCAGACAGATCGCACCCGCACTGCTAGAAGGAAGGAGCACCAGAGCGTCGCACGGGACAGAAGAGGACCAGTCCTGCAATCCTCAAGGTAAGTTAAAGTCAAAAGCAGGCTGCAGGGGCATCGTTATTATTAATTCTCCAAGGGGGGGGGGGCAGGCTGCAGGGCATCGTTATTATTGTCCATGGGGGGGATCATGACTCAGGGGAGGGGGAATACGCTGCGGGGGCATCATTATTATTAATTGTCTATTGTGGGGGCAGGCTGCAGGGCATCGTTATTATTGTCTATGTAGGTGGGGGGATCATGACTCAGGGAGGGGAAATAGAATGCAGGGGCATCATTATTATTGTCTACAAGGGGGGGATCATGACTCGGGGAGAGGGAATAGGTTGCAGGGGCATCATTATTATTAATTGTCTATGTGGGGGGGATCATGACTCAGGGAGGGGAAATAGAATGCAGGGGCATCATTATTATTGTCTATGTGGGGGGGGTCATGACTTGGGGAGGGGGAATAGGTTGCAGGGGCATCATTATTATTGTCTATGTGGGGAGGAATAATGACTCAGGGAGGGGGAATAGGTTGCAGGGGCATCATTATTATTAATTGTCTATGTGGAGGGGGGATCATGACTCGGGGAGTGGGGAATAGGCTGCGGGGGCATCATTATTATTTTATGTCTATGAGGGGAGGGAGATCATGACTCATGTTGGGGGGGGAAATAGACTACAAGGGCAACATTATTATTGTCTAGTAGGGGAGGATCATGACTCAGGGGTGGGGGGGGGGGAAAGGCTGCAGGGGGACATCAAAATTATTAATTGGCTAAGGGGGGGTTAATTAGCTGACTGTCAGGGGTTGGTAGATGTCAGTATATGACTGTAAATCATTTTCATATATGTTTTGCCTATATGTGCCTGTAGTAGGGGGTAGTTTTATTTCGTCATAATGGAGTGTTGTGTTTGAATCATTCAGGGTTAGTTAACATTTTGCATTATAATAACATTTTTGCACATTTTCAATATAGGACCCAAAGGTTCCAGAAGGCAACTGACAACAACGCTTCAAGAACAAGCAAGAGCGAACATCAGGTAGTCTACGCTGCAAGATCAGGTAAGAGAGAACGACACAATTTCTCTATCTTTGAATGTGTAATTTTACTGTAGTGACATTTTAATGTGTTTGCAGAGATTCATTAAGGAAAGTAGGTAAAAAAAATGAGTAAGTTTTCTCCAGGACAAAGCCATGTTCCAATGCAAGGGATGCATATTAGTTTATTATTTTGCACATAAGTTAAATACTGGCTGTTTTTTCATGTAGCACACGGATACTTGTTAGCTTTATGTATACACAGCACTTTAAAGTTGATCTAGGACATGCCCTACCCTAACTATAAACCTGTCCCCACAGTTTAACTTACATCCCCCTCCAATGCAACATGATTTTGCTGACATGCAAAGTTACAATTTTTTGGGGATTTCCTTTCCTCAATGAATCAGGGCCTGTGTGTTTTTATGTATTAATTAATATATATATATATATATATATATATATATATATATATATATATATAAAACACACACACACATGTATGTACACGCACACACACAGTGGTGAAGTGGGTGGATAGGCTGTGGAATTCCATACCTCCACTTCTACTGCCTTAACTGTAAAACTGTTCTAAGTTTCCACTTTGAACACTGTGTATAAACATAGAAACATAGGTACGGGTTGGGGCGGGAGGCGCATGGGGGGGCGTCAACCGATGTGTTAGCCTGGGACGGCTGGAACCCTTAATCAGGCCCTGAGTGTGTATGTACTCATGATGAGGATCTCCATAGAATTTACAGAGTCATAATCTTTTGCTCGACGGTTATGACAGATAAAAAACACAGATCTGAGGGTAAATCTTTTAAAACATGTGCATCGTGTACGCATGAATCGGCATGCTGATCTGAACTTTTTTTTTCTCCCTGGTTAGTACAATCGGTGTAGATAACGCATTGGCTGAAAATTTTTGCAGTGTGTACCCAGCCTAAGACATTGATGAAAACAGTAATGGCTTCAGAACAGAACTTTGAGGGACCCCACAGGTAAAATATAGGTGTTTGGAGTTGGACCCCCTTATAGGCACAAACTGGGATTTACATAAATAGGAGTGAACCTGTTTAAGAGCATCCTACACCTGAGCACTAACTCGTGCTTAGCAGTAGAGTGTCATCTACAGTGTCAAAAGCCTTTGCAAACTGTAGGAATATTTCTAGGGATGAGCGCACTCGGATTTTTGAAATCCGAGCCCACCCGAACGTTGCGGATCCGAGTCGGATCCGAGACAGATCCGGGTATTGGCGCCAAATTCAAAAGTGAAACTGAGGCTCTGACTCATAATCCCGTTGTCGGATCTCGCGATACTCGGATCCTATAAATTCCCCGCTAGTCGCCGCCATCTTCACTCGGGCATTGATCAGGGTAGAGGGAGGGTGTGTTAGGTGGTCCTCTGTGCTGTTTAGTTCTGTGCTGTTTAGTTCTGTGCTGTTTAGTTCTGTGCTGTTTAGTGCTGTGCTGTGCTGTGCTGTTTAGTGCTGTGCTGTGCTGTGCTGTGCTGTGCTGTGTTCTGCAGTATCAGTCCAGTGGTGCTGTGTGCTGTGCTCTGTCCTTCTGAGGTCAGTGGTGCTGCTGGGTCCTGTGCTGTGTCCTGTTCAGTCCAGTGGTGCTGTGTCCTGTGCTCTGTGCTTCTAAGGGCATAGTTATTTCCCCAATATTCCCCTGTGTTTAAAAAAATAAAAAAAAGTTTTTTTAAAAAATACCAAAAACTACTTTAATATTTTTTAATTACCACAAAATTTTCACAACCAATCCTGCAGTATAAGCCCATTGGTACTGCAATATTACCAAGTTCACACATTCAGCAGTAAAAGTCCAGTGGTACTGCAATATTACAAAGTTTACACATTCTGCAGTATCAGTCCAGTGGTGCTGTGTCCTGTGCTCTGTCCTGCTGAGTTCCGTAGTGCTGCTGGGTCCTGTGCCGTGTCCTGTTCAGTCCAGTGGTGCTGTGTCCTGTGCTCTGTGCTTCTAAGGGCATAGTTATTTCCCCATTATTCCCAAGTTTTTAAAAAATAAAAAAAAAGTAAAAAAAAATAAAAAATTTTAAAAAAAAAAATATATATAATAATTATAACCAAATTTGCAAAACCAATCCAGCATTATAAGTCCATTGGTACTGCAATATTACCAAGTTCACACATTCTGCAGTATCAGTCCAGTGGTGCTGTGTCCTGTGCTCTGTCCTGCTGAGTTCCGTAGTGCTGCTGGGTCCTGTGCCGTGTCCTGTTCAGTCCAGTGGTGCTGTGTCCTGTGCTCTGTGCTTCTAAGGGCATAGTTATTTCCCCACTATTCCCAAGTTTTTTAAAAATAAAAAAAAAGTAAAAAAAAAAAAAAAATTAAAAAAAAAAAATAAATATAATAATTATAACCAAATTTGCAAAACCAATCCAGCATTATAAGTCCATTGGTACTGCAATATTACCAAGTTCACACATTCTGCAGTATCAGTCCAGTGGTGCTGTGTCCTGTGCTCTGTCCTGCTGAGTTCCGTAGTGCTGCTGGGTCCTGTGCCGTGTCCTGTTCAGTCCAGTGGTGCTGTGTCCTGTGCTCTGTGCTTCTAAGGGCATAGTTATTTCCCCACTATTCCCAAGTTTTTTAAAAATAAAAAAAAAGTAAAAAAAAATAAAAAATTAAAAAAAAAAAATATATATAATAATTATAACCAAATTTGCAAAACCAATCCAGCAGTATAAGTCCATTGGTACTGCAATATTACCAAGTTCACACATTCTGCAGTATCTTGTGCTACATATAATGGAGACCAAAAATTTGGAGGATAAAGTAGGGAAAGATCAAGACCCACTTCCTCCTAATGCTGAAGCTGCTGCCACTAGTCATGACATAGACGATGAAATGCCATCAACGTCGTCTTCCAAGCCCGATGCCCAATCTCGTAGTACCGGGCATGTAAAATCCAAAAAGCCCAAGTTAAGAAAAAGTAGCAAAAAGAGAAACTTAAAATCATCTGAGGAGAAACGTAAAGTTGCCAATATGCCATTTACGACACGGAGTGGCAAGGAACGGCTTAGGCCCTGGCCCGTGTTCATGACTAGTGGTTCAGCTTCACCCACGGATCTTAGCCCTCCTCCTCCTCCCCCCCCCTACAAAAAATTGAAGAGAGTTATGCTGTCAGCAACAAAACAGCAAACAACTCTGCCTTCTAAAGAGAAATTATCACAAATCCCCAAGGCGAGTCCAAGGGTGTTGGTGGTTGTCAAGCCTGACCTTCCCATCACTGTACGGGAAGAGGTGGCTCGGGAGGAGGCTATTGATGATGTAGCTGGCGCTGTGGAGGAACTTGATGATGAGGATGGTGATGTGGTTATTGTAAATGAGGCACCAGGGGGGGAAACAGCTGATGTCCATGGGATGAAAAAGCCCATCGTCATGCCTGGTCAGAAGACCAAAAAATGCACCTCTTCGGTCTGGAGTTATTTTTATCCAAATCCAGACAACCAATGTATGGCAATATGTAGCTTATGTAAAGCTCAAATAAGCAGGGGTAAGGATCTTGCCCACCTAGGAACATCCTCCCTTATACGTCACCTGAATAACCTTCATAGTTCAGTGGTTAGTTCAGGAACTGGGGCTAGGACCCTCATCGGTACAGGGACACCTAAATCCCGTGGTCCAGTTGGATACACACCAGCAACACCCTCCTCGTCAACTTCCTCCACAATCTCCATCAGATTCAGTCCTGCAGCCCAAGTCAGCAGCCAGACTGAGTCCTCCTCAATACGGGATTCATCCGAGGAATCCTGCAGCGGTACGCCTACTACTGCCACTGCTGCTGTTGCTGCTGTTAGTCGGTCATCTTCCCAGAGGGGAAGTCGTAAGACCGCTAAGTCTTTCACCAAACAATTGACCGTCCAACAGTCGTTTGCCATGACCACCAAATACGATAGTAGTCACCCTATTGCAAAGCGTATAACTGCGGCTGTAACTGCAATGTTGGTGTTAGACGTGCGCCCGGTGTCCGCCATCAGTGGAGTGGGATTTAGAGGGTTGATGGAGGTATTGTGTCCCCGGTACCAAATCCCCTCGAGATTCCACTTCACTAGGCAGGCGATACCAAAAATGTACAGAGAAGTACGAGCAAGTGTCCTCAGTGCTCTTAAAAATGCGGTTGTACCCACTGTCCACTTAACCACGGACATGTGGACAAGTGGTTCTGGGCAAACGAAGGACTATATGACTGTGACAGCCCACTGGGTTGATGCATCCCCTTCCGCAGCAACAGCAACAGCTGCATCAGTAGCAGCATCTACAAAATGGCTGCTCATGCAAAGGCAGGCAACATTGTGCATTACAGGCTTTAATAAGAGGCACAACGCTGACAACATATTAGAGAAAATGAGGGAAATTATCTCCCAGTGGCTTACCCCACTTAGACTCTCATGGGGATTTGTGGTGTCAGACAATGCCAGTAACATTGTGCGGGCATTAAATATGGGCAATTTCCAGCACGTCCCATGTTTTGCCCACACCATTAATTTGGTGGTGCAGCATTACCTCAAGAGTGACAGGGGTGTGCAGGAGATGCTTGCGGTGGCCCGCAAAATTGCTGGACACTTTCGGCATTCAGCCAGTGCCTACCGCAGACTAGAGGCACATCAAAAAAGCTTGAACCTGCCCTGCCATCACCTCAAACAAGAGGTTGTGACGCGCTGGAACTCCACCCTCTATATGCTGCAGAGGATGGAGGAGCAGCAAAAGGCCATTCAGGCCTACACAGCCACCTACGACATAGGCAAAGGAGTGGGGATGCGCCTGAGTCAAGCGCAGTGGAGACTGATTTCCGTGTTGTGCAAGGTTCTGCAGCCATTTGAACTTGCCACACGAGAAGTCAGTTCCGACACTGCCAGCTTGAGTCAGGTCATTCCCCTGATCAGGCTGTTGCAGAAGCAGCTGGAGAAAGTGAGGGAGGAGCTGGTAAGCCATTGCGATTACAGCAAGCATGTAGCTCTTGTGGATGTAGCCCTTCGTACGCTTTGCCAGGATCCGAGGGTGGTCACTCTTTTAAAGTCAGAGGAATACATTCTGGCCACCGTGCTCGATCCTCGGTTTAAAGCGTATGTTGTGTCTCTGTTTCCGGCGGACACAAGTCTACAGCGGTGCAAAGACCTGCTGGTCAGGAGATTGTCCTCTGAAGAGGACCGTGACATGCCAACAGCTCCACCCTCATTTTCTTCCACATCTATGGCTGCGAGGAAAAAGCTCAGTTTTCCCAAAAGAGGCACTGGCGGGGATGCTGATAACATCTGGTCCGGACTGAAGGACCTGCCAACCATTGCAGACATGTCTACTCTCGCTGCATTGGATGCTGTGACAATAGAAAAAATTGTGGATGATTACTTTGCTGACACCATCCAAGTAGACATGTCAGACAGTCCATATTGTTACTGGCAGGAAAAAAAGGCAGTTTGGAAGCCCCTGTACAAACTGGCTCTATTTTACCTGAGTTGTCCCCCCTCCAGTGTGTACTCGGAAAGAGTTTTTAGTGCAGCGGGGAACCTGGTCAGTGAGCGGCGAAGGAGGTTGCTTCCTCACAACGTTGAAAAAATGATGTTTATAAAAATGAATAATCAATTCCTCAATGAAGTACAGCACTGCCCTCCAGATACTACAGAGGGACCTGTGGTTGTGGAGTCCAGCGGGGACGAATTGATAATGTGTGATGAGGAGGAAGTAGACACTGTAGGGGGAGAGGAATCAGAGGTTGAGGATGAGGACGACATCTTGCCTCAGTAGAGCCTGTTTAGTCTGTACAGGGAGAGATGAATAGCTTTTTTGGTGTGGGGGCCCAAACAAACCAATCATTTCAGTCAAAGTTGTTTGGTAGGCCCTGTCGCTGAAATGATTGGTTTGTTAAAGTGTGCATGTCCTATTTCAACAACAGACCTCTCAACTGCAGCTCATCCCTCCTCTGCGGGGATAATGTCTCCTGTGCTCTGACACGTCACTCTGTGTACTCTCAGCCTCAGGATCTGACACTACAGCTACCATGCCTCTTGTAGCAGCCCTCACTCCAGGGCCTCTTCCATGTGCAGTGTCCCCCTCTCTCTTGGGTTCACTATAGTGGCATGGAGTTCTCCCCCTCATCCAGGGCACACATTCCTTGCCCTGGCTCAGTCACCACGCTCAGACTTCCAGGCAATGCTGGGGGAGCCTGGGAGCTTCCACCCCAGGTCCCCAGCTACAACTCTCCTCTCCTGTGTCTTCTCTCTCTTTCTGACACTTTAAAGATCGTGCCTTTAAATGAAAAAGTCAGTCTTCATTGCACGACTATGTGCAAGTGCAACAGGGACATTTTTTTGGGTTTACAAAGTCAAACAATAACACTACGACCCTGTCTGTCTGGGGTCTGTCAATGACGAATTGTCTGGAGCATGTTTGGAGGAGGTATTGTGGCCCCGGTATCAAATTGGGTACCGGGGCCACCCCACTATGCAGTCCAGATACTTGTTTGGTGGAATTCCGACACGTGGAGGGTTTTTAAATTATATTGTGGCCTCGGTACCAAATTGTGTACCGGGGCCACCACACTACGCAGTCAAGATACTTGTTTGGTGGAATTCAGACCAGTTGAGGGTTTTATTATTATATTGTGTGGACCACTCTATCTATACCACACTACAACTCTATACCACTCTATTTCCTACTTTAATTCTATTTAATTCTATTTCCTACTTTAATTCTATTACTAATTAATTACCATAAAGAGGAACAAAAAAAACCAATTTTACCAAAAGTATAATATGACTTAGACTTACAAACACTACACTTTAAAGATCGTGCCTTTAAATGAAAAAGTCAGTCTTCATTGCACGACTATGTGCAACAGGGACATTTTTTTGGGTTTACAAAGTCAAACAATAACACTACGACCCTGTCTGTCTGGGGTCTGTCAATGACGAATTGTCTGGAGCATGTTTGGAGGAGGTATTGTGGCCCCGGTATCAAATTGGGTACCGGGGCCACCCCACTATGCAGTCCAGATACTTGTTTGGTGGAATTCCGACACGTGGAGGGTTTTTAAATTATATTGTGGCCTCGGTACCAAATTGTGTACCGGGGCCACCACACTACGCAGTCAAGATAGATAGATGCGTATTGCGTATCATAGATAAAGTACATTCAGTGGTGTGGGGCAAATTGAAAAATATTCCAAATGCACTGACATTATCAAAAACAAGAGGTTGTCACACGCTAAAACTCCAACATGTATATGATGGAGAGGATGGAGGAGCAGCCGTATGTGTAGTGTAATGCAGATCTGTTGAAGGTTTTTTATATATTTTATTGTGGTGCCCAGTGCCCACTCCTCTACGCAGTCCAGATACATTTATTGGTGCGAATCATAAAAGTTCAGGGTTTTTAATATATATTGTGGTGACCCACTCCTCTACGCAGTCCAGGTACATTTATTGGTGCGAATCATAAAAGTTCAGGGTTTTTAATATATATTGTGGTGACCCACTCCTCTACGCAGTCCAGGTACATTTATTGGTGCGAATCATAAAAGTTCAGGGTTTTTAATAGATATTGTGGTGACCCACTCCTCTACGCAGTCCAGGTACATTTATTGGTGCGAATCATAAAAGTTCAGGGTTTTTAATATATATTGTGGTGACCCACTCCTCTACGCAGTCCAGGTACATTTATTGGTGCGATTCATAAAAGTTCAGGGTTTTTAATATATATTGTGGTGACCCACTCCTCTACGCAGTCCAGGTACATTTATTGGTGCGAATCATAAAAGTTCAGGGTTTTTAATAGATATTGTGGTGACCCACTCCTCTACGCAGTCCAGGTACAATTATTGGTGCGAATCATAAAAGTTCAGGGTTTTTAAGATATTGTGGTGACCCACTCCTCTACGCAGTCCAGGTACAATTATTGGTGCGAATCATAAAAGTTCAGGGTTTTTAAGATATTGTGGTGACCCACTCCTCTACGCAGTCCAGGTACAATTATTGGTGCGAATCATAAAAGTTCAGGGTTTTTAAGATATTGTGGTGACCCACTCCTCTACGCAGTCCAGGTACAATTATTGGTGCGAATCATAAAAGTTCAGGGTTTTTAAGATATTGTGGTGACCCACTCCTCTACGCAGTCCAGGTACAATTATTGGTGCGAATCATAAAAGTTCAGGGTTTTTAAGATATTGTGGTGACCCACTCCTCTACGCAGTCCAGGTACAATTATTGGTGCGAATCATAAAAGTTCAGGGTTTTTAATATATATTGTGGTGACCCACTCCTCTACGCAGTCCAGAAAGATACCTTGTTGCAACGTTTTGGACTAATAACTATATTGTGAGGTGTTCACAATACACTGTAAATTAGTGGAAATGCTTGTTATTGAATGTTATTGAGGTTAATAATAGCCTAGGAGTGAAAATAAGCCCAAAAACTTGATTTTTAAACTTTTTATGTTTTTTTCAAAAAAAATCCGAATCCAATACCTTAAATCCGAACCGAGACCTTTCGTCAAGTGTTTTGCGAGACAAATCCGAACCTCAAAAATAACGAAAATCCGGATCCAAAACACAAAACACGAGACCTCAAAAGTCGCCGGTGCACATCCCTAAATATTTCTACTGTTTGCTATATATGTACCATAACCCAATGAATTTTATTGAAGGTTTTTCAAGGGTTGTAACTGTGAAATGGTTTGGGTGGAAGAAGAGATGAGCGGGCTCGGATATCTGAAATCCGAGCCCACCCGAACGTTGCCGATCCAAGCCGGACCCGAGACAGATCCGGGTATTCCCGCCAATTGCAAAACTGAAACCGAGGCTCTAAATCATAATCCCGCTGTCGGATCTCGCGATACTCGTATTCTATAAATTCCCCGCTAGCCGCTGCCATCTTCACTCGGGCATTGATCAGGGTAGAGGGAGGTTGTGTTTGGTGGTCCTCTGTCTTGCTATATCTCGTGCTGTGCTGTGCTGTGCTGTGCTGTGCTGTTCAGTTCTGTGCTGTGCTGTGTTCTGCTCAGTCCAGTGGTGCTGTGTTCTGTGCTCTGTCCTTCTGAGTTCAGTGGTGCTGCTGGGTCCTGTGCTGTGTCCTGTTCAGTCCAGTGGTGCTGTGTCCTGTGCTCTGTCCTTCTAAGGGCATTGTTATTTCCCCATTATTCCCAAGTTATAAAAAAAAATTAAAAAAAGTTATAAAAAAAAATAATTATAAAAAAAATAAATTAAATTTTTTTTTCCAAAAACAATCCTGCATTATAAGTCCATTGGTACTGCAATATTACAAAGTTCACTGATTCTGCAGTATAAGTCCATTGGTACTGCTATATTACAAAGTTCACTGATTCAGCAGTATAAGTCCAGTGGTACTGCTATATTACAAAGTTCACTGATTCTGCAGTATAAGTCCAGTGGTACTGCAATATTACAAAGTTCACTGATTCTGCAGTATAAGTCCATTGGTACTGCTATATTACAAAGTTCACTGATTCAGCAGTATAAGTCCAGTGGTACTGCAATATTACAAAGTTCACTGATTCAGCAGTATAAGTCCAGTGGTACTGCTATATTACAAAGTTCACTGATTCAGCAGTATAAGTCCAGTGGTACTGCAATATTACAAAGTTCACTGATTTTGCAGTATAAGTCCATTGGTACTGCTATATTACAAAGTTCACTGATTCAGCAGTATAAGTCCAGTGGTACTGCAATATTACAAAGTTCACTGATTCAGCAGTATAAGTCCAGTGGTACTGCTATATTACAAAGTTCACTGATTCAGCAGTATAAGTCCAGTGGTACTGCAATATTACAAAGTTCACTGATTTTGCAGTATAAGTCCATTGGTACTGCTATATTACAAAGTTCACTGATTCAGCAGTATAAGTCCAGTGGTACTGCAATATTACAAAGTTCACTGATTCAGCAGTATAAGTCCAGTGGTACTGCTATATTACAAAGTTCACTGATTCAGCAGTTTAAGTCCAGTGGTACTCTCCTGTGCCGCATATAATTTTTAAAGGCTTTGCCGAGTGTGTGTGGCTTAGGGGTACGCTCTTTTGTGCTACATATAATGGAAAACAAAAATTTGGAGGATAAAGTAGGGAAAGATCAAGACCCACTTCCTCCTAATGCTGAAGCTGCTGCCACTAGTCATGACATACAGGCCCGGCGCTCCCATTAGGCAACCTTAGGCAATTGCCTAGGGCGCCGGGTCCTGCAGGGCGCCGCTGCCGCTGACTAGATTGAAAATCTAGTCAGCGGAGAGATGTGGGACCGCGCCGCCGCTGTTTTTTAAATGTCCGCCGCCGCTGTCAGATGCGCCCGGGCTGCACACCTGATCACTGACGTCAGTGATCAGGTGACATATGTTTACCCGGCGCCGCCTGCTGTGCCCCTGTCTGTCAGGAGTAAAGTTTACCCAGCGCCCCCCTCTCTTCCCAGCATGCACAGGCTGCTCCACCCCTCTCCTTTTTCTGGAAAGAAGCTGAGGAGCGGTGGGCAGCCATTAAGGAAGAGCCTCCCTGCATCTGATCATCAAAAACGGTAAGTATATTTAATTTATTTATTTTTTGGGTATTATAAATTGTATTTTTTTTTTTAGGTGAGAACCCAGGGGGGAGAGGGGGGGGGGGGGGGGCGCTAGGCTGAAAGTTTGCCTAGGGCGCCTACAGACCTTGCACCGACCCTGATGACATAGACGATGAAATGCCATCAACGTCGTCTGGCAAGCCCGATGCCTAATTTCCTAGTACAGGGCATGTAAAATCCTAAAAGCCCAAGTTCTGAAAAAGTAGCAAAAAGAGAAACTTAAAATCATCTGAGGAGAAACGTAAAGTTGGCAATATGCCATTTACGACACGTAGTGGCAAGGAACGGCTTAGGCCCTGGCCCGTGTTCATGACTAGTGGTCCAGCTTCACCTAAGGATCTAAGCCCTCCTCGTCCACCCCCCTACAAAAAATTTAAGAGAGTTATGCTGTCAGCAACAACAACAAAACAGCAAAGAACTCTGCCTTCTAAACAGATGACATCACAAATCCCCAAGGCGAGTCCAAGGGTGTTGGTGGTTGTGAAGCCTGACCTTCCCATCACTGTACGGGAAGAGGTGACTCCATCTGGCATTTTCAGCACACCCTCTGCATATGTTGGAAGGATCACCCACAGTGTAGATCCAGATTTGGATAATCAAGGTGTCAATGTTGTACACCGGGAGGAGGCTATTGATGTAGCTGGCGCTGTGGAGGAACTTGATGATGAGGATGGTGATGTGGTTATTGTAAATGAGGCACCAGGGGGGGGGAAACAGCTGATGTCCATGGGATGAAAAAGCCCATCGTCATGCCTGGTCAGAAGATCAAAAAATGCACCTCTTCGGTCTGGAGTTATTTTTATCCAAATCCGGACAACCAATGTATGGCCATATGTAGCTTATGTAAAGCTCAAATAAGCAGGGGTAAGGATCTTGCCCACCTAGGGACATCCTCCCTTATACGTCACCTGAATAACCTTCATAGTTCAGTGGTTAGTTCAGGAACTGGGCCTAGGACCGTCATCAGTACAGGGACACCTAAATCCCTTGGTCTTGTTGGATACACACCACCAACACCCTCCACGTCAACTTCCTCCACGATCTCCATCAGATTTAGTAATGCAGGCCATGTCACCAGCCAGACTGAGTCCTCTTCTATACGGGATTCATCCGAGGAATCCTGCAGCGGTACGCCTACTGCTGCCACTGCTGCTGTTGCTGCTGCTAGTCGGTCATCTTCCCAGAGGGGAAGTCTGAAGACCGCTACGTCTTTCACAAAACAATTGACCGTCCAACAGTCGTTTGCCATGACCACAAAATACGATAGTAGTCACCCTATTGCAAAGCGTATAACTGAGGCTGTAACTGCTATGTTGGTGTTAGATGTGCGCCCGGTGTCCGCCATCAGTGGAGTGGGATTAAGAGGGCTGATGGAGGTATTGTGTCCCCGGTACCAAATCCCGTCGAGATTCCACTTCACTAGGCAGGCGATACCAAAGTTGTACAGAGAAGTACGAGCAAGTGTCCTCAGTGCTCTTAAAAATGTGGTTGTACCCACTGTCCACTTAACCACGGACATGTGGACAAGTGGTTCTGGGCAAACGAAGGACTATATGACTGTGACAGCCCACTGGGTAGATGCATCCCCCTCCGCAGCAACAGCAGCAGCATCTACACAACGTCTGCTCGTGCCAAGGCAGGCAACATTGTGTATTACAGGCTTTAATAAGAGGCACAACGCTGACAACCTATTAGAGAAAATGAGGGAAATTATTTCGCAGTGGCTTACCCCACTTAGACTGTCCTGGGGATTTGTTGTGTCAGACAACGCCAGTAACATTGTGCGGGCATTGCATATGGGCAATTTCCAGCACGTCCCATGTTTAGCCCACACCGTTAATTTGGTGGTGCAGCATTACCTCAAGAGTGACAGGGGTGTGCAGGAGATGCTTGCGGTGGCCCACAAAATTGCTGGACACTTTGGGCATTCTGCCAGTGCCTACCGCAGGCTCGAGGCACATCAAAAAAGCCTGAACCTGCCCTGCCATCACCTCAAACAAGAGGTTGTGACGCGCTGGAACTCCACCCTCTATATGCTGCAGAGGATGGAGGAGCAGCAAAAGGCCATTCAGGCCTACACCGCCACCAACGACTTAGGCAAAGGAGTGGGGATGCGCCTGAGTCAAGCGCAGTGGAGACTGATTTCCATGTTGTGCAAGGTTCTCCAGCCGTTTCAACTTGCCAAACGAGAAGTCAGTTCCGACACTGCCAGCTTGAGTCAGGTGATTCCCCTGATCAGGCTGACACAAGTCTGCAGTGGTGCAAAGACCTGCTGGTCAGGAGATTGTCATCTGAAGAGGACCGTGACATGCCAACAGCTCCACCCTCATTTTCTTCCACATCTGTGGCTGCGAGGAAAAAGCTCAGTTTTCCTAAAAGACCCGCTGGCGGGGAAGCTGATAACATCTGGTCCGGACTGAAGGACCTGCCAACCATTGCAGACATGTCTACTGTTGCTGCATTGGATGCTGTCACAATAGAAAAAATGGTGGAGGATTATTTTGCTGACACCATCCAAATAGGCATGTCAGACAGTCCATATTGTTACTGGCAGGAAAAAAAGGCAGTTTGGAAGCCCCTGTACAAACTGGTTCTATTTTACCTGAGTTGTCCCCCCTCCAGTGTGTACTCGGAAAGAGTTTTTAGTGCAGCGGGGAACCTGGTCAGTGAGCGGCGAAGGAGGTTGCTTCCTCAGAACGTTGAAAAAATGATGTTCATAAAAATGAATTATCAATTCCTCAATCAAGTACAGCACTGCCCTCCAGATAGTACAGAGGGACCTGTGGTTGTGGAGTCCAGCGGGAACGAATTGATAATGTGTGAGGAGGAGGAAGTACACACTGTAGGGGGAGAGGAATCAGAGGTTGAGGATGAGGACGACATCTTGCCTCAGTAGAGCCTGTTCAGTTTGTACAGGGAGAGATGAATAGCTTTTTTGGTGTGGGGGCCCAAGCAAACCAATCATTTCAGCCACAGTTGTTTAGTAGGCCCTGTCGCTGAAATGATTGGTTTGTTAAAGTGTGCATGTCCTATTTCAACAACATAAGGGTGGGTGGGAAGGCCCAAGGACAATTCCATTTTGCAACTCTTTTTTTTCTTTGCCAGCACTTTTTGTTGGGGTCCAAACAAAGCAATCATTTCAGGCACAGTTTGGTAGGCCCTTTCGCTGAAATGATTGGTTTGTTAAAGTGTGCATGTCCTATTTCAACAACATAAGGGTGGGTGGGAGGACCCAAGGACAATTCCATCTTGCAACTATTTTTTTGCAATTATGTGACCATTCAACAGTCGTTTGCCATGAGCACAAAGTAAAACAAAATTAAAACAAATTCAACAAATTAAACCAAAATTAAAATGCCCTGTCATAATAAAAAAACAAGAGGTATTGATGTGCTAGAACTACTGTAGTGTTTATAAGTTATAAACACTACACTTGAAAGCTTGAGCCTTTAAATGAAAAAGTCACTCTTCATTGCACAAATATTTGCAACAGGGACAGTTTTTTTGTTAACAAAGTCAACAAATAACACTTCGACCCTGTCTGTCTTTCCCATACTTGATGGGATCTCAATGATGAATGCTCTGTACCATGGTCGTCTAAAACAAGAGGTATTGACGTGCTTGAACTACTGTAGTGTTTATAACTTATAAACACTACACTTGAAAGCTTGAGCCGTTAAATGAAAAAGTCACTCTTCATTGCACGAATATTTGCAACAGGGACAATTTTTTGGTTAACAAAGTCAACAAATAACACTTCGACGCTGACTGTCTTTTACATACTTGATGGGATTTCAATGATGAATGCTCTGTACCATGGTCGTCTAAAACAAGAGGTATTGACGTGCTTGAACTACTGTATTGTTTATAAGTTATAAACACTACACTTGAAAGCTTGAGCCTTTAAATGAAAAAGTCACTCTTCATTGCACGAATATTTGCAACAGGGACAGTTTTTTTGTTAACAAAGTCAACAAATAACACTTCGACCCTGTCTGTCTTTCACATACTTGATGGGATCTCAATGATGAATGCTCTGTACCATGGTCGTCTAAAACAAGAGGTATTGACGTGCTTGAACTACTGTAGTGTTTATAACTTATAAACACTACACTTGAAAGCTTGAGCCTTTAAATGAAAAAGTCACTCTTCATTGCACGAATATTTGCAACAGGGACAATTTTTTGTTTAATAAAGTCAACAAATAACACTTCAACGCTGTCTGTCTTTCACATACTTGATGGGATCTCAATGATGAATGCTCTGTACCATGGTCGTCTAAAACAAGAGTTATTGACGTGCTATAACTACTGTAGTTTTTATAAATTATAAACACTACACTTGAAAGTTGGAGGAGGTATTGTGGCCCCAGTACCAAATTGGGTACCGGGGCCACTCCACTATGCAGTCCAGATAGAGGCGTATCAGATATTAAACAACGTTGACTGTTGCTGCCAAATCATAAATTAATGAAAATGACCTGTCATCGTCAAAAACAAGAGGTATTGACACGCTCGAACTACACCCTGTATATGCTGCAGAGGATGTAAGAGCAGGCAGCTGTGCAGTGGAATTCAGACCATTTGAAGGCAGAGGTATTGTGGCCCCGGTACCAAATTGTGTACCGGGACCACTGCACTATGCAGTCCAGAAAGCTACCTCGGTGAAACGTTTTGGACTAAAAACAATATTGTGAGGTGTGAGGTGTTCAGAATAGACTGGGAATTAGTGGAAATGATTGTTATTGAATGTTATTGAGGTTAATAATAGCGTAGGAGTGAAAATAAACCAAAAAACTTGATTTTAAAACTTTTTATGTTTTTTACAAAATAAATACGAATCCAAAACCTTAAATCCGAACCAAAACCTTTCGTCAGGTGTTTTGCGAAACAAATCCGAACCCAAAACCTCAAGCAAATCCAAATCCAAAACACAAAACACGAGACACCAAAAGTGGCCGGTGCACATCCCTAGGTGGAAGCCAGATTGCCATTGACTGAGGAAATTTGTAATTTTGAGAATTAGATTAGCTGGGAATTAACACTTTTCCATGAGTTTGGATAGAATAGGTAATAAATAGATAGGGCAGTAGTTTGAGATATCACATTTCTTACCACTTTTAAGTATAGGGATGACAAGCAGTTTTTAATGCCTTGTTAATTTGACCAGATTGTGTGGTTGAAAAAAAATATAAAAGGTGTTGTGTAACTGATATTTTTAATGTACAGCAAGAAAAAATGACAATGCAAGCTTTTGTGGCATGTCTGCTAATCAGGCAAGTGTGAGCTGAATTAGTATAGTGCATAATGGGCCTGATTCATTAAGGAAAGTATCAGCAAAAAAGGAGTAACTTGCACCTTGGCAAAACCATGTTGCATTGGAGGGGGAGGTAAATTTAAAATGTGATGGCAGATTTATAGTTGGGATAGGGCAGTGTTGGCTAACCTGTGACACTCCAGGTGTTGTGAAACTACAAGTCCCAGCATACTTTGCCAATATATAGCAGCTTATTGCTGGAAGGGTATGCTGGGACTTGTAGTTTCACAACACCTGGAGTGTCACAGATAGCCAACACTGGGATAGGGCATATCCAAGATCAACTTTAAATTTCAGTGTAAGCATAAAGCTATCAAGTATGTGTGTGCTACATGAAAAAACAGCCAGTATTTATAATAAACTAATATGCACCTCTTGCATTGTAACATCATTTGTTCAGGAGGAAAAACGTACTCATTTTTGTGCCTTACTTTCCTTATGAATCAAGCCCAATATGTGTATCTCCTGAACAAAAATAATAAAGTGCAGCTTCTGCAGTGCAAATTTACCCTCATTTTTGAAATGTGAATGGAGTTTGCTCATGAAAATGGAACCACCTGTGCAGGTGCTTTTTTTTGCATGCCCTGGAGATCAGGGTCTTTGAAAACTAAATCCCGGGTAGGTGAAACTCATATGCTAAAAAAGAGATATCATTTTGGATGAAAAGAAGAGATATTTAGAGCAGAGAGGGTACATTTATGCATACTTGTCAACTCTCCCGGAATGTCCGGGAGACTCCCGCATTTTGCGAGAGTGGCAATATGTGAGGGGGCTACATATGGGAAAACTATATGTGAGGGGGCTATATCTTGGAAAACGATATGTGAGGAGGCTATATCTTGGAAAACTATATGTGTGGGGGCTATATCTGTGAAAACTATATGTGAGGGGGCTATATCTGTGAAAACTATATGTGAGGGGGCTATATCTGTGAAAACTATATGTGAGGAGGCTATATCTAGGAAAACTATATGTGAGGGGGCTATATCTGGGAAAACTATATGTAAGGGGGTTGCATCTAGAAAAACTATATGTGAGGGGGCTACAGCTTTTTTCCTGCATTGCTTTAGAAATGACCCACTGTGTATTAAGTCATCATATCTAGGTTTTCCTAAATGTTTCCCAAACCAAATTCCAAGTTCTAAATCCCACCTACTTTTGTGTTGGCCCCACCTACATTTAAGTTGGCCCCGCCCGCATGAGGCCACTTTAATTTTTTCCAGGGCCACTTTAAGTTCCCAATCCGCCCCTGTCTGGATCTCAAATGTGTTCTCCCACCGGTGTGTCATGTTTCGTATTATTCACTGTGTATAATTGCAGACGCATGCATGCTGTAGTTTCAATATTTTTTCCACAATATGGAGTCCCTCAGTTTTGCATTTTTAAGACATGCAAATAAAAATACCTGGGTTTTCTCAATTATGCTTCAATTCTAATGAAAGTAAGATGCTAAAGAGTCTGCCATTAGAAAGGTCACAACTTTCTATACAGGTAAAACATATTTCTTGCAGCTTACAATATATATGGTAATTTATTTATTATTATTATTCAAATTGAACTTTAGACAGGAAAAGAACTGGAGTCCAGGAGCTGCCTAATTTCAACAGGATTCCCATCCAATGCTCCCACAAACAGATACAGGACACATGCGAATCTTCCTGAACATTTCGACTGGAGAGATTCAAAATGCTTGACTGAAGTTAAAAATCAAGGATCTTATTGTGGGTCCTGTTGGGCATTTGCAACAGTAAGGTCTCTTCTACAGCTTTACCTCACACCTGTACAAATGTAATTGTATTTGCTTGAATAGTTTAGTAGCTGATCAATTATTATTTATGTGTTGAGTCAGGATTAGACATCCTAAGTCTCCATAGGCAATAGACCAAATTTTAAGGAATGCTGGTAACACACTAAATATCTTCAATGAATAATATTGGGCAATTAGATACTAGACACACACACACACACACTTGTTTTTATTGAATCGTAAGGACCCATGTCTGGAACATGTCGTATAGGGACACCTCTTTCCTAATGCCCTGTCGCCTGTCGACAGAACAATCATAGGGGTATATGTAGGAGCGGTTTGTCACCAGAGTTACCACATGAGATTTACACTTTGACTTTGCATAAAGTACTGACACGGACTGCAAGATGGGGAAAGTGTCATGTATTTTGACTGTCTGAGGACATTCACAGGAAGTAGAGTGGTCCATTATGGCTCCGCAAAATACAAAGAAGGTAATTTTTTTTCTGCCTAGCAAAACTGTGTGCTACACCTACCTGTGGAAGCCATGGCTGGGCACTGGTCCTGTTTTGCCAAGTCCATACACTGCCTCTCTTCTGATGTGGAAGTGTCGACTAAATGCTTGGCCACTCGTCTGTCATGGGTGATTTCTCATCTTCCAACATGTTACTCTGTAGCTGGACTGGTTCTGAAAAGAAACAGATATGTAAATGACCGAGGTCAAAGTCAAAAGCATACATCATACACCAGATTTTCCACTTACTGTCCAAGATCAATGTGCATCTTGTCCAAATTCTTGCCTTTGAAGTCGGCCTGTCTGCCACACTCAAGAGCCATTAACAGTTTGCTGATCTTGGCGAGTAATACTGCCGGTGCACCCTGATGTCGTGCCCAAGGAAGTCTGCCAACTGATCCAGTTCTGTGTCGTTTAGGTTGAGGACCTTCGAGAGAGTGGCAATGTGCTTTCGAGGCTTCGTGAAAGACAGTGTGTGGGGTTACTTGGCCCCACACTCTTGGGCAAACAGTCATCTGCAATCAGAGCCTCTGAAGTGTGACAAGGCAGCTGGTCTGGCGAATATGTAGACATTTTGGCTATCCACTCTTCATTTGTCACGCTTTTCTGCGAGAAGTTCCATTGCAGCTTGCATGGCTGGTGGCAGCAGGATGGGGAATTTTCTCCCTCATTTTCCTCAAATTCTATGTGAGTGAAGTGCTGGCAGAGCTTCCTCTCAACCTCGGAAAGCACTAGAGACACATCTTCGTGGAGATCCGAGGTATCTCTTAAAGAAAAGGTAGTCAGCAACATTTTTGAAACTTCCCCTTCTTTTCTTCGATTGAACAAGATCACCTATGCCAGGGTGACTTTTGCAAGTAATGCCCAGTGGTTAACCATAGGCTCGGTGGATAGCCTACTTTGGTAGCCTTGCTGCTTCTCATTGAGGTACAAGTGCATCTTTTTTCCATCTTCCGTGAAAGGTAAGAGCTGAGGCATGTTCCACTTGGACTCCTTAATAGTTTTCAAGGCAGCCAATGAGATCAACTCGTTCCATCTCGTCTCATATAGCTTCCTGTAATTTTGTGTGTTTTCAACCACAGCAGTGCAGCCCTCCATCATGGCTCGGCACTCCACAATGCTCGCTATCTTTTGCAAGCCGTGCTCATTCTTGAGTGCCAGCGAGGGCATCTTAAATGTACCTGTCCCCTCGTCATAGCCAGCTACCAGCTTTACAGCGTCTACTACATGCAGAACGTTTGATGGGGCAATAAAGTATTCCATCCTCTCCAAAGGGTTAGCACTTCTGGCCTGTAGCAGTAGCCTGTCCATTTCTCTAAGCTTCTGATGGATGTATTCGTGCCTGCAAATATCCGATCCGACCCGGTTGAATAGATGCTGTCCCATGTGTATGATGCATCGATCATTTTTGACTGGGTCATGTCCCTCAAGATCTTCCAAAAGCCATCACTGATATCAAGTGGAACAGGCTGAGCAAAGGCGCACAGTGACTGGACTCTGTTCTTGCCAGGTGTGAGCTTGTTGCCCTTTCAGTTTAGCTTACATCTCCTCATGTGCCGCCACAGGTATTTCCTTGCAAACAAGCCCTGGCAGGCTACACAGTGCATGAAGCCTTCAGCATCCATCTCTTTGTCTGGAAGTTTGCACGGGACCAGAACTCCATGGCCTGCCCTCATTGCCTCAGCGTTGTGTGCAAAGTTGCCCCTCAAGGAAAGTCGTGCCATTTACATGCCCCTTTCTTTCAAGTGCTTGGGGAATTTCAGGGCCCAGGCTACTTGTCTCATTGCGGTGAACGGGCAATTTTTAAGAGGGGCTTCTCACAGTACAGGCAGTACTGCTTTTTATTATACGCCCTGGAGCCATCACTGTTTCTAGATAGCGTTTGGACAGACACCACACCGTTTCTCCGACCCTCTGTGTTTAAAAAACGGCTAGCAGAAGGTCGAGAATGGTCGTACATAGAAATCATCTCTGGCTACCTGCACTCTGCTGCGCTGGTGGGAAACGGGGCATCACCGCTGGTGTCTGAACCGCTCTCCTCCAAGGTGTCAGTGGCATACTTATCTCCACTGGTCTCTGGGCTATAGTCGGAGCTACCGGTGGGCTCTGTCATGCTTCACTATCCCTGCTTTACCTTCAGCAGCAGACGGATTCGACTTTGTCTTTACTCGTTTGGTGTACAAAGCGCCGGCAGGATGCAGCCGTTCCATTTTCCTCCTTCTGCTATACATTTGGACAGAGATGGGATACTCACACTTTCTCCCCTCTACCTTGGACACACGCACACTTTTGTTTCGACAAATGTGACTCGCGGGGACATACCAGATTTTTATGCTGAGCCTATCAGCAAGGTCCCCTGCATTGATTAGCCTTGAGAAGCTTTGTGGGGACCTCAATTTTTGTCCCCACCACGACTTAGGTCCCCACAGTTTTGGTGTGTAAACAGGTCAATGTCCCCAAAAGCATATGAATGCAAGTACATACACACACACACACACACACACACACACACACACACACACACACACACACAGAAAGCCTAATATTCAACAACAACAAAATGTTTACTACTTATTACTCTTAGGTTTGTTCTGTAGAGTGTTTTTTCAATGATTTGCTCTATCTTTAAGGTGGGTGTGATTGAATCACGATTATGCATAAAGAACCATGAACTTATGGACCTGAGTGAGCAGCAGTTAGTAGACTGTGATACTCAAGATTCTGGATGTTGTGGAGGGCTTCCAATTCTTGCACTTATGTATGTAGCTGACCAGGGAGTTATGAAGACTGAAGATTATGCATACACTGGGAAGGTATTTTTTGTTTATTGTTAAATATTCTGTAGTTTTATATGTTTGTTTAGAGGGAAGAGAACAATAGATCTGAGTATAGCAAGTTGTTGTCTGTGAGGAAAATAGATGCAAATATCGTAACCATTTCTTACATTATCTTATGCTAAAGTAAAATCTCTATTTAGGTGGACAAAATACCTTAAAAGCTAATTTACCCACGACTAAAAATTTGGTTTTGAGTGTAAGTAAGATAAGTTAAAACAAAAAAATGTTACTTGCTGGCAATATTTATTTATATAGCGACAGTGTTACATGCCGTGGGGCGCCATGACTTGCTTCTCCTGCGTTCCGGCTGCCATGGCAACAGCCAGAACGCCCTGTTAGGGAGCGGCGTGTCCCAACAAAGGCAGTCGGGTGCGTGTGCAGTTGTTTATTTAAAAGTAATTATTATTATTACCTACTTCCTGAGGTAGGAGGCACCATACTTATTACTCCTCCTATGGACATGAGAGGAGTGTTCACCCTGCCTGCTCATTGGCTGCCATTGGTGTATAAAGCAGGGAGGGCTTAGCCTCCCTGCCGGTTATAGCCTTTGTGTGCCTCACAGTTTGCTGACCTGCTCCTTTGTGCATCTTGCTGTCCTAGATTTGTTTACCTGTTGTGACCTTGACTCGCTTTCTGTACCCTGTTCGTTTGCCTGTGCCCTTTTGATCATTTGCCTGTTTCCTGGATTCTCCATGTTTGCTACCTGACCTGACCTTCGGCTTATTTTCTGACTTCCCTGCTTGCTATGGATCCATGACCTAGGCTTGTCCCTGTTTCTGCTTGCAGTATTCTGGTTCCCTACCCTGCGCTGCAATTACACTGATAAGTTTCTACTACCATAGAGTTAAGTCCTGGGGGCATCTGAGTACCTCCAAATGCATCTTGTTCTATGGGAAAGGCGGCTGCTAAAGGTGAAGACCTATACTAGTCTTGTTTTAAAAACATATCAGTTAGCCGTGGCTCTAACAGCCAGCAGATTCTGTAGCACTTTACAAATGGAAACAAACAGTAATAAAATAATACTGGGTAATACTGATCAAGATTTCTCTAATCTTATCTTTAAGTAATAATTGAGATGAGCAGATTTACAATATAATATCTCTTTTCTGTAAAATAAGATACAGCCCAAAATTGCTAGTAAAGCAGAAGTACACAGTTAGGGCGTCAAATGCCAATTGACAATGTATCTTTAGTTAACTCATTCTTTTATAGAAAATGTTACTCATCATTGCTAGAAACATTTATTACCATTGCTAAGAACCAAACCCTTCCCAACTTACGTCAATACTGACAATCAAAACTTTATAACATTAATCTTCATTAAGTTAATACGTTATTGGACATTAATTCTGGACCTTATCCTGTTATTATTTTATCGAAAAGGTCATGGAAATTTACTAAACATCTGGGGGTAAATGTATCAAGCCGTGAGTTGCCAGCAGGTTTGAAAAGTGGAGATGTTGCCAATAGCAACCAGTCAGATTCTAGTTATCATTTATTTAGTACATTTTACAAAATAATAGCTAGAATCTGATTGGTTGCTATAGGCAACATCTCCACTTTTCAAACCCGCCGAAAACTCGAAGACTGATACATTTACCCCCTGGTTCTTACCTCTGTTATATAAAGTGTTTTTGTCTTATTATTGTAATATATGTTTGCAAATAAACATCACTTGCTATATAGACCTGCTTGGAAACTTCTCTATCCTGTGACCTACAGAATAGACCCAACTCTAATCCGATCCCGGTTGTTCTGAGGTTTGAACCCAGCACCCAGTACCATGGCTCTGCCCGCTACCCAGCATCTCTGGTCAGTGTGATAGGTCAGGGGGGATCCATCTACAGCAACCCTGATCTATAGGACGAGGTCAGGGGTACCAGCCCAGGTACACCAGTAACAGGGTACACTAGCAGAGTCAGTCACCCTGAAGAAACCCGGTTTTGGATGCCAGTAAGGAGTCCAGTGGTGGCAGCACTTGCAAGCCCCTCCTACTACGGAAAGAGAGTGCATTTGGGATAACGAAAGGGAATGTGGCAAAGTAAGCCCAGACAGTTCACAGCAACAGCAGACAGGGTGGCATAGGCGGTCCATCCTGTCACACCAAGGTTAAAAATTCTTTAGTGGGCTGTATGTTTAGTCACACAACTATGTTTGTTAGATGTTTGTTGTCTTGTGTTAGCTGTGTAGATGGTGTAAATAGGGTAACCTAGGGAGATTACGAGGCTGGTTGAGGAATATTATAAGCTTGTCTGAAGTGGGGGGATTTCAGAAAACGCTTGAAGGTTTGAAGACTAGAGGAAAGTCTTGTGCGAGGGAGTGAATTCCACAAAGTGGGTGCAGCCTGAAAAAAGTCCTGTAACCGAGAATGGGAGAATGTGATAAGAGTCGAAGAGGGACGCAGATCTTGTGCAGAACAGAGGTGTCTTTTTAGGAGATATTTTGAGAAAAGTGAGGAGATGTATGTTGGTGCAATTTTGTTGATGGCCTGGTATGTTAGTAGAAGAATTTTATATTGGATTCTTTGGGAAGAGCAGTAAGGAGGGAATTGCAATAGTTGATGCTGTTGAGCACATGAATTAAAGTTTTGCAGTGTCTTGTGTGAGATATGTATGTATTCTGGAAATGTTTTTTAGATGTATGCAGCAAGATGTAAATATAGAGTTGATGTGGGGAACAAAGGATAACTGTGAGCCAAGGATTACACCTAGGAACAGAGCTTGTTAGGTGGGATTTATGGTCATGTTGTCAACAGAAATAGAAATGTCAGGCAGGAAGCTTCTATTGGTGGGTGGGAATATTATTAATTCTGTTTTTGAAAGATTGAGTTTGAGTTGGCAAATCGACATCCAAGATGATATGGCAGAAAGACAAGTAACATGAGACAAAAAACAATAATCAGGTGCTAAGATATTTGCTATATTTATACCTGGAGCAACTGCAGCTGGAAGTGGGAATGGCTGACCCACACTGATATAATAAAAAATAGAAAAATGAAAAAGACCAGCGCAAATAAAAACCAGGAAAAAGAAAAGATATAAAGTAGGAAAATGTATAGAAAAAACAAACCGTCATATATAAAAAACAAACCAATTTATTAAACTGAAATCAGACAAACATGAACTGAAAAATGGCAATGCTAAAACTGGCAGACAGATAAACAAAGGGTAATTGATATATGTATCATATGTTCATATGTTAATGACCCAATCTGGTGTAAATAGGATATTGGCTAAAATGGAAATCCAAATGTATCCCAAAAAATGGATATAGTCAGTTGGCAAATGTCACATACTATTAGAGATCCAGACAATGAGAATCACGCCAATACAGATGGTAGAATTAGGGAACTCATTCCCAATATGATCAGTATGTATAGACCAAATAATCTTGCATGGAGTTAAAAACCTGTAACACTGCACTTGGAACAGTTATGTAAATGACTCACAGACATTCCGCTGGATGACAGATTCAAAGTCCAGATGGTGCGGCGGTCACGTGTCTTGTGGGTGCGCACCCGTGATCGGTCCGTGTGGAAACAACTCTGCAATGTGATGGTTCCTAAAAGGCTGGTTCCTATCAATGCGTGTAGGCAAAAGAGACAGGAGGAGGGTCTGTCGGATCTCTAGTACTGTGAAGAGGACCCTCTGACGCGTTTCGTCTGGTCAAACAGACTTTCTCAAAGCTGTCAAGTAAGTTAGTAACATGAGACAACACAGATGGTGAGAGATCAGGAGAGGATAGATAAATCTGCAAAGGGATGATACTGAAATCCAAAGGAGCTTATTAGTTTTCCAAGAGAAGTGGTGTAGATAGAGAATAGCAGAGGAGCTAGGACTGAGCCGTGTGGTACTCCAACTGATAATGTAAGCGGAGTGGCGTTTGATTCAGAGAAATTAAGACTGAATGAGCGATTAGATAGGTAGGATGAGAACTAGGATAGGACAGTGTTTTGAAGACCTACGGATTGTAGCATTTGTATGAGGAGAAAGTGGTCAACAATGTCAAATGCAGCAGTGAGATCCAGGAGAAATAGAAAAGAGTAATGGCCTTTAGCTGTGATCAAATCATTGACAACCTTGGTCAGCACAGTCTCTGTGGAGTGTTGTGAGCGAAAGTCTGGCTGAAGAGGATCCAATAAGTTGTTTGTTTGAAGAAAAAAAGCGTGTGAGGCGAGGTTAGGCAATTCTTTCAAGATGTTTGGAGGGGCATGGGAGCTAAGGGGCGGTAAATTGAGAGAGAGTTTGAATCAGAATTTAGTTTTTTTCAGAATAGGAACAATCACTGCGTGCTTGCATAGTGATGGAGAAATACCATTGGAGAGAGATAGATCTCAGATTTTAGTTAGAGGTGGAATGAGCACAGGAGACATGGACCTAACAATTTGTGAGGGTATGGGATCGGGAGGACAGGAGGTAGAGTAGGAAGATAAGAAGGGAGTAGAAATTTCCTCTTCATTTGTGGGATAAAATGAAGAGAGGGTGTGAGAGTGTGCTGGGGAGGAATTTAGCTGATTGCTAGTCGAGTTATCAATATTATTGGCTTGACCAATTTTCCATTTGATCAGATTTTCATCAGACCAGAAAATCACCATATGGACATTAACACTGCAACTTCAGGCCTACTTAACCTAAAATTAGGTAGGAAAAGCGTGTGGCTGTGGGTAGTCAGGTATGAAAATAAGTGCTGGGTTTCAATAGGGTCCCATTGCCAGATTACCATCCAAGGCCCAAAACATACCGAATCTGACACTGGTGATTTGGTATCTCTTTATCATTTTAAAGTACTGTATTTTAAAAGAATTACGCTCAAATGTAAATCAGTCGTTACAGTGTTATTATTTTTAGACAGTGTATCCTGCCTTTTAACTTAACTATCTCTGCTCATATACACAGTTGTGAGCACTGTAATAATCGCGTGTGTTTGAATGTTGTTTTGTTGTTACTCCTTTTTAGTTGCACAGTTTGACGAGTGGGTGTGCAGTCAGGTGCATGCCCATGATATCAACCAGGTCATGATGTCTACCAGGTCATGACGTCAACTTATTAAACCATTCTACTACTTTGACTAGTGCCTGAGCTTTTCCTCTGTACTACTGTGATAATGGGTGCTGACCCTGCTTATTTTGACCACGTTGCTTATGAACTGGCTTTGTAAAATAATTTATGAACCTGTGCTGCCTGCTCCTGACCTTGGATTTGTATTATGATTGTGTACCTGAGATGCCAGAACATCTACCTACCATAGCTAGCCTGGGGGTTGTAATCTGCAGCAATTTCCATCACTTGCTTGTGGCGTACATGATAAAAACAAACAAAAAAAAATGGATTCCCATTTGGCTCTGTGCCTTAGGTTAGCCAATGGCAATCATTAGTGGTATATAGATTGTAAGCTTGTGATCAGGACCCTCTTACCTCTTTGAGTATTAACAAATATGCAGTGTTATTTTATTGCTGCATTTGCTCCCAGTTTGTAAAACGCTGTGAATTATGTGGGTGCTAGAAATAAATGTTAATTAGTATATATATAAAAGTTGGTCCCACATCTGAACATACCATCACAATAAGCCAATTACTACAGCACTATACCATAATACCAGAGACAATGAAAGAATGTAAGAGAAATTATTTTTCCAAAAATCTTACTAAAAGTAATTTGGAAAGGAAAGCTTTACAGATTAAGAATATTGACTACATTAGTATGTTTGACACAAGGCATGAACTATTTGCTGATCAGTATATATGGGATAATGCACTACTGTAAGTTAAAACGGATATTAGAAGTTACCAAGGAGAATGGTGACTATGTAAAACCAAGAGCCTGTAAGATGAGTTCTTGTATACAGGTCACAGAAATCTGAATTACTTCTAATATACAGATTAATTTACAGTAAGCAATATATTATTTCTTACATAACACAAATTTTCTTATTGAAAATTGAAGTGATAACACCAGAATAGACAGATTATAGGTGTTGACATGAGAACTCATTGTTTAAACAAATATTATTTACAGGAGTTTACACACATATTAACCACTTATATTGTGTGCACTATTATAATAGTATCTGTGGGTCAGCACAGTGGCCTAGTGGTTAGCACTTCTGCCTCACAACACTGGGGTCATGAGTTCAATTCCTGACCATGGCCTTATCTGTGTGGAGTTTGTATGTTCTTCCTGTGTTTGCGTGGGTTTCCTCCAGGTACTCCAGTTTGCTCCCACACTCCAAAAACATACTGGTAGGTTAATTGGCTGCTATCAAAATTGACAATCTCCCTCTCTGTGTGAATGTGTGTCTATATTAGGGAATTTAGACTGTAAGCTCCAGTGGGGCAGGGACTGATGTGAATGGGTTCTCTGTACAGCGCTGCGGAATTAGTGGCGCTATATAAATAAATGATGATGATGATGTTTACCCATGTCATGATTTGTACAGAATGTGCTGTCATCATGTTTCATCTGTTATGTTATTTACTCTCAATGGCTATGTGATAGACAGTGATTATGAAATTGTTGCTTTTACTGTGTGTCAGGGCTTGTCATGATACCAGGCTGCACATGTCACAAGAATTTATGGTTAACAGGGGAAAACTCTCAAATAAATGCACCAAATACAGTGGGCCTGAGTCATTAAGGCACGCATACCAGGCACATTGGTTGTTCAGGTGAAACCACACAGTCCTAAACTGTCCGCTACATACTCCCGAAGTAAGCAAAACACGGATCGTCACACATGCTGCTTAATGACTTCAGGAGTAATAGCTTTTACGCTACGTACACACTGGACCACCGCTGGCTTCTCTTGCTGGGCCACCTCCTTCTCCTGGGGCTGCCTCCTCCTTTTTCTCCGGGTGAGCCACCTCCTCCTCCTTTCGGGCCAACTGATCGTGGCACCTCCTCGTGGTGGCATCCTGTTGAAAAATAGGACCTGTTATATTTTTTTAAAATGTTGTTTGTCTCACATACACAGAGACATGCAGATAATGTTAGCTTGCAATGTGAAATATCCAAGACCACAGATAGTCCATCATTGGGCCAAAAACACACCACTACACCAGTTTCAGTGGGCCTTGACTTGACAGGTAACATAGTTAATCACACACATGGCTAAGACCTAGCAAGTGTGGTCTTGGGAGCAATGTAGTTTATTATAAGCCATCTTACTTTTCGTTCATTAGTAACATACCTAGCTCGATACGCATAAACATTGCTGTTTGCATGTGTGCAAGTAAATGACAATTTACAAAATCGTGCACAGCTGCTGGTACATACTGCACGTAGGTGTGTCTGTACGTCACTCACGGAACAGTTACTAAGATGGCTGATTAACCTGTCAATTAAATGAAATGCTGTGGCCTATCCAGGCAGTCAGGGGGTAGGACTTTGGCCTAGCCTACTGACTCTTATGCAGGAGAATGCACCGGTACACATATAAAACTGCAGCTGAATCAACTATTCAGCCCTGACAATTTGTACATGGCCCAGACGTTTGTGCTGTTGGAGAGAGCATTTTTCCATGTATTTATGTGGTAAGTAATATAGCACTATGTGTGACACTTTACATAGCATGTAAGGAGAAGGACTATTTGAGGTTTTCTATATTTTCTGTGGATTTCTATTGACAATGGACACATATCTAACTGGCCATTCTGTTAAAGCATTACCCTACATTTTGTGGTAAGTAGCATGGCCCTATATGTTACATTTTACATAGCATGTAAGAAGGACTAATGTTTTATATTTTATATTTCTAGGTATGCCTGAACAAGAACATAGTCAGCCCTCTGTCTCCTCCGCCTCCGCAGGAAGAAAGCAGAGGAAGCCCAATTTCACCAACTCAGAAATCCAGATCTTGGTTGAGCTGGCTGTTGAGAGGCTCCACTCCACCACTCATCAGCTTTCTGCACCATCAAAAACGAGAATTTGGGATAAATTAACTAATCAGGTCAATGCCATGTCTCTTTTAAGATGCACAGTAGCTGAGATAAAAAAATAAAAAGGTAACTATGGAATCGTGCATCACTTTTTTTTTTCTTTTTTTTTTTTCTTTTAAATGTGACAAGGCATTTCTGGATAATTTCATCATTCCAATTTTTCTCTCAGGTGGCAAGACTTTAAGCGTCAACTAAAGGAAAAGTTGACTGCCACTGCAGGCATGCTCATAGGACAGAAGGTGGTCCCCTGGCCCAACAAGACCTCAGTTCCCTTCAGACCATGGCATTGGCCTGTTTAGATGATGAGATGGTGCAAGGGATGGGCCGCATTGACATCAAGCGAAGCCTGCCCGTCATAGAGCCTCTAACACCACTGTCACTGTTGTTGACGAGCGCTTCACCTATAACAACTCCCTTTCCCATAAAACCAGATATGTTCGCTGGTACTAGGTTGTCTCCAGAACTTATTCTCGAGTAATGATAGCTCAACTCCGTTAGGTAGGCACCACAGAGGACTTGACAGTGGGAGGCTGAGCAGAGATACTCCTGGACCAGATAAAGCCGGAACACTGAGTTAGCAACAGGATGCAGTACCAACCTTCACCAGTATAACAGATTGGGAGTGTGGAGTAGAGAATGGTGTAGTACCAGCTGTGGCCTGTGTGAGATGGAGCTAGAGAGCAGCACAGTGTCAGGGAAAATGCAAGATTGAGCAGTAAATCTGTACTGTAATACACCGCTGACACAGGTGAGTCTGATGGAGCGAATAGCTGGCGCCACGATCCTGCGGCAGAGAGGAGATCTCTCAGACTTAAAGGCAGAGTCGGAATCCAGGCAGAGGTCAGGGCCACGAGCAAACAAGCAAGGCAGAGATCACAACGGGTATCAATCAGGAAAAACAGGCAGACTATACAAAGAACCAGGAGCACGGAGAAGCAAGCATGTGAATGCTATAACCAGCAAAGGCAAAGTGAAGCTGACAGGTATTTAAACCAGTAGTAGCCAATCAGGGCAGGTGTTAGATAGAGCTGCAGATGAGGGGAGTTCAGGTGATGACACCCAAGCTGAAAACAACTCTGCAGCAGCCAAAAAGAAAACAACAGTTACCCGCTGTTCCTAACAACCACCAGGTACATTTCAATGGAGTATAGGTTTATGTTACTGGTTTTTTGTTTTCCTTAGCTAACAAAAGCTAAAATCATACATGTATGCTAGTGGATACAGTCAGAAGTAATAAAGCTACATTTTGAACCACACACACACACAAAATTGTCTCCATAATCTTTCTTTACACAGGGGCACATAATTTAAGATTGTAATTTTTGTCTTATGACTTTTCTTTTTCTTTTGTTACATATGGTAAATAAAATTGCAAATGACATACTTAACATTTCTGTATGTTTTTTGGTTTAACAAAAAATAACATATTCTTTAAATGTTGCTGCGTCAACAGATTCTTAAGGGCTGGGGTCAGCATCTACCACCTCCTGGCCAGCAACCTTGGCCTCTTCCACCCAAGGAACCCCACTCCTAATAGCGATGTTATGGAACGCCACACACAGAGCAATGATACCACACACAGTCCTCAGCGCATACATTAAAGCACCAGTCCGGTCTAGGCAACAGAATATAGCCTTTAAAAGACCAAATGTCTACTCCACAACCAATCTAGTGGCTGTATGTGCCAAGTTGTATGCAACCTCATGTTCTGTGCATGGGTTCAAAATAGTGCGGAGTCAATGGCGAAACGGGTATAGTTAGCCCTATAAGAGGTGACATGAAAGACAAAGGGCAAAATCTGAATGACAAACTTCTAGGTCCATAAAAAACACAAACAACATTTTAGATGACAAACAGTGCCATATTTGCAATGTTAATATAGCTGATTGATTCCTTCAGGGAAGCAAAGAGGACCATATTTTTAATACAATGAAGATAGGTCCTATAGAAATGTTTAGATATTATTCTAGGGAAGCTGTCCATGTGGTATATCTAGATAAACATCAGACTAAAAGTTAAGGGGAAATATATAGTAATGCTCCATGATCAGGGGCAGGCTGGCTTTGGGGCAGGGGGGCATCTGCCCCCCGGGCCGGTCCCATAGTGTGCTCCCTTGGGCTGGGTCACTGGGCCACCTGCATTTTTTTCCCTTTAAAATAGGCTGCTGAGTCAAGTCTTGCCCCCTGGGCTGAAATTTGCCAAACCTTCCCTGTCCATGATAATCTTCCAGAATACTTAGCTATAAAACTAAGGTCACCAATATTAACATTTTTAATTAATACATATATGAGGTGTCTTTATGTTAAAAAATGAAAAATTACAGATGTAAGTAGTACCTAATAGCCACGTCACCATTTGTCCTTGCACTCCCTTGCCTCTGTTGTATTCTTGACCACTTCCCTAATTTTCAGATGGCAAAGGAGTCATGTACTCCCTGGCCAAACAGCTACCAGGTCACAAATCGGGAGAGATGGGTCACATATAGCCTGGACATTTATCGCGTGGAAATGCTTCTGATTCAAATAAATCAAAGCATACCTACCTGACGGGGCCAGGGCTACATGTGTCCCATCTACTACTGTTCCTATGACATGCGGAAAGCCGGCTATGGTCGCCAACTGTCATTATATGGGCACAAGGTACGCCTCATCAAGTGGCAGGTGGGCGAATTGCCTGAGCTGTGACAGGAACGCCCGCAGAACAACCTTCAGCACACAGCTGAAGAACTTCTGTGACATCCCTGCCGCTACTCCTACAGTGGTCTGGAATTACCTTGTGGTGCCAAAGTGCAGTACCACCAACAGTTTGGTCAATAGAGGTATTGCTGTCGTGATATTGCGCATTGGCTCCAGATCACTCTGCACAATGCTCAGGGTGTCCAGGGTGACATGAGATTTGGCCGATAACGATGGACCACTTCAGCATCAGACATCCCAAGGAGGGTGACACGTAATGTAAATGTATGAGCAAGCAAAAACCCTAAAAAACGAATAAGAAAATATATATTATTGTACTATTACACAGACACATCACTTGGCCATAACATGAAACAAACAAAGGCAAAAATAATAATTGCAGATGCATCCGAAATTGCAGCATACAGCGCATACTCCTATTGGTCTTCATATAGCAGTGTTTAATAAGCGGAGTATATGCAGGTGAGTAGGGAGCATACGTCACAATTACATGCTGAATTGGTGTACTGTTGTGCATGATGTCGGTTGGCTGTGGGGAGTTAAACTAGACTTCTGGCAGGTGCATACTTTTCACTGTAAAACACACTGATACTTAAGTCCTCCCTACCCTGACTTGGACGTTACAGCATGAGAACACTCTCATTGTCTATTGACTACAGCACCACACCACTTTACCTTCTTGTTCACACCCCAAAATCATAGACCGTAGTAAGTGGCTGTTGCATGTACATACTCAGCGGACTTGCATTTTTTGACAGTCAGGTGTCCCGGTTGTGCGCATGTGCAGACGGAATTTGCTTTTGATATGCACAAAATACAGAGTTGTGTGCCTTAATGACTCAGGCCCAGTATGTGCAATAGCAATTATACATAAACCACATTTTAAATATAGATTAAATAAATTATCTGTATTTTACTTAATTTTCAAACATACTCATGTTTATTTGTGATTTTGTCTTTCTGTTACTATAATATTAACACTGGTGTGACACAAAATATTGTAATAAGTTCTTCAGAAGTGTCACAGCACCAGAAAGGTTGGGAAACGCTAACTTGCGACATATGCTAATAATAACATGGAGTTTCATTTTAAGATTTTTTTTATCAGAAAATGGCTTGCTCGTATAACTCTGATGAAGCAATACTTCTGAATACAACCAAGTACTACTTGCTGTCTGGGGAAGAGAATTTAGCATCTTCAGTGGCGCTTGAAGGACCTATCACTACTGGGTTTGGAGTAAGCTCTGATTTCTTGCTTTATAGTGAAGGTAATTATAGTTGTCACATAATACCATTACTCTTACAGATATGAATTTATTCTAAGTCAGTAATGCTCATTTTCTAAAACTCCAAAAAGCAAGATTTGAGGAAGGGGGCACAATGATCTTGGCATAAACTGCTGAGGACAGACTTACAAAATAAGGTCAGAGGGTGGGCCAGAGAGTGCTAAAACAAGGAACTTTGCAAGAGTCCAGGCACTAGGGGAGAAGTGTGAGCTGAGCAATTGTTTACATGGGTGATTCTAAAAATTATCTAAACTGTTTTTAAAAAATGTTATTTAAAATTGTAAAAGCAAATTAACATTATCTGTACATATATTTACCTCTGTTGGCATCAATGTGGTCTTTTTGGGCCAGAACAGGACTCTAGTGAATGCAATTGCATGCAAGCAAATGACACTTCCGACTGCTTATGACTTGAAGGGTGGAATGGGAGTGGGAGGGAGCGGACTAACATAGGCAATGTACAGTAAGGGCGTGCGTTCTTATGGGACTTTATATTGCACATATGCATGTGTCTATACTGCACTGTGTTCTGTCAGTTAACATATGATAAGTAACGTATAGCCAGAGTGTACTTTTATGCATATTCAAATGGAAACATTTCTTGAGATCATATTGTATTTGAATGATTGAGTACGTGCGTGCGCTCAAGAACTTTGCATTCTTTTTTAATGTAAGTTACGTTCACATTGCGTTCAAAGATAAATCAAGGACTAAATATGCACTAGTTTGACAAATGCAGATTCAACATTCCACAAACATTTGTGCAACCCAGCCCTCACTTTCTTAGCTCCACATAAGAACACATACAGCCAGCTAAAACCCATTGCTGGTCTTCATTGGTCACTTCACACTCTGAGATTAAACATAGCATGTCAAGACCTCCTACCATTGAAAGGCATGGATATACACTGTAGTTGAGATGCTATGTTCATCTATTATGCAGTCACCATAAAAAAACAAAGCATACTAGCCTGCCTAAGCATCTATATGCTGGTTTGGAGATACCCATTTTTGCTCCTTTACATCTCTGTAAATACTGCAGCTTATAAGTATGTTCCTGTTTGAATGCATTGATATTTATTTTTATCAAGGACACACTTATTTCAAAAGTTAACTTAGTTTGGACTTATTTTAGCATACTATAAGAAAATTTCAAGCATATTATTTAGTTTAATAAAACACAGGCTTTGAAATTTGTTACTGTTTAAGGATTTCTGAGCTCTTTTAACAGTACTCCTCATTATTGTAATCACTAAAAAAGTCAATAAATAAATCAGTTATTGGTACAGTATATCTGATCGTTATTTCTTCCCTAAGGTCTAATAAAGCAATGGTTCAGAAAATGTATGTACATTTTTCTTTTAATTCAAGGAATATATGATGGGGACTGTTCCAAGAATCCAAATCATGCAATAATCATTGTGGGTTATGGGACAGAACAAGAAGAGGAGAACAAAGCGTACTGGATAATAAAGAATAGGTAACTTCTGAACACCATTGTTTATACTATGACTGGATGAATTCTAAGAGACAGGTAGTTGTGGTGGCAAAATTTTAGCTGCAGGTGTGTAACTTTTGGAGGAACTTTCTGCATACCTCTATGTGGGAACTTCCTTCCTGCCATGTAAACATGTATAAATTCCTCCTACAAATAAGACATACACTATTTAACCCCCCCCCCCCCCAGGGCCGTCTTTCCCATTGGGCACAATGGGCAGGTCCCCGGGGGGCCCTGCAGCCCAGGGGGGCCCGTCGGAGGCAGCAAAAAAAAAAAAACCTGGAAAAAAAAAAAAGACAATACTTCCCTTGCGGTCAGCTGGCGATCCGGCTCCCTCCGTGGTCTCCTCCTCTGTACGGCGCTCGCAGTGCATGTCGGGCGTGACGTCATCATGCCCGCCCGACATCCATTGCGGATCGCGATGGAGGAGGAGACCATGGAGGGAGCCGGATCACCAGCTGACCGCAAGGTAATTATTGTCTTTTTTTTTTCCAGTTTTTTTTTTTTTGCTGCCTCCGACGGGCCCCCCTGGGCTGCAGGGCCCATATATATAATATTTTTTTTTATATATATATATATATATATATATATATATATATATATATATATGTATATATAGGGGCCCCGGTGCACTGCTGTGCCCGGGGGCCCAAGATGTTGTTAAGAGGGCCCTACCCCCCCCCATTTTATACTGATTAAATCACACTTACTATTTTAGATAATGTGGTCTCCTAATCATATTAACAACCACTTACACTTTCAATGGATCACAAATAGGTTGGAAAACATATAGAACCTACATTATTTTCACTGTACAGATTTCTTTGTGTATGTTTTGCCTACCTACCCCTGGATCAAAATAATTTTAGTTTCTGGCTTAGTGATTCCTATCTTGTTGCACCAGCACCCTCCGAACAATAAACCTCAACTATTGCATGTGCAAGATCTGGGGTCAACCAATTAACAGTGAGCCCATTAAGCTCTAAGGGAAAGGGGGCTGCTAAAGTTAAAGACCACATGTAGCCTCGTTCTAGAGGTTCATTCTAGGGTTCTGCTGTTCAAGCTACTCAATGTGCAAAATGTAAATAAATGAATCCCATTCAGGAGACCAGATTTACATGACAGCAATTTAATTAAATGCTTTACCTACTGGTTTCTTAGATAACTTGTGCTCAGATGTACTATTCACTTACAGATAGACTTCCAACCTTGTTCAGGCTCATCAGTGGAATAGCAGCATATGAAGTAGAGATGAGCGGGCTCGGATTTCACTAATCCGAGCCCACCCGAACAGTGTGGATCCGACGGGATCCGAGCACTGTTCGGGAACTTCCGGGCGCCAAATGAAGCCAAACCGAAGCTATGACATCCAAGTCTCGTGCCGGATCTCGCGAGACTCGGATCTCATAAATGCCCCGCTCGCGGCCGCCATCTTCATTCTCCCTGTGGTTAGTGAAGAGGGAGGTTGATGTGTTCTGTCCTGCTGATAACTTTACTAAAGTGGTGCTTTGTCCTGCTGAGTGAATCAGTAGTTTGTCCAGTGCTCTGTCCTGCTGATTTATTTAGTCAAGTGGTGCTTTGTCCTGCTGAGTGCAGTAGTACTTTTTCCAGTGCTCTGTGCTGCTGATTCCAGTGGTGATTTGGCCAGTGTCTGTGCTGCTGAGTCCAGTGGTGCTTTTGTCCTGTATTTGTTTCTGATAAGTCCATATCAATTTGTTAATTAGCCAAAAATCTTTTAAAAAATTAAAAAAAAATCTCCCAAAAAAATAAAAATAAAAAATAAAAAAAAATATAAAAAAATAATTGAAAAAGTATAAAAAATATTATAGAGCAATATATTCTTGCTGTCCCAAAATAGAGGACCTGCCATTTCTACTACTACGGTCATTGTTTGTGTAGTTCAAAAAAATAGGAACTGCCAGTTCTATTACTACGGTCATTGTTTGTGTAGTTCCAAAAAAGAGGAACTGCCAGTTCTATTACTACGGTCATTGTTTCTGTAGTTCCAAAAAAGGGGAACTGCCATTTCTATTACTACGTTCTTTTTTTCTGTAGTTCCAAAAAAGGGGAACTGACATTTCTATTACTATGTTCTTTGTTTTTATAGTTCCAAAAAAGAGGAACTGCCATTTCTATTACTACGTTCTTTTTTTCTGTAGTTCCAAAAAAGGGGAACTGCCATTTCTATTACTATGTTCTTTGTTTTTATAGTTCCAAAAAAGAGGAACTGCCATTTCTATTACTACTTTCTTTGTTTCTGTAGTTCCAAAAAAAGGGGAACTGCCATTTTTAATACTATGTTCTTTGTTTTTATCTGTGCAGTGGAATTTAGACCAGTTGAGGGTGATATATTGTGGCCCCGGTACCAAATTTGGTCCTGGGGCCACTCCACTACGCAGTCCAGATAGATGCGTATCAACTACATTCAGTGTTGGGTCCAAATCCAAAATTAATGAAAATGACCTGTCATCGTCAAAAACAAGAGGCATTGACGCGCTCGAACTACACCCTGTATATGCTGCAGAGGATGTAGGAGCAGGCAGCTGTGCAGTGGAATTAAGAACAGTTGAGGGTGATATATTGTGGCCCCAGTACCAAATTGGGTACCGGGGCCACTCCACTACGCAATCCAGATAGATGCGTATCAACTACATTCAGTGTTGGGTCCAAATCCAAAATTAATGAAAATGACCTGTCATCGTCAAAAACAAGAGGCATTGACACGCTCAAACTACACCCTGTATATGCTACAGAGGATGTAGGAGCAGGCAGCTGTGCAGTGGAATTGAGAACATTTGAAGGCGGAGGTATTGTGGCCCCGGTACCAAATTGGGTACCGGGCCCACTCCACTACGCAGTCCAGAAAGCTAACTCGGTGCAACGTTTTGGACTAAAAAGAATATTGTGAGGTGTGAGGTGTTCAGAATAGACTGGAAATTAGTGGAAATGATTGTTATTGAATGTTATTGAGGTTAATAATAGCGTAGGAGTGGAAAACAACCAAAAAACAGGATTTTAGTGCTTTTTATGCTTTTTAAAAAATAAATCAGAACCCAAAACCCGAAATCAGAACCAAAACCTTTCGTCAGGTGTTTTGGCAAAACAAATCAGAACCCCAAACCTCAAGCTAATCAGAACCCAAAACACAAAACACAAAACACTAAAAGTGGCTGGTGCACACCCCTAATATGAAGCTTTGTGTAGACAGCCGCATTGGAACAACGAGATTAGTTAGGGAGATTCAAGTTTCTCCTGCCATGAATAAAGTTTGTGCAATCCTCTAAAAACCCAACGGTTAAAGCACTGACTTAATTACTGCATTTTGAGTGACATTTCCCCATAGTCTATATAGAAGTGTCTATTTGCATTTATTCCCTAGGAAGTAACTTGAAAATTCTGTGACTTTTATAATTGTGATGTTATAACAAAGCTTATTCAATAAAAATGGCTGCATTCATACTCAGTTTACTAATTTCACGTGTTAAAATTGGATAAAAACTTGCAGCCAGAGACAAACAAATACATAGGGCTAGATTTACTAAGCTGCGGGTTTGAAAAAGTGGGGATGTTGCCTATAGCAACCAATCAGATTCTAGCTTTCATTTATTTAGTATATTCCACAAAATGACAGCTAGAATGTGATTGGTTGCTACATCCCCACTTTTTCAAACCCGCAGCTTAGTAAATCTAGCCCATAGTTTCTTCCTTTTTGTATGGAGAAGCTCTTTAGCAAATTGCACAGTAACTGTAATGCCTGGAAATGCCTTACATTTCACCCTATGCTTTGTACACATATATGAGTATGAGTAGACAGACTGATGATCTAAATTGTTTCCTCACTCAGGTAATGACTTATTAACATGTAATTGTTAATTTCCTTTGTTTCTTCTTCTTAAAAAGGACACATGTACGTATACAAACCAAAAATCAATTAAAGTCATCATTATCTTGAAAATCGAAACCCTTTACTCTGTCCCATTTATCTATCTCATGCCCTAGTGTGGTTACATCACACTACACACAGATCCATTCATCTGCCTTGGTTTAGACAGTAAAACAGAAAAATGGATTTTCCTTAGCGCTTCGCTACTTCAATTGCAGCTAGGGGATTTGCAAATCAACTACATACTACAGTCATGGCCAAAAGTTTTGAGAATGACACAAAATATTATTTTTCACAAAGTCTGCTGCCTCAGTTTTTATGATGGCAATTTGCTTACACTCCAGAATGTCATGAAGAGTGATCATATGAATTGCAATTAATTTCAAAGTTCCTCTTTGCCAATTAACTTTATCCCAAAAACAACATTTCCACTGCATTTCAGCCTTGCTACAAAAGGACCAGTTGACATCAGGTCAGTGATTCTCTCTTTAACACATTCTCAGAGTGTTGATGAGGACAAGGCTGGAGATCACTCTGCTATGCCAATTGAGTTAGAATAACAGACTGGAAGCTTTAAAAGGAGGGTGGTACTTGAAATCATTGTTCTTCCTCTGCTAGCCTTGATTATCTGCAAGGAAATATGTGCAGTCTTCAAAAGGCTTCTCAGACAAGGATATTGCTGCTAGTAAGATTGCACCTAAATCAACCATTTATCGGATCATCAAGAACTTCAAGGAGAGAGGTTCAATAGTTGTGAAGAAGGCTGAAGTGCGTCCAAGAACGTCCAGCAAGCACCAGGACCATCTCCTAAAGTTGATTCAGCTGCGGGATCGGGGCTCCACCAGTGCAGAGCTTACTCAGGAATGGCAGCAGGCAGGTGTGAGTGCATTTGCATGCACAGTGAGGCGAAGACTTTTGGAGGATGGCCCGTTGTCAAGAAGGCAGCAAAGAAGCCACTTCTCTCCAGGAAAAACATCAGGAAGAGACGGATATTTTGCAAAAGGTACAGGGATTGGACTGTTGAGGACTAGCTAAAGTCATTTTCTCTGATGAATCCGCTTTCAGATTGTTTGGGGCATCTGGAAAAATGCTTCTTTGAAGCAGGAAAGGAGAGCTCTTCCATCAGTCCTGTGCCATGTCAACAGTAAAATACCCTGAGACCATTCATGTGTGGAGTTGCTTCTCAGGCAAGGTACTAGGCTCACTCACAATTTTGCCTAAGAACACAGCCATTAATAAAGAATGGTACCAAACTATCTATCCTCAAAGAGCAACTTCTCCCAACCATTCAAGAACAGTTTGTAACGAACAATGCCTTTCCAGCATGATGGAGCACCTTGCTATACAGCAAAGCGATAACTAAGTGGCTCGGGGATCAAAACATTAAAATTTGGGTCCATGGCCAGGAAACTCCCCAGACCATTGAGAATTTGTGGTCAATTCTCAAGAAGCGAGTGGAAAAACAAAAACCCACAAATTCTGACAAACTCCAAGCATTGATTAGGCAAGAATGGGCGGCCATCAGTAAGTATGTGGCCCAGAAGTTAATTGACAGTATGCCAGGGCAAATTGCAGAGGTCTTCAAAAAGAAGGGTCAACAATGCAAATATTGACTCGTTGCATAAACATAATGTAATTGTCAATAAAAGCCTTTGGGACTTATGAAATGCTTGTAATTTTACTTCAGTATAACATAGCAACATCTGACAAAAAGGTCTAAAAACACTGAAGCAGCAGACTTTGTGAAAACCAATACTTGTGTCATTCTCAAAACTTTAGGCCATGACCGTAGTTGATATAATCAAGCAAATATAGCAAGTGTTAGGAACCAATCCCGCACTAATTATCAATGAAAATACAAATAAAATAAGGAGGAATGAGTGTTCTTCATGACTCCTCAAAGCTGGATACAAACATAAAAAGAAAAACAAAAACAAATAATAGTGCGGCTGTTAAGAACAGCAGGTAACTGCTATTTTCTTTTTGACTGCTGCAGTGTTGTTTTCAGCTTGGGTGTCATCACCTGAACTCCTCTCACCTGCAGCTCTATCTGACACCGGACCTGATTGGCTACTACTGGTTTAAATACCTGTCAGCATCACTCTGCCTTTGCCGATTATAGCGTTCACACGCTTGCTTCTCCGTGCTCCTGGTTCTGTGAATAGTCTGCCTGCTTTTACCATTAATACCCGTTGTGACCTTTGCCTGGATACCAACTTTGCTTGTTTGCTCATGACCATGACCTCTGCCTGAATACTAACCTTGCTTGTTTGCTCTTGACCCTGACCTCTGCCTGGATTCCGACTCTGCCTTTTTGTCTGAGAAATCGTCAGTTGCTGGCCATTAAATGGGCATTCGAAGAATGGAGACACTGATTGGAGGGCGCTATCACAAAAATCTTCAAAATACATTGGTACTGCCAAGAGGTTGAATACCAGATAGGCGCGCTGGGCTCTTTTCTTCTCTCGATTTAGTTTTGTGATCACATATCGCCCTGGTTCCAAGAATTTGAAGGCAGATGCCTTATCTAGAAGTTTTCTACAGAAACATGAGGATACCCTTTATAACACTCCTATCATACCTTCTCAAACTATGGTTTCAGGGCTAACTCAGGATTTGGCAACCCAGTTACAGGCAGTTCAGGATCAGGCACCAGCCTCCATGCCTCCCAATTTGTTGTTTGTGCCAGCTGGTCTGAGACAGTCTGTCTTTTCTGGGGTCCATGACAGCAAAATATCTGGACATTCAAGTATCACTAAGATTATTAAATTACTCTCTTGCTCTGTTTGGTGGTCTTCTATGAAGAAAGACGTTAGAGACTTTGTACAGTCCTGTGATATTTGTTCCAGGGTGAAAACACCCAGAGATTTACCAATGGGAAAGATTATGCCTTTACCCATGCCCAGTGTTCAATGAACCCACATTTCCATGGATTTTATCATGGATTTGCCTTGGTCTAAAGGGTGTAATTGCATTTGGGTGATAATCGATCGCTTTAGTAAGATGGCTCTATTTGTTTCCTTACCGAAGCTACCATCTGCTAAGTCTTTGGCTCCTCTGTTCATTCAAAATGTTTTCAGATTACATGGAATAACCAGTAATATTGTCTTAGACAGAAGAACTCAATTTGTGGCCCAGTTCTGGAAATCATTTTGTGCCTTGCTTGACATTGAACTGAGTTTTTTATCAGCCTATCACCCGCAGACTAATGGACAGACGGAAAGGGTAAACCAGTCTTTAAAACAATATTTAAGATGCAACATCTTTGAATTACTTGACAACTGGGTAGAAAACCTGCCATGGGCAGAATTTACCTATAGTAATTCCCCACACTCTTCCTCTGGTTATGCCCCATTTGTCTACATTTATGGGAGACATCCCAAGTCTGTTTCATTTTCTGACATCATCCTACCCGCCCACCCTGAGATCGGACACATTGCTCGTTCTCTGAAGAGAAAATGGAAAAAGATAATCTTCTCATTGAAGCAAGCTGTGTCTCAAGCCAAGTTATTTAAGGACTGCATCAGACATCCTTGTAAGCTTAAGGAAGGGGACAGAGTATGGCTCTCCACTAGGAACATCAAGCTCCGCCAGCCTTCCTTTAAGTTCGGACTAAGATACATTGGTCCATTTAAGATCATCAGGAATATTAATCCAGTTGCTTTTCAGTTGGAACTGCCCAACTCATTGAGGATACCCCGTACGTTTCATGCATTCTTATTGAAGCCAGCTCTTACATCCCTGAGGTTTCCCAGGAAACAGCTAAGCAGACCTGCCCCAGTGATAGTGGATGGTCACACACAATATGTGATCGAAAAAATTCTTGATTCCAAATGGGTACAACGCCAACTCCCCTATTTGGTTCACTGGAAGGGGTGTGGTCCTGAAGAAAGATCTTGGATACCTGCCAGGGACTTGCATGCCAATGACTTAAGAAGAGTTTTTCATCAGAAGTTTCTAGATAAGCCTAGATTAAGGGGTTCCTTAACCCCTCGTCATGGGTTGGGGGGCAGGGTAATGTTAGGAACAGCAGGTAACTGCTATTTTTTTATTTATTGCTGTAGTGTTGTTTTCAGCTTGGGTGTCATCACCTGAACTCCTCTCACCTGCAGCTCTATCTGACACCTGCCCTGATTGGCTACTACTGGTTTAAATACCTGTCAGCTTCACTCTGCCTTTGCCGATTATAGCAGTCACACGCTTGTTTCTCAGTGCTCCTGGTTCTGTGAATGCCTGTTTTTGCAGATTGATACCCGTTGTGACTGAACTTGGTTGTTTGCTCGTGGCCCTGACCTCTGCCTGGATTCCAACTCTGCCTTTTGTCTGAGAGATAATCTCCCTGCCGCAAGATTGTGGTGGCAGCTATCCACTCCATCAGACTCACCTGTGTCAGCAGTGTTTTACAGTACAGGTTTACTGCTCAATCTTGCTCCGGCATTTTCCCTGACACTGTGCTGCTCTAGCTCCATCTCACACAGGCCACAGCTGGTACTACACCATCCTCTACTCCACACTGCCAATCTGTTATACTGGTGGAGGTTGGTACTGCATCCTGTTACTAACTCGGTGTTCCTGCTTTATCTGGTCCAGGAGTATCTCTGCTCAGCATCCCACTGTCAAGTCCTCTGTGGTGCCTACCTACTGGAGTTGAGTTATCACTACTCGAGAATAAGTCCTGGGGACAACTGAGTACCGGCGAACATATCTGGTTCTATGGGAAAAGGAGTTGTTATAGTTGAAGCTCTCTTCAACCACAGGTTCTAATAACTCAACTCGTAGGGTAATTCACAACAGCGACACTGTATAATTATAAGTGTACTCCAAAAATGTACACTCATTACAAAGAGACTTCTTTCTTGTGATCCACATGTCAATTCCAGCTGTGATCCCCTTTTGTAAATAAACCTACACAAAATCCACTTGTGCTAATACATCAAGCATGTGCTCTTATCTGCCTCTGTCCAATGTATAGCTCTCCAATAAATAACCCACTTTCAAGATGTCTTCTTGGAATTTTCATTTAGAATAGACTTTAGATTATTCCTCAGTCATGATTTCAAGCCAAAGACATGCATATAAATGTCTCGTACAAATATCACGTTGACAACATAAAGGAAAAAAAAATACAGAAGAAATCTAGTGCGATATGTTCATCAATTCAATAAATATTTTATTTTCACACCAGATATACATTTATTAAAACACTAAAAAAAAAAAAATATCAGAGAGATTCAGATACTTTTACTGGATATACGGAGAAGCCTCGCATGTAGTAAGTTAATGCCCAGGATATAATACAGCAGATCTCTCATGTAGATGTTACTTACTAGGAAGGATGGTCAATCTCACTCTGGAAAATATATATGTGGAGGGCTGACTTGAAAAGGGGTAATTGCCCTAAGGTTTACAAACCCTTAGAGTGGAGATACACATATATTGTAGATCAATAAAATAGTAAAATATGTTAATTTTGCATTGCTGTCATTATTAGCGACAATTAATTTGAAAACAAAATATCAGTTGGAGTGAAGGTTGCCTAATTAGCCACTTAATACTAGACATATGTGGAATACATATGCTACATGGCTTATTTGCTTTCATCGCAGATGCATGATACATGCCTATATAGTAACATGCTCAGGCATGCAGCATGCATCTGAACAAATGACAATTCAGCCACGTAGCCTATATCTTTTTATGTGGTTGATATTAAATGGCTGATTTGCCCACCATAGTTGCCGTGCTGACCTCAGTAGGGATATTAATGGTTTTAATCTCTTGATAATCAATATTTTTATGTTTTTTCTCCTAGCTGGGGCGAGGAATGGGGAGAAATCGGATATGGAAAAATCGAGCGCAACATCAATAAGTGCTACATAGCAGAATTCGCAGCCACCATTGATATTATGTAGAGATCGTTTATTGCAAAAGAATAAAAAATTTAATATAACTATTGAAAATGTGCTAAAAACTTAATTTTTTGCAATATTAAGCTCTTAATAAAACATGTAAAAAGTGACCTTCCTCCACATTTTATGTTGAAGCAAGTATATTATTACTTCAGAGATTATGAAATGCCTTGCTACAATATATATCCACTCTTGCTCATTGCTATGTATAAATAAAAAACTATTACTCCAATTCAAATGTAGTTACTGTGTCGTACATTTCTGCAGGTATTATCCACCCTATATGTTACACTATGTTTACATATTTGTCTTTAATATTAAGGACAATTTGGCAACACACAGGGCAGATATTGTATGTAAATCTTCTTTCAAACTTGATCTATGTCCTCCACACGTTCCAAGAGTTAATCATAATCAAGGTTAATTTTTAAGTTTCTGACATTTCCTCTCCACGAACATGATCATATGTAAAATGAGAAAAAGAGAGAGCATATCATAGAGTAACATGTATTATATGATTATGATATAAACTATTAGATATCCCAGGGATCCGGTGAAGGTAAATAATAAAATGCACACACCACGTGATGGAGGTTTTCAATCCCCTATAGGGTGTACACTTACAAGATTACAATCTTGAATCACACAGATCAATATGTAGACATAGATGTCCTCCTTAGATCTTGTCCTCTTATTAGATCCTCTTAGAGTCGATGCTCAGAAGGAAAAGTGAAAAAACTAATAGTGCATTATCCCTCATAAAAGATATTTTATTGCACCAAAGATACATAAAAACAATAAAAAAGCATATGATAAAAGTATCCAAAATATTCAGAACGAACAGAGAAACCAGTGAAGCTGGACTCTTACCGGATCACAGATGAAACAGCGCGTGTAAAGAGAATATAAACCCCGTCCATACAATCGGGTAGCCGACTTGCTCTCTGCACGGGCAAAAGGATCCAGGATAAGTCCAGATTCACCGGCATGTATGTCCGTCCGGGTATCCACCCCTCTCCTGCCGACGCATTTCAATTGTTAAAAATCTTTATCAACACGCGCTGTTTCATCTGTGATCCGGCAAGTATACTATAGACTGGCAAAAACACTGGGACCTCTCCTGTTTCTGTGTACGCTATAGCTCAGTAGAATGTCACTGGATACTTGCTACCCCTTCTGTTTCTCTCTGTGAAATGGCACCGGATTGCCGTGGATGGCAGTACTTATAGAACCCAAAACTCGCGAGATACGATGATGCAATGATGACGTTATGCCTCGTTTTCTCCTCCGGGGACTTTGACCAAGCATCTCTACTTTAAACATAAAGGGCCTGATTCAAGCCCAAGTGCAATTTGGCCGTAATTTACATCTTAAAAAGAGCAAGCACCTTTTGCATAGTTCTGGCCATATTCAAATCAAAGCGTTTAAGATTCATTACGATTTGAACATGGGTAGATATACGCTCTTTATAAATGGTACTTTCCATATATAGACACACATAGCAGAATGAAGTATACGCACATGCATAAATACAACAATTTAACATCAGAACATACATAACTTTTATTTGGCTATAAATTACAATAACAACTGCAACAACCTAACAAATAAAAAAAGTTTTTCAAATAGAATTTATATAATTTTTTTTTTATTCATATATTATTTTAAATTGACTAACTAACTTGTATGCGTACAGTGCATTCAAGGCGTTTTGAAAACAAATTCTAAATGAATACAGTGGTTCTGTGAAAGCTACTGAGACACATACATGTAATTTTTTAATCAAAGACTATGGTATATCAGTCATCACTGTCATCTGGCTGTCAAGCGCCATCCCCGCTGCCTCCACTACAGCCAGGGACGATCGCCTTCCTGGTCAGCCCGCGCATCCCATTGCTAAGCAATTGGAAGCCTCCTGCTCCTTCCTGTCCTCGCTGCTAGGCAACGAGGACTCTGCTCCTAGCTCTGTCCGCGGTCAGCTGATCTCTGACCGCCGATTCCACTGCCCACCAATGAGGATAATCTCTTGTCTATTTATAGGAGACTCTGGTGCCATTAGGATGCCAGAGCATCTAAGTCTCTTATGTTCCAGCACATGTGTGTATCCTGCTTTCTGACTGACTTCCTGTGTACCGACCCGACTTCTTCTGACCTTGCTTCTGATACTCCCTTCGGTCTGATTGATCTTTCTGATTTTGACTCCTGGCTTCCTGATCCTGAATCGTCTGCTCCTCTGGCACCTCGCTTGCCCGCACGGTTTGACCTCAGCCTGCACGACTTTGCTTGTTCACCTACCACTTCACTGGTGGCTAACTTGGAGAGCCACGACCTGCACTGTTGTTAAACTGATCCTGGTACTTAGTACTATATAAAGAAGATATACATCTCAAGACTCGTTCTGTCTGAATATAAGGTAACTCCTGAGGTGATTCTTTATCTATGAGACCTCCTGCTGCACACCTATGGTATCATCCATCGCAGAATGCCAATATGCACGTCTCTTGCAGCAAACTCCAAACTCCCTTGCGGGGGTCCATGAAGAAGACCAGAGGCGTGTTAGACTCTATGCCTCTTTGTTTAGCAGCGTCAACACCAGCAAGTGACCTTCAGTACAAACGATTCTGTGACACTGGCATTTATATCTGCCCTATAGCCGTTGTACAAGATACTGCTGAAAACAAATGTACTTACAATAAACACAGGATTTGAATTGGCCACATCTGTGTTAACACGCCTTTACCATATATGATGATATGTTAGTTCATCCCTTCTCTCCCCTGTTTCGGTAGTCCTTGTTGGCAGAAATTAAGCATTACACAGTGGTAGAGCTACCTCCATTGGGATAGTCTAAAGACAAGATGCACTCAGGTTGTAAACTGCACTGTATTGCCACCACAGATCTGGGGTCTGCGTTGTATAGCCACTAAAAATTTGGAGGTCTGCATTGTAACATCAGAGATTTGGAATCTGCATTGTACAGAGGTTTCCAGAATATGGTCATCAAGATCCTTTCTGCATTGTAATGTATATCAGTCAGTATAAGGCTCTTTGTATTGTGTACTGGTCTTCAGAATGCTCTCTGTTATGCATATTGATCAATAGTAAGCACTTTGTATTGTGTATTAGTCACTGAAATGCTTTCTGTATTATATGTATATATGGGTCACTAGAATGCTTTTTGTAATAAATATGGGTCTGCGAGTAGCAGAATTAAAGCCAATGCAGGGGGTGCCGTGGCTCTGAGAGGTGAGGATGGGCCCGTAGCCACTGCACACTCTGCAATGACAGTAGTCCCACTACTGCTTGCACCCAAATGAGGTTTCACTATGCATGCCTCTGCAAATGCTCAGAAGAGGGTGGATTGTATCATTGGGTCCCAAAATATTATACTATAGGGCTCTGCAAAGGGGTTGGGTACATGTAAGCGATGATCACATTTCTAACAGACTAAATGCCTACGAAATAATGCTTTTTTATTTAAATAATTCCATCCTGCAAAATTAAATCTGCAAAACTAGGCACACTCATGCACCTCTCCACACTCGGAGATTTCATGCTCAGCCCAGCTGCCCTCACAGAACCTGCCATTCGCATCCACAAAGCCATGGGCTTACAGATAAAAATGGGTGCCTGTGTAACGCCCCCTGCGGGGAAAAGACAGGGACAGACGCACACAAAAGAATTTACCTTGTAAACGATGGTCACCTCCAGTCCGCTTCCACTTTCCCAGCTGCGATCCTATCCCAGCAGATCCGCAGCCGCAGTCACCTCCAATCACGTCCCTCTGAGATAGAGACAGAGATTACGGCCGTGCCTACCAGGTAAGGGCTGTCCGAGACTACGGCAAAGCACAAGGACACGGTCAGTCCAAACTCCTTGCCGCCTCCTCAGTTTATTCTTGCCAAGACGCGGGGGACTACAGGCACTGAAGGCCAAGACTAATCCGAGGACTAATCCCGCCTCAAGTGCCTCACACACCTGCCGGTGAGGGCCTAACCGAAAGGAGGAATCGAGCGTGATACTCACCGGGACACTCCCACTTCCGATCCGGTTCTCCTGCACCTTCCCGACTCCTGCGGATGACAAGACACACAGCCTCCCTCTACGCTCTCCGTGAACTAAGATGGCACCCACAAACTGGACTAACTACAACGGCGACCCGACCCTAACAACGTTCTAATGGTCGGCAACGCAACTACGTCAAACACTAGGACTAACTAAATGTGGTGCACTAACGGGACTACTAGTTACACGCTACGGGGAACACCAGCCGGTGTTCACAGCCTAAACCGGAGGGCGATTCCTAACCCCCTCACCCAGGTCTTACCAAGAAGCTGCCTTCTTGCTATGGAGTCACACACAGGCCCTAAGTACGGGTTCTTTAAGCCCGGCTGAGGCTCAGTAAAACAGCACACTAACCCGCGGGCCGACTGCCGCACGGAACAGCCGATCGAACTGAACCGCCCGACTGCCTGTACTCGGGTATCTCACACGTGTCCCTTCGTCCGGAACCACAGGTCCACCTGCACGGAACCGGCCTTGAGGACCCTTGATCAGAACCACGGCCGCCCCTGGAACTGCCTCAAGGTGTGCTGCACTGCCACCAACTCACTCAGCCACCCCCCTTGGATACCAGTGTGACCCCGGGGACCTAAGGGACAGGGACACTACGTGTGTTCTCCCCTGACTATGTGTATGCTGTTACTTACACTTGTCCCCACACAGCACGGGTTAGCACAGGAAAACCACAGGAAACAAGAGCCTACCTTTAATGGGGGCCTGACGTCTTGCCCCTGGACACAGTTAGAAAGCACACCAAAATACTGTAATGTAAACTACACTCGCCACACAGACAGAATAAATAGATACAGTCTACAGTACTTTGCCGCTACTTACCCGAACACACCGCTGCTAGCCAACCAGCAGGTTGCTACAGCACCACGGGAGCCTACGCTCGACCGTACCTCCTAACCACGTGTGCTCACCTCACACAGGACCGCGCCTACTCTCACGAGGCTCCCACGCCTCTACCTCACACCACCAGGGCCTTATGCCTTACACACCATGGGTCTCTGCCCAGCTACACACAGAGCCTTCTGCTCTGAATAATGGGCCTCAGCCCCCTCTCTAACCCAGGGCTCTGAGCCCACTCACTAGGGCCTTATGCCCTACTACCTAGGGGTCCTAGCCCCTGCCTGAGGCCTGTGGCCTTCCTAACTGACTGGGGCCTTGTGCCCTTAATAGCAGATGGGCTACCAGCCCCTAACCAGGCCCTCTGGCCTTCCTATGGCCTCTAGGCCACTAACTACCTAGGGCCTTGTGCCCTTGTACCTGGGGCTCAGAGTCCCCCTCTCTAACTAACAGGGGCTTGTCCCCTTTATATAGATACTAATGGCCTACTGGCCCACTACCACGTTGGGGCCTAGTGCCCAGGTCCCTGGGCCTTGTGCCCCTACTATAGAGTGTGCCACGGGCCTTGTGCCCGACTGTGCCCACGGGCCTAGTGCCCGAATTTACGTTGAGTATACTTACCTGCTCTGCGCAGGATACTCAACTTGACACGCCGTCTTCTGTTTTCTTCTGCGGGTCTTCCAGACCCTCCAGCCGGCGGCGCCTCTTCTCCGCTTCGGCGCTGGGTCTCCACTTGCAGCTGGGGCGGGGGCGCTCTCAGCCCTGACAAGGGCTCCCCGCCGACGATCTCCGCTCCGGTGCCTGGATAGAAGTCTTCTGGCGGCAGGGTAGCTCACGGCCCTTACAAGGGCCCCCTGCCGCCGCTGCCGCTGGTCTTCTGGCTCGACGTCGTGGAGAGACGTCCTCTCTCTTCCCCGCCGACGGACTTCTGGCAAAATGGCGCCACCCGGCGACTTATATAGTCGCCGGCGTGACGTCATCCGCCGGCGCGAGCGCTGATTGGCTCGCGTCGGCGCCAATCTTTTGAATGGCCGGGCGCGAGCCGCGATTGGCTCGCGCATCCGGCCGCTGATTGGCCAGCGGGGAAAGATGAGCCCTGATTGGCTCATCCTTCCCCCGCGCACAGGACCTGCAAAAAAGAAGTTATACTCACCGCCGCTGGATCGATGGACGGGTGAGTACTTCTCCTCTTCTTTCTTGTAGCTGGGCACCATCGGGGACCTCTTCAGCCCCTCCAGGGGCACAGCGCTGCCGGATATCTTCGCCCTCTTCACGGGCACCGGCTCCAGCGTCTTCTGTCCCTCCACATTTGCACAAAAGTTAGTATGACATGACACAACAAAAGAGAATTTGCACTTCGGTAATTTCCCTTTGACCCTTAGGCTGTGTACACACTACAGGCAGATGTTAACAATACGATAGTTGAAGCCAATTTACCAACGACAGGAAAAAATAAAAACGATTAGCATGCCGATTCATGTGTATAGACTATACACAATTTACCTTCAGATCTGTGCTCTTCATCTGGTCCACGAGCAGTGTAGTCATTTAGAGAATGCTCTGTTGCCTCTTTACTTCAAGACGCCTCAGAAACAGAAACACACCGTGATGTGCCAGACAGCGTTCTGCAGAGTGGAGAGGCCATTTGAAAATAAAACCATCAACTTTGATTCTCTGAGTGTTGGGAAATAAAGCAAGAATATAGACAAGTGCACCTCAGGTGCTGGGTCTGAAGGGCTCAGTGAATCCAGGAGTGAGACCAACAGACCTATTATTTCAATTTGTGATCTGGTATCTCTACAGTTGACATTAGAGGTCAGCATTTATTACCTAAAAAAAAAAAACAGAAGGGTTATTATGCCAGCGGTGGAGCCATAAGCAATTAATTGCTACTTTCAATCTCTGCTGCATGTTTATATCAGGTGTGTGACCCTTTCACTGCCTCCCTGTATCACATGCTCACCAGAGCAGAGTCTAATCATCATTTGAATGCACTGATGGAGCAGTTACTGAGAGAGGTGAATCAGAGCCCTTTTGTTTGTATACACAGTGCTAACTTTGTTCCCCAGACCTCGCCGATTGGCTGAACCTCCCTCCCATTGGCTGTGGGCAGTGTCAGTCAAGCTGCTGTGGGACATACTGGCTATGTCCTAGCACTGCGGTGTTGGGGTACCCACCCTGACCCTGGGCCATGTGCTCTTCCCAACCCTGAGCATTCCCGACCCCCTGTAGTATATCCCTGTAGTGCCATTGCATACAGTATGTTCTGCATAGGCTTCCTTGTGATCAGACTGCTGTGTGGCAGTACAGAAGTCATTGGAATTCTGCATATCCCTTACTCTCACTTGGATGGTGTGCATACAGATATAAGTATTGACCAGCTGATTTTGTGTGACAGGCATCAGCTGCTGCAGAACAACTTGCTGTATCTGTTCTTGGAAGGGGGTCATTTAAATATTAAACTGATTGACGGCACAGTCGGGATTGGGCGGGTTGTCAGGATTGGTAGGAGGCCCATGCATCTGATTGGCTGACTGTCAGACCGTCGCTCAGCAGGGATCTGCCCTGTGCTCTCAACCTGCATTCCACTCCACAAAGGATGCTTGAGACGTTTCCTCTCTAGTTATTTAAGGTATGTATGCCTGCTCACCCCTCATTTGTCGTTCCAATTCTGCATACACACTGCAGAATTGGAACGACATTGTTCCATCGTTGAACGAGATTTTTAGTCTAGTGTAACAATATTATGTGCTTTGGAATGATAATCGTTTAACCTTCCAGGGTACACACTACTGTGATATTGGGTCAATCAGTAGTTTATCGTCTGATTGGCCGATAATCGGCTGAAAACACAGTAGTGTGTACCCAGCCTTATTGATATCTCTCTATTACAGTTAAATATAGAAAATAGCAAAGTAAATTAAAAAAAACACACTCCATATACTAGAATTTGTTCACAAACTATACAAGCCTGCCAAGTAAAAACACAGTTCGAGCTGTTGGCATTTGAGTAACATTATGATATGATTGGTGGTTCTGAAACATTTAATTCACATGACTCGGCTGTTCAGTTCATAGTCTATGTTGGAAAAATAGAGGGGATAGAAAAGGTGGCAACACAGCAATAAGAGATCTTCAGTATGTTAGAAGAAGCTTATGGTGAGATGTGTGCTGAGACTGAAATAGACTAACATGGGTTGAAGAACAGGTGACTTACAATCCCCCAGCTGCTCTCACATATAGGGAATGTTGCCCAATTATACAATGGCATCATTTTAGAGGAGTTGATTGGTGTAATAGGATTGTCATCACAAAAAAGGGTGAACGTTTTTTAAACTTGCCACAAGACAATTGTATGGGTCAGTTATTAAACTCATGTTAAATATTCAGTAATTTCAGCTCAATAGAAGGATTTTTTTTTTTTAAATAATCTTATCAGAAAAATACTTTTAAACAACATGCCAGGTACTGTATAAGGACAATTGTAACCCAGAAATCAGACTTGTTTTGTAAGTTTTCATGGAATGTCATGATATTTTGGACATTTACCATAGTTATCATGTGCCTTGTTTCCTGATGATTACTGTGGTACTATAAGGTTTATTAATGTCCAATAGCACATTGCTTGTTCTTTATACTTTATACTTTATTCTTCAGGTCACTACCACATGCCAATGAACTTTCAATAAACAACAGTGAATCAATTGCATGCTATTTACACTGTTATTCTAGAGAAAGGAAAGCTTTCATTAGCATTGCCAAGAAATGCTTAACAAGCAATGAAGATTATAATTTAATTTATAAAAAGGTACACAATGTTTTGTTAGATATATTCTTGGAATCAAGTTGCTTGTGTTATGAAGTTTAATGTCAGCACGGTGGCCAAGTGGTTAGCACTTCTGCCTCACAGTGCTGGAGTCATGAGTTCAATTCCCGACCATGGCCTTATCTGTGTGGAGTTTGTATGTTCTCCCTGTGTTCGCGTGGGTTTTCTCCGGGTGCTCCGGTTTCCTCCCACACTCCAAAAACATACTAGTAGGTTAATTAGCTGCTTTCAAAATGGACCCTAGTCTCTCTCTGTCTGTATATGTTAGGGAATTTAGACTTTACGCTCCAATGGGGCAGGGACTGATGTGAATGAGTCCTCTGTACAGCGCTGCGGAATCAGTGGCGCTATATAAATGATGATGATGATAATGTCCTTGCATCTCTCAATAAATAATTGTGCAATTTGTATGTAAATGGAAAATTGTATGTTAAATATTACAATGAACATTATACTGAAACATTAGACATTCTATTAACAATATTAGTGAAACATAACTTTGTAGAACTTATTTCTGAAAAATAATCATACTCAAATGTATTTGGGAGTCTTTCTGGTACCTTTACTGACTGATATAGGCATTTGGCCACTAGGGGGCATTGTTGTCCTGCTGCAATTTTTACTACAGAAATTGTGTTTTATTTCTGGGCTCATTTTGTAGTTTTTGGTCATGTCTTTATAGGACCAGTAGAATTGTTAGATTTTCTTGTCTGAGGATGCATCATAAAGTGGTTCTCTAGATACAACTGTAATCAATTTAGCACAACTGTGACTTAACCAAGTGCAAGGAAATACAAATCTCTGCCTGCTCACTGTAATACATGGAAATGACAGAAATAAGCTAATAAAAAAAAAGCAATGTAGTTCATTCAAATCTTTGTTGGCATAAAATATACGTGTTACATGTAATATATTATTTTATATTCTACAGTTGAACCTTGTTTCTGGATTTGCTGTATACCCCAGTTCAACACTCAGGTAAGTCAGACTCTCAATGCAGAATGATTTAGGACTGTTTCTTTTACTAAACATTTATAGAGGAAATAAAATAACAATGCATTGAAATAGTGTATTATTTCCCTCTAGTACCTTCCTCTCAGCTGCCCTGCTGAAACTGCTGTTACAATTAAATAATGTGTGATCCTTAGGCAATAAAATAACAGTGCTATCCGGTCGGTGGTCATATAAACATTGTAAAGAACTTAGAAACATTGAAGAAGTCCGCCAAGCAAATCATTTAATGCGTTTTCAAAATAAGTAATATTAAAGTGTAGCATCCCTTAACATTGTGAATGGGATTTTAACCTTGTGGTTACTTATAAACATGTGTAAATTATGCTGTAAGTGCAAGTGTATAGATAAATTATCGATTTGCATGGTCACTGTGTTTATTATTTAATATTATCGTTTAATTTTATTAACCTACCAATATGTTTTTGAACTGTGAAGGAAAACTCATGAAAACACAAGAAAATACAAATAAAATGCATACAATGTGCAGTCACCTTCCATTGACCATACCAAAGACAACATGGTATAAGCAGATGTCAAACTGCTTCTGAGAACAATCAATAAAGCTGTATGAGTTTATTAATCATCAGCAGCAGCTATATATATAGTGCCACTAATTCTGCAGCGCTGTACAGAGTGCTCACTCACATCTGCCCCATTGGAACTTACAGTCTCAATTCCCCAATACACACACAGATCAATAGAGACTAAGGTAAATTTTTAATAGCAGCCAATTAACCTACTAGTATGTTTTTGGAGTGTGGGAGAAAACCGGAGCACCCAGAGGAAACACACGCAAACACGGGGAGAACATACAAACTCCACACAGATAGTGCCCTGGTCAGAATCAAATTCATGGCCCCAGCTCTATGAGGCAGCAATGCTATCCACAGTGCCACTGTGCTGTATTAAAATGAGAATGTTGGCAAATTCAGAATGCAGTGACATTAACATGCTGTGCATTGCCTTGAGCTGCATTCACTGCAAAGTTGAGCAACTTAAGTGCATATCAAAATAGCGGCCAATTGATAACAATAACAAATGTAGTTACAGAGCTCAGTTTTAACATATACCATACTAATCTTGTTACAGCTTGTTGAGTAGTCAGTCCTCTGTTTGCTAAACTTGCCAGGGTTTTTGTATTTAAATCTGTTTTAGCAATCTCTATTATACTATTTTGACAAACAACCAATGTACGGGCACCTTCCAATGACCATAGCAAAGACAACAAGGTATAAGCAGATGAAACTGCCTCTGAGATCAATCCCTAAAGATGTTTGGGTTTATTCATATATATTTTATTCTACTTTCATTCTGTGTACATAAGTTTGCGAGACAGAGTATTTTTATAGTTGGATGTCTTTGTGTCAAGTACTGTGTAATGCTTTGTATGGCCATCCACCAGTGGTGGGTAGTATTGGGTTCAATCCTCATCATGCAGTGTGTGGCTCTGCTCACTGCACAAAAATCCTCTATCATCTCTGCTGTGTTTTCAGCTGAGCTGCGTTATATGTAATAACTCAATGTTACATATGGCACAACTGTGCTTCTAAAATGTTTGTTTTGTTCTTTTTAGAAAAAAATGTAAGCTATTTGTCAGAAAGGAAATGTATTTACTTGGGAATTATTTATGCTACATGTATCTACAGCAAGCGTTCTATTTATACCAATGCCTCATTTTTCCTTTGATACATTTTGTGTAACCCATAGATGTGTCTGTTATTGCCTAGCTATGCAGACACCATTGTATTATATTTATTTGCTATGTTGCTGAGGCTGGAAATATTTCAAAAGTCAAAAACATACAATCTCTGTATCACAATATAAATAAGAAAAACAATGTCACAACTCTCTCTGAGCAATAGAGATAACATTCATCAACCATACAGAATAAAAGGGTTTTTATTTCTATTTAACAAAACATGAGCATGTAAAAAAAAATAATGCAAAGATCTTTAATTTGACGCTAACCAACATTTTATAAGCCTGTAAACATTTCACTCTTAGGATGCATTTGGATAAGCAGCTGTTCGCTTTGTCTGCTATCATCATATGTGCCTCTTCCTCACATTTCCTTGACCAAGAATGGAATGCATGGAAATCCAAATATGGTAATATACAGTATTTATTATGTATATTGCGTATGGAAAACACTCATGGCTTTTTCTTATAAGTGAGTCATAGGGCTAGATGTACTAAAGGGGGGTCTGGTGAAACTATGGCCCAAACCGCCATTAAAATGCCCAGAATTGAAATTTTTTACAAAACCACCACTTTAAAAATCGCCATCCCGATTTAAACAATGATGAAAATACAAACCGCCGGATTTACTAAGCTGAGGTTTGCAGAACTGACGCAAAACCACCATCCAAGCGTCCAAAATGAAAGAGGTGGTTGTGAGTGGCGAGATTGCTCCCACTGCTGCTGTTTGAGCTATTTTGCCAGTCAGAACATACGAGGAAGCACCATTGACATTTAAATTATTTGGGCAATCATCATTTATTGATTAAGGGGCAAAATGAATTTAATATTAACTTATATGGGAAATGTTATTCTTGCATTATATTATGGTGGAAATGTGAATATATAATATTGACTGATTGTTAATGGTGGCTATAATTATTTATTTTGCACAATTTGACATTACATAGTGCCAAATAATATAATAACTCAATAATTTTGTCCATTTAATATAATGAAATATTATATTTTCCCCCCATACGTTATACATTAATTTTGCCCCTTAATCAATAAATAATGATTGTCCCAATAATTTAAATGTCAATGGTGCTTCCTCCTATGTTCTGAATGGCAAAATAGTTTAAACAGTATGTTTGAGTTATCAAGCCATTCAGAAGCAGGTATTTAAAAACCTTTTGGATGGCGCTTTTGATGGTGGTTTTAACCAAACCGCCAGCGATTTAGCTGTTTTCAATCCGCCACACATTGCTAGCCATTTTGAATGGCAGCCTTAAGCTGCCATATAGTAAATATGCCGGTTTGGACCACTAAACCGCTGGCGATGTGTGGCAGTTTAAAAACGCAACCAAACTCGCATCTTAGTATATCTAGCCCCTAAACTACATAACACTGAAATGCAGTTAATCACATTCAATATCTTAAGTTACATAGTAAGTTGCTGAAGTAAGACGAAAAAGTTTATATAATAAAAACCAATAATCCTTTAGTGGTAGACTAATCTAACTAGATTAGACTAGACTAATCTAATATATTATGAGACAGAATTTGCACACAAAGGGCCTCATTTACAATTGGACTGTTTGCAAAAAAAGTGCTTTGTTTTACTATGCATGTGCAGTAAAACATAGCAGAATTTGCATGTAACTGCACATTTAGGGCCTGAGTCATTAAGGAGAGCAAAGCCTAAAAAAGGAGTATCTTTGCACCTGGGCAAAACCATGTTGCAATGGAGGGGGAGATAAATTTAAAATGTGGGGACAGATTTATAGTTGGAGTAGGGCATGTCCTATAACAAATTTAAATGTCAGTATAAAAATAAAGCTATCAGGTATTTGTCTCGTACATGAAAAAATAGCCAGTATGTAACTTATGTGCAAAATAATAAACTAATTTGCACCCTTTGCATTGTAACATGGTTTGTCCAGGAGAAGACTTACTCTTTTTTTTGCTTTGCTCTTCTTAATGACTCAGGTCCTTTGCATATTTTCAGTTGTCATATCTTAATATTAATTTTGCAGCCGTAACTTTACGCCTACATTTAGGCCACGAAATTGTGGCCTACTCTATATGAGGCCCAGTTAGGAAAAATAATTTATGAGTGCACATACTGTATATCAATGCATTATTGTGCAACACACACACAAACATATTTTTTGTTAGGAGAAGGAAGTTGGCACGAATCAGTAGAGGTTTAATTTTTATTTATTATATCATACTTCAAAACATTGGCATGCTGCAAATCGGGTAAAGCTGTTTGTGTCCCCACTGAGCAACATTGCGCATGAAAAGGGGCATAGTCACAACATATTGGGGAGTGGTCAACTGTGTGGGGGCATGTCACGCCCCCAGTACATGGGGCATATTCCATTATGCTTGGTGATCACGATTACACGCGGCTGCTCAAGTCCCATTACCGCAACACATCGGATTTCCGTGCGCTGCCCTTAGGGTTGCAAAATGAAATTTGCAATGTTGTGGAACCGTATTGTCACTTTACACGTGCAGCCGCCTGTACTTACGTTCACCAAACCTAATTCAATATGCCCCTTAGAGTCCAGCTCTTCAGCAGTTCTAGGCCACCCCCAACACCCCTTGGGCTAGATTTACTAAGCTGCGGGTTTGAAAAAGTGGGGATGTTGCTTATAGCAACCAATCAGATTCTAGCTTTCATTTATTTAGTACCTTCTACAAAATGACAGCTAGAATCTCATTGGTTGCTATAGGCAACATCCCCACTTTTTCAAACCCGCAGCTTAGTAAATCTAGCCCCTTGTCTCTCATGAAAACACCCTTGAATTGCTTAAGCAACAGTGGTAGTTGCACACAGCATCAGCTCACCATTGTATGTGGGTATACCCCAACTTCCTGGCATGACAACAGAACAACCAGTTAAAATGGGACTGTCCACTCTAAGTCAGGACAGTTGGGAGGTATGGTATATTTAATAAATCAGAATTACTCTACAGCATGATAAGTAATAATAAATAGTTATAAGTATACTTCCAGGATCAATAGGAATGTAAACAGCTCAGTGTTCAAATAATATGTAAATTAGTTTTCATATCCTTATAGATTCTATTTTAACTGTAACACACATTGTAACACACATTGCACTTAAAAGATATCTACTAAAACAACAAAATACTGTAATTACTAATTGTATATAAGAAATTGTATGCAGAAAAGAAGTATATAACTTCACATGATGAGCTTTTTCGGAGGAGAGCTTGGGAGGAAACCTGGCATATGGTGCAGAAACACAATCGATTGGCTGAGCAGGGTCTCACTACAGGTTAATAAGGCAGGTAATAAGGGGGTGTAGTCTTGCCGTTGGACAGATTTTAGCACCGGCCAATAGATAAGGCATGATCCTGGGTTGGTGCTACTATGGTCTGAACTTTCCACCGTTATTGGATTTGCTTTTGCTGACTGCCCTGCTCTCGTCCGCCATACAGTCCTCATTCGGTTAAGGTTATAAGTTCATTTTAATAAATTTTATTATTCATTCACAACTTTAATTTGGTGTCCATGTCGTTATTTGGTTTAAATAAGATGTTTAGTTAAATGGTATTGTGTGAGATGATGAGAACTTCCACGCTATGCATTTTAACTCTGTGTAACTCAGTTCCTCTAACAACAACACTTTCCCCTTGCTTCCAAACCTTCATGCGGTCCCTAACTCATCTTTTTAGGCAAGCTTACCAAATTCCATCTTAACCTCCCTAATCTAATCTACACAATTACCACAACATTATGCAGTTCACACAAGCTTAAATTTATTCTACTTCTGCATTCTAAAACCCTCTGACTGGACCACATAGAACGCTAAGTTCTTTTTTCCCATGGCTATCTAGCAGCACAATACTTAACCTCATGTACCAAACTCACATTTCCATACAGTAAATAAACTTGACAGCAGGGCCCTCTTATCAATTTGTCTGTATATTAATACCCAGTTTTATTACTGTGTTTGTCCCCTACTACAAACCATTATAGTGCATGCTGGAATTATATAAATAAATGTTAATAATATTGTTAATAAATAATAGTCAGATTCTGAACCAGAAGTTTTATACTATAGTGATATTGCCAGTGTCACTTCAAGGGGCTCATCTGGACCATCAGCAGGGCCCAGTACCAGCAGTGTGGTGGAACAAGCAAGTGTCATCATAGTGAGAGAAGGCAGTCGGCATACATTCTAGACATCAATGTCACAGACAGAATAAATGTAGATTTAACAGATTCCAACCCAATCAATCAGAGCTATAACTATGACAGGGCAGAAACACCAGATACAGAAAACATCCCTTTTGAACTTTAAACATAAAGGGCCTGATTCCAGCCCAAGCACAAATTGGCTGCAATGTACGTGTTTAAAAAAAGAGCAAGCAACTTGTGCACAGTTCCGTCCGTATTCAAATCAAAGCGTTTAAGATTTGTTATGATTTGAACATGGATAGATATATACGCTCTGTATAAATGGTACTTTCCATACGTAGACACACAGAGCGAAATGAAGTATTCGTATGTGCGTATGAGCAATAATTAGCTACTGAGACACATACATGTCATTTTTTAATCGAAGACTATGGCGTATCAGTCATCACTATCATCTGACATTTATACCTGCCCTACAGCCGTTGTAAAAGATACTGCTGAAAACAAACGTACTTACAATAAACACAGAATTTGAATTGGCCACATCTGTGTTAACACGCCTTTACCGTATATAATCTATGTTGGTTCGCTCCCCTGTTTCATTAGTCCTTGTTGGCAGAAATGAAGCATTACACAGGGGTAGAACTACCTTCATTGCTTCATTGGGATAGTCTACAGACTGGTTGCATGCACTGTAGTACAGACAGCCCAGGCAAGTAGTAGGGGTGGCTTTATGTAGGACTCTGGGGTACTATTGTAGTGTTTGTCTTCTAAAGAACTGGATTCTAATATTTTTCTTCTGTCTCTAGTGTGTATTGTTAAAAATGTTTTGTAGCTGCGAAATAGAATATATAAGGGGTTGTAAACTGCACTGTATTGTCACCACAGAGCATCATCATATATTTATATAGTGCCGCTAATTCCGCAGCGCTGTACAGAGAACTCACATCAGTCTCTGCCCTTTTGGAGCTTACAGTCTAAATGTCCTAACATACACATAAACAGACAGAGAGACTAGGGTCAATTTCATAGCAGCCAATTAACCTACTAGTATGTTTTTGAATTGTGGTAGGAAACCGGATCACCCGGGAAACCCATGTAAAAACACACAGATAAGGCCAAGGTCGAGAACTGAACTCATGACCCCAGTGATGTGAGGCAGAAATGCTAACCACATGCTGCCCACAGATCTGGAGTCTGCATTGTATAGCCACTAGAAATTTAGAGGTCTGCATTATAACATCAGTGATTAGGAATCTGCAATGTACAGAGGTTTCCAGAATATGGTCATCGAGATCTTTTCTCCGTTCTAATGTATTCCAGACAGTATAAGGCTCTCTGTATTGTGTACTGGTCTCCAAATTCTCTGTTATGCATATTGATCAAAAGTAAGCACCTAGTATTGTGTATTAGTTACTTGAATGCATACATATACAAATATATAAATATATATATATCTATATATCTATATATCTATAATCAGCAAAATCAGAGAGTTCAAGTTGTTGGCATTTACTTTACTTGGTAATACTTTTAAACAACATGCCAGGTACTGTATAAGAACAATTGTAGCCAGAAATCTGACTCATTCTCGCTCCTGGAATGTCATCGTATTTTGGACATTTACCAAAGTTATCATGTACAGAGAAAAGAAAACAGAGAGTTGCGCAGAAGTACCTAATAACCAAAGTTATCATGTGCCTTGTTTCCTAATGAATAATACTATACTATAAGGTTTATTAATGTCCAATAGCGAATTGCTTGTTCTTTATACAGGTCAAAAAAAAAAAAAGGCGGCACAGACAGATCATTGTCACAATAGTTCAGTAATGGCTTCACGAACGCTATATCATTCTCTCTTCAATTACTAATGTTATATTCTCAAGTGATATCTATCTTTTTCTTTTAACTGACATGTCTTAAAATAAACAATCTGTCTTATCACCTTTGTATGTCCAACTGCTGAAAGTTATAAAGGCAAACGGAACATGTCAGCAAAATTATCAATAACCACATGCCCAATGGTACTGTGCGAGAACACCGAACATTTGACAGGTTTGTGTCCTAGCATTAGGGAAAAGATTAAAAGGGGCCTCTTCGTTAATATGTTTGAATTGACAGTTTCTGCAAAAAAGGAGTTAGACACGGCATGCGCAAAAGGGGACATAGGGGAGGAAGCCTATCAAACTTTCCCCAATTGGATAGCAGGATATTGTGTCTTTGCAGCGTGTTATATAGAAACTAGACCGGAAGCAAGTGTGGAAGTTTTGGAAATATTTGCAGCTCCTAAACAAGATTTATGTGTGCGACAGCACAGGCACTTGGCGCAAATATGATGAGCAGTTCCGCGAAAAAGTGAGTGGCCAAATAGAAGTGCCTTTAGGTTTTAGAGACGTGGAGATATGGATGAAGCTCAATCGGGCTAGCCTGGCTTTAGGTCAAGGGGGCATAGTATGGTTGCAGCAAGTGGGGAGACGAAGTGCTCCCCAATTTTAAAAAAAATAGATGTTTTGCGTACAATAATGCATCGTGTGGGAGAGGTGAATCCTGTCGGTACAGGCACATATGATCCAATTGCCGCGGACCGCATTCGGCCAAAGAGTGTCCAAGAAGTGCCCCCGTTCTCAGCAGATGACGCGGCAACGACGTTAGTAATGCTTAAAGCTCATTCGCCCATATGCATCGAGGTGCTTGAAAGATGGCTCAGCCTCTATCCACATGTGGACAAGGCCTCCTTTCTCCGTGAAGGTTTTTGTCATGGTTTCCGGCTTCCTACTAGCTCCACAGTAACCGCCAGAGCCTCTAAGAACCCTAAGTCAGCTTATGTTTTTCCGGAAGTGTTGGACGAAAAAATTCGCAGGGAGGTCAGCCTGAGTCTTATGGTTTTGCCGTTTCACACTCCACCATTACAGACTTAGTTACTTCACCAGTAGGCATAGTTCCGAAGAAAGTCCTGAGTAAATTCCGTTTAATGCAGCACTTGTCTCACCCATTAGGAAATTCAGCCAAGGACCCCATAGATCAGGATGTAAGTTCGGTAGTGTATCAATCATTTCAAGAGGTCCTGACACTTATTAGGCACTTTGGGTTAGGGGCCCTTATGGCCAAATTGGATATAGAGTCGGCATTCCGATTACTCCCCCTTCTCATTTATGTTCATGGGCTTTAGGATCAAGGGCAAATATTACATTGATAGATGCCTTCCCCATGGGGTGTTCTCTTTCTTGTGCCTTTTTTGAGTCCTTCAGCTCTTTTCTACATTGGGCTATTCAGGCGGGGACAGGTCATCACAGAATAGTGAACTACCTTGACGATTTTCTATTTGTGGGTTCTGCCAATTCCACTTTATGCTTGGATATGTTGTACTCAGCGCAAGCACTCTTCTCTGTTATGCGGGTACCTATAGCTCAGGACAAGACGGAGGGCCCTTCAACGTGCTTATAATTTCTAGGGATAGAAATAGATACAGTAGCAGGCTGTTGTCGATTGCTAGCAGATAAGATTTCAAAATTGAAGAGTCTGATATCCAGTACTCTGGCCTCTCCTTCTCACACACTATGGCAGGTACAAGCTTTATTAGGGTCGTTTAATTTTGCGTGCAGGGTGATTCCCAGAGGCAGAATATTTTGTAGAAAGCTTCAGTTAGCCTCGGCAGGTAGGAATAGTCCTCATTCCCGACTTACATTAAACAATGAGACCAAGGTGGATTTTAGAGTTTGGGCCACTTTGCTAAAGAAGTTTAATGGTTCCAGAATATGGCCATCCCCGTTTATTTCCACCAGGGCATTAGATTTGTTTATAGATGCTGCAGGGTCCAGAGGGTTTGGAGTTTACTTCCAGGATGAGTGGTGCTCATCCCCTTGTCCGAAAGATTGGATTGATAACAGCCTGGTCAGAAATTTATTGGTGTTAGAGTTATTCCGCATCATTGTGTCCTTGGAGTTATGGGCTCCTCACCTTAGCAGGCGCAATGTTTCCTTTTGGTGTGACAATTTGGGAGTGGTTCAGGCAATCAATCGTTAGAGTGCATCTTCTCGGACAGCGGTTAATCTGTTGTGCTTTCTGGTGCTTCGTTGTCTGGATTTCTATATGATTTTTCGCACCAAACACGTCCCTGGAATAGATAATTGTATAGCAGACTCCATGTCCCATTTCGATTGGACGCGTTTTAGAGCGTTAGCTCTGCATGAAAACCCCATCGGTATATCATGTCCATCTTATATTTGGCAGATGGTTGAGCTGGCAAAGATTCCTGGCTGAAGCTTCTCTAGTTCCGTCCACTTGGAAGTCCTATCGGTTGGCAAGGAAACGGTGGAAATAATTTCTGTTCTCCTGTAACAACCGTTCCCTAGGGGATTTCATGTGGGGGTGCTACCAGGAAGGTCTTCATAAAACATCTATGGCATCGACCTTGGCTGGTATATCCTTTATGGCAATAATGCAAGGGCTTTCAGATCCCACAAAATCATTCCTTATTAGTAAAGCATTAAAGGAGTGGGCCAAACTTCACCCTATTCCCAGGGATAATAGGAGGCCGATAGATCCACAATTGCTATCTCGTATCATTTCAGCCTTGCCTCAAGTATCTGCAGATTCCTTCGAAGTTACCATCTTTAGCACGGCTTTCTCGATGGCCTTATACGGTGCCCTTAGAGTTAATGAGTTGGTGGCGCAATCAAAAAATAGGATAGGGGCAGCCATGCTGTCGAAAAATGTTGTTGTAAATCCTAAAAGTGCTCAATGTAAAATAATTAGTTCCAAAACAGATCAGGCAGGGATAGGTCATTGCTTTTCTCTGCTCAGTCAGCAAGATCAGATAATCTGCCTGGTTTGTCTATGTCACCAGCTAGTAGAGTTACGTCCCCGGCAGGCCGATGTTTGGCTTGTGCACAGAGATGGATCTCCTATTACTAAATTTCAATTTCACACATTACTGAAGCGCGCCCTAGTTTCTTTAGGCTTACCTCCCTCGGCTTTCGGGACTGGGTGGTTACGGCTGCAGCATCAGGAGGTGCATTCGTGGCATCCATTCAGGCCTTAGGCAGGTGGAAGTCAAACAGTTATAAAAGTTACATTAGACCTGATGTTTAACCATTATGTTTTGTTCCTTTTCCGCAGCTCTGCTCTACCTCTTTTTCTCTTCTTAGTAGTGGACCCAGGGCTCTGCTGATTGCTGCTTTTTGCGTGGGCGTGAAAGGAGTTTTCCTATTCTTCCTACGTTTGGCCTGATTGGCATGGAGCCTTCTGGGGTTTTATAGGTTTTTACCTTCACTTAGGTTGCTGCTTTTCTTTTTCCAATATAAGGTGTGTTATTGTAAATGGTGTGTAAGCCTTCCCCCCACACCTTTTTTCAGGACGTGCTTTTGTTTGCCTTAGGCACGGTTATTTTAGTTTTGGAAGACGTGTTAGTTTTTGTTGTACAGTAGCTTCTGGTGGTCGTCTGGTTATTTGAATTTGATCCTGTTTCCAGTTTAAACCTCACACATGTTTTGTATCTTCTGTTGTAGGTGTGGACATCAAGAAGATGATTATTTGGTTTTTGGGGTATTTTTATGTTTACTGGGCAAGTAAGCACGTTATGGCTCAGAGATGCCCTTGGTTGCCTGCCCACACCCAAGTCATATGGATAGGAAAGAGGGGCATGAAGTAGGCCGAATGTATTCCACTCTTTTCCAGTGAAATTAACAAACATGGTATTCATGATATTCTGGTCATACATTTAGGGGGTAACGGTGTGGGCCGGGGTAAATCATTGGATCTCATTATTCGTATGCGTGAGGACATGCCAGCTGTTGCCCCTAGATGGCCTAACTTTAGATTGTGCTGGTCATACATAATTCAACGCCGGCAATGGAGGTCGAGTACTCCCGCTGTTGCTATAGCATCAGTTATTCGGAAGGTAAATTAGTCAGCCAATAAATTTGTCCGAGCGCTGTGGGTTTCGGATATATCTCATCCTTTGTTGAAAGCGGATTATTCCTATTTGTTTATACCGGATGGGGTACATTTGTCTGATGAAGGGATACGGTACTTTATAGACCAGTTGTATTGGAAGTTGAGGGCTGTGGTTAGGCCTAGTGTTGGCAGACCACATATCTGTATATAGATTGTGGCGTGGGTAGGAGAGCAGTGCAGTCAGTAAGTGTGCATATGGTGCTGGGTTCATCTTGTCATAGGTCACTACCCCCCTTTCGTTGGTGTCATCATATGGTTGGTCCGCCGGTGAGAAGGTCCCTCGGCCGGTATCTACAGGTTAATAAGGCAGGTAATAAGTGGGTGTAGTCTTGCCGTTGGACAGATTTTAGCACCGGCCAATAGATAAGGCATGATCCTGGGTTGGTGCTACTATGGTCTGAACTTTCCACCGTTATTGGATTTGTTTTTGCCGACTGCCCTGCTCTCGTCCGCCATACAATCCTCATTCGGTTAAGGTTATAAGTTCATTTTAATAAATTTTATTATTCATTCACAACTTTAATTTGGTGTCCATGTCGTTATTTGGTTTAAATAAGATGTTTAGTTAAATGGTATTGTGTGAGATGATGAGAACTTCCACGCTATGCATTTTAACTCTGTGTAACTCAGTTCCTCTAACAACAACACTTTCCCCTTGCTTCCAAACCTTCATGCGGTCCCTAACTCATCTTTTTAGGCAAGCTTACCAAATTCCATCTTAACCTCCCTAATCTAATCTACACAATTACCACAACATTATGCAGTTCACACAAGCTTAAATTTATTCTCCTTCTGCATTCTAAAACCCTCTGACTGGACCACATAGAACGCTAAGTTCTTTTTTCCCATGGCTATCTAGCAGCACAATACTTAACCTCATGTACCAAACTCACATTTCCATACAGTAAATAAACTTGACAGCAGGGCCCTCTTATCAATTTGTCTGTATATTAATACCCAGTTTTATTACTGTGTTTGTCCCCTACTACAAACCATTATAGTGCATGCTGGAATTATATAAATAAATGTTAATAATATTGTTAATAAATAATAGTCAGATTCTGAACCAGAAGTTTTATAGTATAGTGATATTGCCAGTGTCACTTCAAGGGGCTCATCTGGACCATCAGCAGGCCCCAGTACCAGCAGTGTGGTGGAACAAGCAAGTGTCATCATAGTGAGAGAAGGCAGATGGCATACATTCTAGACATCAATGTCACAGACAGAATAAATGTGGATTTAACAGATTCCAACCCAATCAATCAGAGCTATAACTATGACAGGGCAGAAACACCAGATACAGGAAACATCCCTTTTGAACTTTAAACATAAAGGGCCTGATTCCAGCCCAAGCACAAATTGGCTGCAATTTACGCGTTTAAAAAAAGAGCAAGCAACTTTTGCACAGTTCCGTCCGTATTCAAATCAAAGCATTAAGACTTGTTATGATTTGAACATGGATAGATATATACGCTCTATATAAATGGTACTTTCCATACATAGACACACAGAGCAAAATGTGCATAAGAGCAATAATTAGCTACTGAGACACATACATGTCATTTATTAATCAAAGACTATGGCGTATCAGTCATCACTATCATCTGGCATTTATACCTGCCCTACAGCCGTTGTAAAAGATACTGCTAAAAACAAACGTACTTACAATAAACACATTATTTGAATTGGCCACTTCTGTGTTAACACGCCTTTACCGTATATAATCTATGTTGGTTCGCTCCCCTGTTTCATTAGTCCTTGTTGGCAGAAATGAAGCATTACACAGGGGTAGAGCTAGCTTCATTGCTTCAATGGGATAGTCTACAGACTGGTTGCATGTACTGTAAGTACAGACAGCACAGGCAAGTAGTAGGGGTGGCTTTATGTAGGACTCTGGGGTACTATTGTAGTGTTTGTCTTCTAAAGAACTGGATTCTAATATTTTTCTTCTGTCTCTAGTGTGTATTGTTAAAAATGTTTTGTAGCTGCAAAATAGAATATATAAGGGGTTGTAAACTGCACTGTATTGTCACCACAGAGCATCATCATATATTTATATAGCGCAGGGGCGGATTGGGAACTTAAAGTGGCCCTGAAAAAATTTCTGGAAGTGGCCTCATGTGGGCAGGACCATATCAACTGTAGGCAGGGCAAGCACAAAAGGAGGTGGGATTAGTACAAAGTCGACTATGCCACCAGAGGCCTGTAAAGTGCTAGACTGCCCTTTACATAGCACCCTTCCTCCAACATTCCCACCCATGGGACAAACATGTCCCTGGGCGGGACAGAACCCTAAATGAGGACTGTCCCGCTAAAATCGGGACAGTTGGGTGTTATGATTATTGGTTCACCCACATAATGGCTGCCTTCTCTGTGTACGAGTGATGGGTACAATTTGACTAATACATAGTAAGTAGGACAATATGAGCAACTAAATTTAGCAGTAGTAAACCAGTAACAGAAAATGTCATCACAATATATAGTCATGGCCAAAATTTGAGAATGACACAAATATTATTTTCACAAAGTCTGCTGTCTCAGTTTTTATGATGGCAATTTGCATATACCCCAGAATGCGGGATCGAGGCACCACCAGTGCATAGTTTTCTCAGTATTGGCAACAGGCAGGTGTGAGTACATCTGCACACACAGTGAGGCGAAGACTTTTGGAGGAAGTCCTGATGTCAAGAAGGCCAGCAAAGAAGCCACTTCTCTCCAGTAAAAACATCAGGGATAGACTGATATTCTGCAACAGGTACAGGGATTGGACTGCTGAGGACTGGGGTAAAGTATTTTTCTCTGATGAATCCTCTTTCAGATTATTTGGGGCACCTGGAAAAAATGCTTGTCCAGAGAAGAAACGGTGAGTGCTACTATTAGTCCTGCGTCATGCCAACAGTGAAGCATCCTGAGATCATACATGTGTGGGGTGCTTCTCAGTCAAGGGAGTGGGCTCACTCACAATTTTGCCTAAGAACACAGCCATGAATAAAGAATGGTACCAAAACATCCTCCAAGAGCAACTTCTGCCAACCATCCAAGAACAGTTTGGTGACGAACAATGCCTTTTCCAGCATGATGAACACCTTACCATAAGGTAAAAGTGATAACTAAGTGGCTCAGGGATCAAAACATCAAATTTGTGGGTCCATGGCCAGGAAACTCCCCAGAGCTTAATCCCATTGAGAGCTTGTGGTCAATCCTCAAGAGGCGGGTGGACAAACAAAAACCCACAAATTCTGACAAACTCCAAGCATTGATTAGGCAAGAATGGGTGGCCATCAGTCAGTATGTGGCCCAGAAGTTGTTTGACAGCATGCCAGGGCAAATTGCAGAGGTCTTCAAAAAGAAGGGTTAACACTGCAAATATTGACTCTTTGCATAAAGTTAATGTAATGGTCAATAAAAGCCTTTGACACTTATGAAATGCTTGTAATTTTACTTCAGTATACCATAGCAACATCTGACAAAAAGGTCTAAAACTTTGTGAAAACCAGTACTTGTGTCATTCTCAAATCATTTGGCCATGACTGTACATATTTGTGTTTATTTAATAACAGGGTGCAAAGGAACTGCCAATACAGAAAAATACAGTTGGCAGACTATCCTGCTCTCTCTTACCTGTTGTTGCTGCTTTCCCTACCTGTGGTTTCTGGTGACTCTTGCTCAGTTTGCTGCTTGTCTGGATCCTGAAATGCTGGGGGCCCTATCTGGAAAAGAAAATGGGTACATGAAATTTAGAAAACTCTAAGGAGCTCTGGGGTTAAATCAAAATAACCCACATATAATGATAAGGCCTCCCTCCAACCCCAACATTAAAATACTAGCATTCACATTGAATAAATAAACCTCCCTCCAAGAGCCCCAGCAATAAATTAACAGCATTTACATTTAATAAATATAACCATTGCTCACAACTATCCTGGCATTAAATAATTCATATTCAAATTTAATAAATAGACCTCATTGTCCCCAAACTCACCCCCACATTCAATTAATAGCCCCCAAACCACCCCATTTTAAATTAATAGGCCCCACTATTAAATTATATTACCCCATCACCCCACAAACAAAACAGCACCTATTAGCCACCACCTACCTCACACCCACATTACATTACAACACGCCCCCTTGTCATCACACACAGCACTGACATCAGCCCCCCCTTCACACACACACACACTGACATCAGCCCCCCCTTCACACACACACACACACACACACACACACACACAACACTGACATCAGCCCCCCTTCACACACACACACTGACATCAGCCCCCCCTTCACACACACACACACACACACACACACTGACATCAGCCCCCCTTCACACACACACAACACTGACATCAGCCCCCCCTTCACACACACACACACAACACTGACATCAGCCCCCCTTCACATACACAGTACTGCCATTATTTCCCCCTTCAGACACACACACACACAACACTGATATCAGCCCCCCATCTTCACACACACTGTACTGTCATCAGCACCCCCCCTTCACACACACTACTGTTATCAGCGCCCCCTCCTCACACACACTACTGTTATCAGCGCCACACACACATCTGTTATCAGCCCCCCCACTTTACACTTCACACTTCACACTTACCTGTCATCCGCTTCAAGCCGCGCTTTCTGCTCTGCTCACATGGGACGGCACCTGTCACATGGTGCACGTCCCATGTGATATTTAACTGTTACAGTATAGTCCACGCAGAGGAGGGAGAGAGGGATAGATCCGCAGCCACTAGAAGGAAGGTGGCTGGTCCCGGGAAAAGGGGCCAGCCACCTTCTTTGCTTAAAAAAAAAAAAAGTATGCATTAAAATTAAAAAAACATCAGGCGGCACACGGGCGGCCTCATTCGTTCATCGGCCTACCGGTAAAATTCCCGGTAGTGCCTATGACCAATCTGCCCCTGATATAGCGCCACTAATTCCGCAGCGCTGTACAGAGAACTCACATCAATCCCTGCCCCATTGGAGCTTACAGTCTAAATTTCCTAACATACACATAAGCAGACAGAGAGACTAGGGTCAATTTCATAGCAGTCAATTAACCTACTAGTATGTTTTTGGATTGTGGTAGGAAACCGGACCACCCAGAGGAAACCCATGCAAAAACGGGGAGAACATACAAACTCCACACAGATAAGGCCACGGTCGAGAATTGAACTCATGACCATAGTGATGTGAGGCAGAAATGCTCATCACATGCTGCCCACAGATCTGGAGTCTGCGTTGTATAGCCACTAGAAATTTAGAGGTCTGCATTGTAACATCAGTGATTTGGAATCTGCAATGTACAGAGGTTTCCAGAATGGGGTCATCAAGATCCTTTCTGCGTTCTAATGTATTCCAGACAGTATAAGGTTCTCTGTATTGAATACTGGTCTCCAAAATTCTCTCTGTTATACATATTGATCAAATGTAAGCACTTTGTATTATGTATTAGTCACTTGAATGCATATATATATATATATATATATATATATATATATATAAATATATATATATATATATTTTTTTTTTTTACTAGAGTGCTTCTTGAAATGAATATGGGTCAGTGAGTAGCGGAATTAAAGCCAATGATGCAAGGGGTGCAGTGGCTATGATGCCCAGAGATGAGGATTGGCCTGTAGCCGCTGCACACTCTGCAATGACAGTAGTCCACTACTGCCTACTCCCAAATGGGGCTGCACTTTGCATGCCTCTGCAAATGCTAAGAAGAGGGTGGATTGCATCACTGATTTCCAATATTTTTTGCTATTGGGCTCTGCAAAATAGTGTACCAATTCTATGCATTGCATATCATCTGCATTGTATATGGGAGCAGCCAGACAGGGGTTGTTGATCTGGAAATTTAGGAGAATGGAATTACAGGGCCATAACTAACTTAAATGAACCGGATGGATAAGTTGAGAAAGATGGCCTATGACAAATGCACATAACAAATATAGACAGATACAGTGTCGGACTGGGGCATGAAGGGCCCACCGGGGGACTGCAATGCTAGGGGCCCACCAGAGGGGGTGTGGCCAGCCATCATAGAGGCGAGACCAGACACTAAAGGGAGAGTGGTCAGCCCACGAAGGACAGCTAGCACCATAGTGTAGTATATAAAGAATGTAGTGTGCTCATCCTTCTCTTTTAAAATGACAGGCTGACTGCACACTTAGTTACTAACCTACTCATGCTCCTCTGGGCGGTTGGATATCCGGAACTCCTACTCTCATCTGCCCTGCTCAAAGTGAAAAACGCACTACCGCGCAGGTTCAGAGAGCCCAGACGCGACTCTCTGCACCTGTGTGGTAGTGTGTTTAATGCGAGTGCTTGGCAAAAACGGGGGGGGGGGATGGGGGAGGAGTTGCGCTCTACCCCTACCGTTGCAAGAGCAGCATTAACACAGGTTATCCCTCTCTACGAAGTAATAATATACTGAAAGTTAAGCGCTCATTGACTTATGTATTATTCCAAGTGTGATGCTAATAATAAAATTTGTATTCTTTTATCTTGAATACAATTCGTATTTTTCTATATCTTGTATTAGGCTGTGAGCAAGAGGCTCGGTTCAATTAGTGGGATAACATTTAATGTTAGTTTTATCACAATTTATTGAATCCTGGTTAAAATACATAAAAATACATTAATATAGACAAATAAAATACTCCAATTAAACCACAGTATTTATATTATGAGGCATTGATTTCTATATACATACATATGGTATGGCATCAATTGAACATACATAAAAAATCAGACAAACCTAGATATATAGACCTGGACTAGTCTAGCTACTGGGAGGCAAATGGCAGTGGGTATAAATGCTGCATTGATCCAGATATAACACAGTCACTGATATCTCAATAAAATAATGTTCATAGCATACAAGTCCAGTAGATGGGAATTGGTATTTCTTTAAGTCTCTGCTAGTGCAATATAAATATTCAGATCACTGTCCACATATATCACATGGTTATTGCTGCGATGCTTTCAAATTTAACTTTGTTTACTTGCAGTTCCGATGTATATAGAGATGGTGGCCGGGTACCCAGTGTGCTGAAATCAGAGGATGTTTCTCGTGGTCCGTGCTTGTTACTGTTGGAGAGGAAGGTGCCTGCGTTCCACTGTGGAACGCATCTGTCCCTTCCTGTTCTCGCGTATGTCCAAAAGATGAATTGTATGCAAGTCAGGAGTCAGCTGTTTTCTTAACTCCTCCCTAACAATGGAGGGGGCATGGCTATAATGTGGTGGGGCCTACCGGTGGATAGTCCTGCTGCCCTGCAGGCCAGTCCGAGCCTGGACAGATATGGCAACCAAGAATTAAGAGTCATAACAGGAACAATGAGACAGGACAGGGTCAGCAGTCCAGAGTGGGCAGTTATACATCATAGATTCAAAACCAAAATGGGTAGGGGTTAATGCCAATGGTTGATATCTACACAGCAAACCAAGGATATCTGATAAGACTGTGTCAAGAAATCCAAAAGAGCGAGGATCACAAAGAAAATGCCACCCAAACCATTACCAGAGAACCGAGTTCACATTCTCTGTGTTTTTGGACCCATAGCAGCTGCCCGGGTAGTAATGTAACAAAAGGTTGTAACTTAAAAATAGTAATCTTCTCACCCGTGTGATAAATGACAACAGTTGAAGCTATCTGATTGCGCTGCAAACTAGGTTGTGGTGAGAAAGCCACTGTGAGAAGGAGATTACATCTATAAAAGTTCCCAATCTTTATCTTATATATGTGTATATATATATATATATATATATATATATAAGCACCACGAGCTGAGAGGTACAAAGATGGTTAAGCCCCATGTAAATGTGCTCTTACATTTTTTGTTATTTAAATAATACTATCCTGCAATTGAAATCTCCATATCTGTGCAAAACCTGGCACACTCATTCACCTCTCTGCACTGAGACATGCCATACTCAGCCCAGCTCCCTTCGCAGACCCTGCCATTTGCAGCCCACAAATCCATGGGATTACAGATGAAACTGGGTGCCTGCACACAAGTTAGTATGACATGACATCACAAGATAGAATTTGCACGTCGTTAATTACACTATGACTCTTATTGATATCTCTTTGTTACAGTAATATACAGAAAATAGCAAAGTAAATGAAAAAACACACTTCATATAGTAGAATCTGTTCACAAACTATGCAAGTCTGCCGAGTAAAAACAGAGAGTTCAAGTTGTTGGCATTTACTTTACTTTGGCAATACTTTAAATAGTTCACTGTGTATGCCCTTCGTTCTACACAATACCTTAAATAACATAACCAACTTATATAAAATAAAGACAGGGAGACGTGAGTAACGTGGCACTAAAAATATTTTATTATAACCTAATTAAACCTAGTGGCGGAGAAAGGGCACTGAAGATCACCTCCAGCGATACCCAACCAAGCGTGGACATGGCAATAAAGCCTTAAGTCCACCCACTTCTCTCATAACCCCACTGCTTGGCCGGCCCTAACCTGGCGTCAGAGTAAACTGCACTCACCTCACTACTCACTCCCCCTCCCTCACTGAGCCGGAAAAGGCCCCTCCCCACGGAAGGGACAAGAGTAACCGATTGTCTTGTAAGGGGACAGATACCTGCGACCAATCACGATAGAGCCATATATATCAGCCGCTGATCGCAGTGCCTTCCTCAGACGCTGCTGACCCTAGGGGCAAAGCAGCCCGCCACCACCAAAACCGAGCACTCTCCTCACCTCCAAATCAATGCTCTCCATAAAAATACGCAACCCCTCATCCGAGAGGTGCACACCGTCTCTCCTATAAAGAGTCACCCTATCCACTGTTATCTCAGGGTGATACACTACAAAACTGCCAAGGGACCTGATAACCTTCCGAATCGCACTATTAAGTTTCCGCGCCATTATAAGAATCTTTTTTAACGGGATCTGTGATCGCCACAACAGCCTCGGGATCATAGCGGACCAGCCCAGAATAATTGTTGGCCATGTCTTGCTAATATAGTGCAGGTCCTCTCTCATTTGTATAATTAGCTCAAGGGACTTACCCTTACCCAGGTCATTCCCCCCAAGGTGGATAACTAAGATGTCAGGTGCTCCCCACCGTTCAATCAGCTGTCCTAACCAGGGCAAGAGACTACCCCATGTTATACACCGTTTACCTAACCAATAAACCCGGTTCTCTCCTATACTGGAAAACCTCGCTTGAACCTCTGTCTGATTAGCTGCCCAGAAAATGTATGAGTGCCCGATGATCCAAATATCTCTCGCGTTTACCACAGCATTTAAAAAAGAGATATGTGTCAAGTACTGCAATCGTTACCGGACCATCACACACAGCACGAAAGGTGCACATAAGAAATTTGACAAAGGCAGCCCATCAGACGGGCCTGGAGAATAGCTGTCCAAGGAAAGTAAAACGGGAAGGAATGGATTTAGGTAGGGGTAAGTTACTCACACGAAGGTGAAACCCGATCAAACCCCAGAGTTACACCACTAATCAGGCCTCTGGAGAAAAAAAAACGGAGAAAGCCCTTCGCGCCGTCGCTCAACGCGACGAGCAGATTAGCCTTGAGTAACAGGGTAGGGGATAGGAGGACCAAACAAAAGGTAATGAAGAAACAGTTCTAAAACTATTTGACAGTGACAAACAATAATGATGAAAGCCAGAGAGAGAGAAATAAGGCAAAATAACCACAATAATCAATAACCACAAAATTCACATAGACAATTAATCAAACTTTAAATATTAGGCCTAATGTAACTTTGGTAAGCCGCAGATTTCCATCTCCCCAGTGATTTTATAGCTTCCACCGAAGCCCCCGACAAGGCCGCGGAGGTGGCTGCACCAATTCTAAATTAATATGAGCTGAAAAAGAAGGGTTAAGGCCTAGCAACTTTATCGCCTTTTTCAGAACCGCGTTGAACTGATATCTTGTTAGCTGCGCCTATCCTTATGTTTCAGAAAAACTGAATTAACGGGCCTGATTAGACTAAATTGGGTGGTTAACTCAACTGGACATAACTCTTTATCTTTTTGGGCCTGCAACTGTAACCAGAAACCTCTTCCTCTCTGATCCATTTTTGAACTGGCTATCTTACAGCTCAGATGATCCTCACGTATGACCATGTTTTCCGTAAGCAAACCTGCGGAGACATGACTTGCCGCTTGCCCCACTAGCTCCGACACCCTGAAGGCCCCAAAAAATGCCAGGCTAAACGCAGTGCGAAAAAGCAGGACCTCATACTCGTCCCAAGCCACATCCACTAAAATCCGCATCAGCTGGGATAGAGTCTGTATGGTAATCGAGTGCCACATGTCATTTGTGGTCGGTCTCACCTTTGCCCAACCTTTAAGCGCCTTAGATATTAAAAAGCCTTTAGTTATATCTATCGTGCCATTCAGCCGTGACATAAACAAAATGCCTGCCAGTGTGGATGACATACTAGCCTTAGACGCTCCCTCACAATACTTCAACCGCATGAACTCCATTACCACATCCCGCTGACCTGCCTCCGACTGGTCCTTGGTGGTGCTGTACTGGACCCACTGCCGCCACGCTGCTTGATACACCCGCAATGTCGATTGTGCTAGGCCGCGTTCCGCTACACCTGTTATGCCGGCGTGATGATCTGCCAAACACAAGGAGGACAGGGAATGGCTATGCTATCTGCCTGCGGGGCCAGTTCCTGAAATCTCCCCCACTAAAAATGAGACAAAGCATCCGCTATTTCGTTGTGTACCCCGGGGACATGACGTGCGTTAAACGTTATTTCGTGCTCCAGGCACCAAAGTATAAGGTGACGCAGCAACGCTATCGCTTGCGGGGAGGATGCGCTCTGATTATTAACAGACTGAACTACCCCTAGATTATCACACCAAAAAACAACGTGCTTGCCCCGTAGGGCGACAGCCCATAGCTCCATGGCAACAATAATCGGAAATAGCTCCAGCACAACCAAGTTCTTAACCCATCCGCTTGAACGCCATGACTCTGGCCACGCCTCTGCACACCACTGTCCCCCCAGATAAGCTCCAAAACCCTGCGATCCCGAAGCATCAGTGAACAGCTCAAGGGTAGCGTTGTTTACCGGGGGAGGTGGGCCAAATCCTTTTGCCGTTAAACTCCTTTACCTGAAGATCATCTTTAATTTCCTGTGACAATTGAACCGCTGCGTGGGGTCTACTCTTTCCTGCTATGGCTCTTTGCAATTTACGCACGAACACCCTACCCATTGGAATCACTCTGCACGCAAAGTTAAAAAGCCCCAGAAGTGACTGAACTTTTTTTAATGACATGTAGGGGGAGCTAAGCGTGAGCCCAATCGCCTCCTCCAGCTTCTTCAACTTATCCTCCGGGAGCCTACAACAACCCACTTCTGAGTCAATCTCAATGCCTAAAAAAGCTAAACAATGGGCAGTACCCTCTGTCTTATCGCTGGCAATGGGAACGCCCATCACCATAAAAGGGCCTGCGCTGATTGTAGAACATCTAAGCAAGTGCTGGACTTATCTGGGCCAATAATCAGGAAATCGTCTAGGTAGTGAGCAATCCCCCCGTGTCCAGTTCCAGCCTGAATGCACCAGTGGAGAAAGCTGCTAAACTTCTCGAAAAGGGCACATGAAATCGAGCAGCCCATGGGCAGGCAGCGGTCAACATGCTGCGGTGTCTAAAGCCCATAAACTGGAACGATTCAGGATGGAGCGGCAACAGATGGAAAGCTGACTCTATGTCAATCTTGGCCATAAGGGCCCCCTCCCCACACTCCTGTACTAGTGCAAGTGCGTCCTCAAATGACTGATATTGAACAGCACTAACTGCCGGGTCTATGGCGTCATTTACTGACTCGCCTAATGGGTAAGACAGGTGTTGAATGAGTCTGAACTTCCCCTCTGCTTTTTTGGGCACTACACCCACAGGGGACACTACCAAATTGGGAATGGGTACTTTCAAAAAAGGCCCTAACATCCGGCCTAACCGGACTTCCTTGGCAATTTTTTCATCCAGAATCTCTGGGAATATAAAAGCTGATTTCAGGTTACGGGGCCATGGTAAATCTAATTTTTTAAGAATAGGGATTCGGAAGCCAAAATGAAAACCTTCCCGAATTATGGCTGCAGCCTCGGTGTCACTATAAAGTGACAGCCACTTATCTAATTCCTCAAGCTTAACTGGGGATTTGGCCTTGACCCGGAGCTGTTGTAGCAGCCCCATGTCCTCTCCCGCCCCCAATTCTGGTTCTAACGCAGGCCTGTCCAACCTGCGGCCCTCCAGATGTTGTGAAACTACAAGTCCCAGCATGCCCTTCCAGCTATCAACAGGTTGTCTACTGGCAAAGCATGCTGGGGCTTGTAGTTTCACAACATCTGGAGGGCCGCAGGTTGGACAGGCCTGTTCTAACGCATTCTGATGCGGGGTGGAACCCGCCACAGCTGGAACAGGAGTGACGAAATCTGCACGCCACATCCCTCTGGAACGTCCCTGAATTGAAAGCAAAACACTTTCCTTTGCTGGGGAGGGTCCGCTGTGCCCTCCCCGCCCCAGGAAACCGCCTCCCTTGAGTCACCCCCTGCCGCTGACTACTTGGCCTCATGAGATCCATCCACGTAGATATGTCTTTAAAACCTAAAGGCAACTTCTCACGCCCGTCATCTTTTTACGGAACATCTTATCATAATTCCTCCAAATAACTGGCCCATCTTTCAAAAACACGTCCATAATTAGGTGTAGATACCTCCACACTTCCACCTGTTCCTCTGGTCTAAAATCAGTGCACATGGTTGCAAAAACATAAAAACCTTTCACCCATCTAGGGAACGTTTTGTAACTCTCCTCCCCCTCACCATTCCTGTCCACGTCGCCTCAAGCCCTTTCTTGCCTTCGTCGGTCAGGGTAAACATATCCACGTAATACCCCTTTTTCATTTTATCCCTGACACTTGGCCTAATGCCATATAGTAACGCCTTATTCTCCACTCTTCCTGAATCCCCAGCTCGCGCAACTATGTCGGGGCCTAGAACCTGCGGTGGCCTAGCAGTTCACTTGCCAATTAATTGTGTCTGTAAGAGCTTAATCAGTTTGCGGGGCCTGTGCCCAGAACCCGAGGACTCCTCACTAGTAGTAGACCTCGGGGGGCTTACATCACATGCTTTGTGTGTATTAGAAGAAATGATCTCACCTTTCTCCACTGAAGCCTCAACCTCCGTCCCGGCTCCCGATGCCTGTTCGACCCCCGGCCGCTCCTGCGCCCCCGCTGCTGCTGCTCCCCGCGACCGATCTGCCGTTCCTGGCAAGGATCTCCCGGCTGCCGCTCCCGGCTCATCATGTAGCACCCTCTGCTCCTGTGGCGCTGGATCCTGGCCCTGTGAGGCTGAAGAAAAGACAGTGTGAGCTTCCGGCAAACTCAAAATGGTATTCCCCCCAACCCTAGTATCTAGCGGGGTCCTACTACGTGGAACAAATGTCGAGGAGGCGACAGGTCTACCCCGGGGAGCCTCCCGAAACCCTGACTCGCCGCTCTCGGCCCCGAAATCCCACCCCCCTCCAGCTAACGGGGTGGAACCACTACGCGTGCCTTCTTCCCTGCCCCATTGACCACTCCAATCGCTATAACCCGACAGTGGGGGCCCTTGCTCTACTCTGCTCGCGCCATGATGATACTCAAAAACCCGTTCACTTACCTGGTCAGCTAAAGGGCCATACCCCCCATAATCAACCCCCCTGCTGCCTTGACTTGCGGACATCCGCCCATGGCTCTCCCCTGTGCGCCGACTATATGGGAGGGAGGTCAATTGGTGCCGTTGAACTCGGCTTACCCCTTGACCTGTCTGACCTCCGAGCCAAAATTCCTCCTCCTCATTGGCCCCTGAATATTCCTGGGCTCCCCAGTTCCTCCGTGCCCCGCCCGGGTCTTGACTCCACCCCCCCGTTACATAAGCCCTGCTTTGGCCAAAAAAGGCTCTTCTCTCTGACCGAAAATCACCCCCCCGGACGCCGCCGGGTAAAGAGATCTGCGGGCGGACAACATGGGTGCCGAAAACCGCGCCCCCCATGCTGATCCCCTAGCACTGTTGGATAAAAAGGGGCTGGGAGGAAAATACAGTTGATGCGGGGCCCGACAGAAAACCTCTCTCCCCCTTTGTCTAACAGCCAGCCCGGGAGGGGTTAACGGCAATGCTGCCACTGAGCTGCTGGAAAATGCCTCCCCTGCTCCCCTTGGTGGCCTGTTGTTGGAAACACTGCCCACCTCGCCTATGTGCCCTTGAAGAGGGGGTGTCCGTGCCCCCTGCTCATCTACTATCAGATCCCCTCTGTTGGTGGAAAACTGGCGCCCCGCCGCAAGCCTGCGATTCCCCCCTGTTGGCAGCCCGGCTCCAGCGACGGGAGTAGACTCCCGCGCTGGGGCATGGGATCTGCATATGCGCAGGACTCCTGGCGGTTCAGACTGAACCGCCGAGCCGCGCCCGCTGGACTGTCTCCTGCACCGGGTCCCCGGGACAGGAGTGGATGTGCCCGCCCCCAGCCCAGAACCTCGACGGTGGGGAGCACAGACCATGCTCCCGCCGCCGCTGCCCTCTACACCCAGACCTGCTGACCCATCCCCAAGATGGCGTCGAGCATCACCGAGGGATGGGGAGCGGAGACTCGCTGGACGAACCGAAATCCTCTTTGGACGGGGCATACTGAAAATTTAAAGGCAAGGGGGGTGTAACGCTAAAATAAACAGAGAAAAACAGCGGAGAGGGGGGGAGGAGCAGGGATGGGGAGATAAAGAAATAACCGGACGGACACAAAGGCTAGATAAAACAAATGAAAGGTTTATTACAGATAAAGAAAAGACAAGAAGGGACAACAGACAATAGGATGTACAGAAATAAAGAACAGATATATAAGAAAATACAATTTATCCTTATCTGCCTCGACGTCTTCTCCCACAGGATTATGCCAGCCGAGTGACTAAGACCAGGAAATGCATCACCTATACAAAGTCACAAGGCCCTCCCCTCGCCATCATTGGCCAGTTCTAAACCCCATGTTAACTCTTTCAGGTAAGTGCAAACACGAATGCAACACTGTCACTATTTAATTTCGTTTGTCTAAAAGGGACTCTCTTGTACTTAAACAACATGACAAGTATTGTATAAGAACAATTGTAGCCAGAAATCTGACTCGTTTTCGCTCCTGGAATGTCATGGTATTTTGGACGTTAACCATAGTTATCATGTGCCTTGTTTCCTAATGATTACTGCGGTACTATACGGTTTATTAATGTTCAATAGCGCATTGCTTGTTCTTTATACAGGTCAAAAAAAAAAGGCGGCATGGACAGATCATTACTACTTTAAGGAAGGCACACCTAAAATATAACTTATGAGCCAAATGGAGTAAGGACCCTGTTAATTAATTCATATGATGCCTAAAGGTGAACAAGAAAAAACTACACCACACATAAAAAAAACAAATTTAATTGGTATGCAATAAAAATAAAGATAAATGGTTAAAAAGCGTTTAATTTATTATAGGGATGTAACATAAAATATATATATAATGAATCTATATATAAATCGGGATAACTCTATACAGATGTTAGAAAATCTCAAAAACTGTAGTGATAATGCTATCCGTAGGTATCACTATATTAAGGAAAATCATTCCTATATAATTCCAAGAATAAAATCATATATATTAAGATCTTAAAATACGCCAGTTGGGATTAATGGAACATATAGATTAAATAGCTAGTAAATCGATCTTAGATTACGGGTAGGCAAATATCATTGTGTCTATTTAATCAATAGTCTCTCCTACCGGTGGATGATTTTGATATATTGGTATCTTTTCTTAATAGTCTGATATCTTATTTTGTATGTATCAGTATCCCTCAGTGGTCTAATAATTCATATTTTATGTAACAGAACCTCACTGATATTGATTAAATAGACACAATGATATTTGCGTACCCGTAATCTAAGATCGATTTACTAGCTCTTTAATCTATATACCCCATTAATATCAACTGGTGTATTTTAAGATCTTAAAGTATATGATCTTATTCTTGGAATTATATAGGAATGATTTTCCCTAATATAGTTATACCCATGGATAAGATAATCACTATACTAATCACTAAACTTTTTGAGATTTTCTAACATCTATATAGAGTTATCCCGATTATATATAGATTCATTATATATATTTTTTGTTACATCCCTATAATTAATTATACACTTTTAACCATTTATCTTTATTTTTAATACATACCAATTAAATTGTTTTTTATGTGTGGGGTAGTTTTTACTTGTTCACCTTTAGGCATCATATGAATTAATTAACAGGGTCCTTACACCATTTGGCTCATAAGTTATATTTTAGGTGTGCCTTCCTTAAAGTAGTACTTTTCTTTTCTTCGATTCATTATGACTATTTACTACTGGAATCAGCACCCTTCAAGGGTTATTTCAATACTACCTTTGTAAATATTATTTTTACATCAGCTGCATATACTCTTTATTTACTTGAAACTCAGGGGCGCACGGAGGATTTGTCAGGGGGGAGGTTACCTCCGCCCCCGGAAAAAACAAACAAACCTAGAGACCTGCCGCGCATGCGCGGCAGCGCCTTTTCGGCTGCACTGTAGTATACAGCAGCCGCGGCGCTGTCTAAGAAGCGTCCGCGGCGGTGCTATATTGTATACAGCACCGCCGTGGACGCTTATTTGACAGGGCCGCGGCTGCTGTATACTACAGTAGGGCACTTGTAGGGCACTTTTTAGCGGAGGGGGGGTTCTGGAGACCCAGAAACCCCCCCTGCGTGCGCCACTGAAACTGATCTATAAAATACGCTTAATATATTAATATATTGTTGTTCTTCTAAGTAATTTTCTTATGAGGAAGATCATTTTACTGTTTTTGATAGACAGATCATTGTCACAATAGTTCAGTAATGGCTTCACGAACGCTATATCATTCTTTCTTCAATTATAAATTTTATATTCTCAAGTGATATCTATCTTTTTCTTTTAACGGACATGTCATAAAATAAACAATGTATCTTATGACCTTTGTATGTCCAACTGCTGAGAGTTATCAGATTGTGGACCATATAGTGGTTGAGAGATAATGGAGATAACATTATAGAGGGCATTTGAAAGTATATAAATAGAGTTATTCTTGAAGAGCTTAAAACTCACTGCTGGATGCACGTCCTTCAGGTCAGTACCACATGATAATGAACTTTCAATAAACAGTGAATCTATTGCATGTTTGCATGCTATTTACACTATTATACTAGAAACCATTATCAAGAAATGCTTAATAAGCAATGAAGATTATACTGCGCCTTAGAAAAAGGTATACAATGTTATGAAGTTTAATGATTTCTGAAAAATAATCATAATCAAATGTCTGTGGGAGTCTTTGTTGAACACTTACTGACTGATATAGATAATTGGCCACTATGTGGCATCGTTGCCCTCCTGCAATGTTTACTACAGAAATTGTCTTTTAGGTTAATTTTGTACATTTTTGTCAAGTCTGTATATGACCAGGTAGAACTGTTAGATTTTCTTGTCTGAGCATAAGCCACAAAGGGGTTCAAGTGAGCAAGTGTGCCTGCTGACTGAAGTATATGGAAAGGACAGAAATAAGCTAATAAGAAAAAGCAATGTATTTAATAAAAAGTGTAGGGGGGTATAAACAAGCACATAACTTAAAGTCATATCAAGGTGCAAAATCCCTTGGATAAATGTAGATATGCCGACAAGCAGAATCATTCATCCCTTTAAGGTTTCTGGAGGATTATCTATATCAGTGTTTCTTGGCTCCAGTCCTCACGCACCCCTAACAGGTCATGTCTTGAGGATTTCTGTTTGTGGAACAGGTGGGATAATTATTGTCCCAGACAAGTAGACTAAGTCTCCTGTGCATGATTAAAGAAATCCTGAAAACATGCTGGGGGTGCATGAGGACTGGAGTTAAGAAACTCTGTTCTATAGCATGTTTGATAAAAGGTAAGCATGGGTAAAGTAATTTTATTGTCATCGAATAGCACAAAATCATTAAACAAGTAAATCCATATTTCATATTATTTTTCCATGCTGGTATAAAATATACGTGTTACATAAAATGTATTCTGTTATTCTCTACAGTTGAACCTTGTATCTGGATTTGCTGGTGGATTCTGCATAACCCAGTTCAACATTGAGGTAAGTCAGACTCTATTTGTAGAATGATTCAGGATTGTTACTTTTAGTAAACATTTATAGAAAAATAAAAAATATAATTAACAATACTTTTAAATGTGTATTATTTCCCTCATATACTTTCCTCTCAGCCTCACTGCTGGCTCTGCTGAGTTACAATTAAATATGACAATACTATCCACTGTGCAACTGTGCTGTTTTAAAATGAGAATGTTGGAAAATTTTAAAAATGCACCAATATTGCACTAACATTATGATGCAGTGCATCGCTTTAAGCTACATTTACTGGAATTTTGAGCAACTTAAGTGCTTATCAAAATTTTCAATTGATCACAATAACAAATGATGTAGTTACAGTACTCACAATGGTTTTAACAAACACCATACTCTTCTTGATTACAGATTGTTGTGTAGTTAGGCTGGGTACAAACTACAGAAAATTTCTCCTAAAGCAATATCTTTAATGATTTTACCAACAACTGAAATGTCTCGATTAACATGACGATTCAATGTGTACACACTAAACAATTTGACAAGATTTACCTTCAGATCTGTGCTCTTCATCTGTCATAACCATTGGCTGAAAAGATCATGACTCTGCCTACTCTATAGAGATCTATGGACACTGCTAGTCCTAAGTGCATACACACTGCAGAATTCAATCAACATTGTTCCTTCTTTGAACTAAATTTTTAGTTCAGTTTAAAAATCAAATCAAACCATAAGATGAGCTTTGGAACGATAATCGTTCATCATTGGAGCATACACACTAATGCAATATCGGGCCAAACGATCATATTTGTATGATTGGCCCAATATATGTCCGAAAACCCTGTAGTGTGAACCCATCCTTAGCTTGTTAAACCTGCCATGAATATTGTAATTAAATCTATCATAGTGATCTCTTTTATACTATTTTAAAATGCATACAATGTACAGTCACCTTCCATCGACCATAGCAAAGACAACATGGTATAAGCAGATGTCAAACTGCTTCTGAGAACAATCAATAAAGCTGTATGAGTATTTATATAGTGCCACTAAGTCTGCAGCGCTGTATAGAGTACTCACTCACATCTGCCCCATTGGAGCTTACAGTTTCAATTTCCCAAAACACACACAGATCGAGAGAGACTAGGGTCAATTTTTAATAGCAGCCAATTAACCTACTAGTATATTTTTGGACTGTGGGAGGAAACCGGAGCACCCGGAGGAAACCCACGTAAACACGGGGAGAACATACAAACTCCACACAGATAATGCCATTGTCGGTAATCAAATTCATGACCCCAGTGCTGTGATGCAAAAGTGCTAACCACTAAGCCACTGCGCTCCCCTAACTCTACATATTATATTATTTTCATTCAGAGTACATAAGTTAGGAAGACAGAGTATTTTTAAAGATGGATGTCTTTGTGTCGAGTACAGTGTAATGCTTTGTATGGCCATCCACCAGTGGTGGGTAGTATTGGGTTCAGTCCTCGTCATGCAGTGTGTTGCTGCTCACTGCACCAAAATCTTTTATCATCTCTGTTTTTCAGCTGAGCTGCGTTATATGTAATAACTCAATGTTACATATGGCACAACTGTGCTTCTAGAATGTTTGTTTTGTTCTTTTTAGAAACAATTAAAAGCTAGTTATCAGAAAGGAAATTTAATTTAATTGGGAATTATTTGTGCTACATGTATCTATAGCAAGCGTTCTATTTATACCAATGCATCGATTTACCTTTGATACATTTTGTGTAACCCATAGATGTGTCTGTTATTGCCTAGCTATGCAGACACTATTGCAATATATTTGTTTGCCATGTTGCTGAGGCTGGAAATATTTCAAAAGTCAAAAACATACAATCTCTGTATCACAATATAAAAAAGAAAAACAATGTCACAACTCTCTCTGAGCAATAGAGATAACATTCATCAACCACACAGAATAAAAATGGGTTTTTATTTCTATTTAACAGAACAAGAGCATGTAAAAAAAATAATGTAAAGTCCTTAAATTTGACGCAAACCAACATTTTATAAGCCTGTAAACATTTCACTCTTAGGATGCATTTGGATAAGCAGCTGTTCGCTTTGTCTGCTATCATCATATGTGCCTCTTCCTCACATTTCCTTGACCAAGAATGGAATGCATGGAAATCCAAATATGGTAATATACAGTATTTATTATGTATATTGTGTATGAGAAGCACTCATGTCACCTCCTTATAAGTGAGTCACAAACTCATATTTATACACAAAATAAGACTAAACTGCAATTAATCACATTCATTAGCCTAAGTTACATAGTAAGTTGCTGAAATAAGGCAAGTTTTATCGAATACAAAACAATAATCCTTTAGTGATAGACTATATATAATCTAATATATTATGAGACAGCATTTGCACACAATGGGCCTCAACTAGAGTTGGACTGTGGGCCAGGAAACTACTCTGTTTTACTACGCATGTGCAATGCAACATAGCAGAATTTGCATGTACCTGCACATTTAGGGCTACATTTACTAAACTACGGGTTTTAAAAGGTGGAAATGTTGCTTATAGCAACCAATCAGATTCTAGCTGTCATTTGTTTAGTACAATCTACAAAATGGCAGCTAGAATCTGAATCTGCTATAGGCAACATCTCCACTTTTTCAAACCCGCAGTTTAGTAAATATACCCTTATATATATTTTGAGTTGCACATATCTTAATCTTAAGTTTGGAGTTGTAATTGTAGGCCTACATTTAGGCTACAAAAATTGTGAGCCACAATAAGGAAAATTAATTTATGAGTGGACATACTCTATATCAATGCATTATTGTGCAACACACACACACACACACATTTTATGTCAGAATAAGGAAGTTGGCATGAGTCAGTAGAACTTTTTATTTAATATATCATATCTTAAAACATTGGCATGCTGTAAATCTGGTAAAGCTGTTTGCGTCATCACTAAGTAACAATGAGCACACAAAAAGGGGCAAAGTCAAAACATATTGGGGAGTGGTGAACTGTGTGGGGGCATGTCATGCTCCGGTATATGGGTCATATTCAATTATATTTGGTGATCACGATTACACGCGGCTGCACAAGACCCATTACTGCAACACCGTGAATTTCCATGCGCTGTCCTTAGGGTTGCGAAGAGAACTTTGCGATGTTGCGGTACTGCATTGTAACTTTACACATGCAGCCTTGTATAGCTCTTCAGCAGTTCTATGCCACCTCCAACAACCCTTGTCTCTCATGAAAACACCCTTGAATTGCTTAAGCAACAGTGGTAGTTGCACACAGCATCAGCTCACTATTGTAAGTGGGGAGATATACCCCAACTTCCTGGCTGCTGAACATAGTTACTAACTGGCAGGACAACAGAACAACCAGTTAAAATGGGACTGTCCTCTCTAAGTCAGGACAGTTGGGAGTTATGGTATATTTAATAAATCAGAATTATTCTACAGCATGATGATAATAAATAATTATAAGTATACTTCCAGGATCAATAGGAATGTAAACACCTCAATATTCAATAATATGTAAATTAGTTTTCATATCCTTCTAGATTCTATTTTGAACCACTGTAACAAACATTGCACTTAAAAGATATCTACTGAAACAACAAAATACTGTAATTACTAATTGTATATAATAAATTGTATGCAGAAAAGAAATATATCACTTCACCTGATGAGCTGTTTCGGAGGAAAGCTTGGGAGGAAACTTGGCATAAGGTGCAGAAACACAATCGATTGGCTGAGCAGGGTCTCACTAAATATACGATGGCCATGAATCGGTTTGCAGATATGGTGAGTTTAGAAATATACAAAGTTCAACCAAGTTTTGAAAACTAGAATTCCATCTGCTTCTAAGAAATATAATTCTACAGGGACGGGCGACTTTAAATATGGTATCTGTTGCTGGACAATATCATCCCTGTAACTCAATAATCTATTTCAAATATTGTCTATGTTCTCTAATACCTAGAGCTGGATTAAGGATTTGGAGGGAGGGCTTAAAATTAATAATAGTGCCCCTTGATGATCTTAATTAATAATTGTGTCCCCTTGATAACTGTAATTAGTATTTGTGCCCTATAGATGAGCGCAATTAAAAATAGTCCCCCTTGATGATAATATTAATGCCCCTTGACCCCCCTTCACCCTTCCCCATTTAACCTGCCTCTGCTATTACCCAGTGGACTGGCTTGTTCTCAAACAAAATTACAGTTATATGCCTAATTTACAGAAGTCTAAAAATAATCACAACAGAAAAAAACGTGCACACCAAAGCTATGTTTTTTATTTTTTTTGTTTTAATTAATGGTAGGATATTAGTCGTCATCAAGGAGTTCTGAGACCATATAGAAAGCAAAAGACTGCAATTTAGATTCTCATATAAAGGTTATAGAACTCTGAGGGGACTTGTATTATAGATACTTGCCAACTCTCCCGGAAAGTCCAGGAGACTCCCGAAATTCGGGTCGGTCTCCCAAACTCCCGCGAGAGCTGGCATTTCTCCCGCATCCCGCAATTCCCTTGTTAAAACAACGCGATTCACAGAGAATTGTGTCATTTTGACCCCGCGACAAAACCTCAATTTACTCGTGGGGTCGGGGCCTAAATTACGCGATTTGAGGCGCCCCGCCCCCTCCCGCCCATTAGTTGCGCCCATCTCTCGGACGTCGCCTATGGTATGGTAATACCTTTTATATTTCAACGCACGTACATTATGGTAACGTGTGTACGTGTGTGTGTATATATATATATATATATATATATATATATATATGCTTCATGATTTACTTATATATGTTTATTTAAAAAAAAGTGTTACATAATAAATATTGCATACATACTTCTGCTATTTGTTTCAGACAATTCCTATATTATTTTGTTGCCTAAAAAATGGACGTAACAGCATTACCATATCATCTTCTTGATAACATATGTAGGGGAGGGGTGGAAAGCTTTAGCTTGGGGAGCAAGTCTCGACTCAGCAGCCTATAAGGAATATTTTAAAGTAAAAAAAGAAGCAGGTGCCCCTGTGGACCAGCCCAAGGTAGCCCACTATGGGACTGGCCCGGGGGAAGCAGATTCCCACCTGTCCCCCAGCCCAGCCTGCCCCTGACCATATATGTATATCACCTATACAAGGTATGACCAGTACACGTCCTAAACAGAATAATGTTGCAGACCTCAACAAAAAGATACACTTAATGGAAAATGACAACCCCAAAACAGTGCTGTGTATACAGAAACACATATTTTCTAAAACGATGCCCTTATAAAACATAGATCACCTTAGGACACCTACATTACGGTTTGACAGGTGTACCGCCCAAGTCAAACTCCCTACCTGCCACTGTCCTCGGAGTGGGTCTTCTTAAGTAACACCAAAGCACTGTGTAAAATGTTTTAAGTTTGTTAAGAAGAGACGTTACTTATGGTAGCTAATTTACTTAGAGCATTAGGTACTATTGTTTTAACCTCTTAGTCTTACTTACTTAATTTCTTGCTAAAGTAACTGTTGGATAATTTCTTATGACAGACAAGTTGCTTGTGTGGGGTGTGTACTATATTACAATGACAGCTATACATTTCTCTTTCAGAATGAATCATGTGACACAAGTGATATCACTTTTCTCCAAATATAAAGAAATATCTTACAGAATATTTTACTTTACAATCACACACATCTTTTCTTCCTATGTTATCTATTTGGAAACTGCGGTCTGCAGTTAGTAAAAGCAGAGGTGGAACTAGCGAGCTCTGGGCCCTGCTATAGGGAAACGGGGAGGAGGGAACCAGGGCCCACAGCTTGTTAGTACCCTGTGCAGCTGGCTCCATTATCTCCATGTGCCACTGTGCACCATACCTGCTGCACCAATAGTAGTTCCGCCACTGGGTAAAAGCACTCTCAAAAAATATCTGTAAAAATATCGTTTGTAGCATGTGGATGAATCTTTGAGCTACAACTAACAAATACGAAGCTGTTTCAAAGGGTATTTAATATAACATTTCAAAGATGTCCAATTACTAATACATAGTTGATGAGGTGGAAAAAAGACACCAGTTTATCAAGTTCAACCTATTTTGGATCTCCTGCGATCCTGCACTTATATTTGAAATTGATCCAGAGTAAGCAACCGCCAATCTGTTTCAATTGTGAAAATCCCCCCAGACCCAATATTGCAGTTCTATTTTTACCCTATATCCACTACTATCCTTCATTTTAATTAACGATCGTATCCCTGGATACACTTTTCCGCTAAAAATTTATCTAACCCTTTCTTAAACATATCTATTGAATCTGCCATCATAACCTTCCCTGGCAATGAATTCCATATCTTGACTATACTGTAAAAAATCCCTTCCTTTGCTGGTTGTGAAATTTCCTCTCCTCTAACCTTAGGGGGTGACTGCATGTCCTGTGTATAGTCCTTGGGGTAAAAAGTTCCCATGAAAGTTCTCTGTATTGACCCCTAATGTATTTGTACATAGTAATCATATCTCCCCTTAGATACCTCTTTTCTAAATTAAACATGCCTAAACTGGCTAACCTTTCCTCATAATGACTCCATACCCTTTATCAATTTTGTCGCCTTGCTCTGAACCATTTCTAGTTCCAAATTATCTTTTTTATAGAGTGGTGCTCAGAACTGTACTGCATATTCAAGATGAGGTCTTACCAACGATTTATACAGTGACAAAATTACACTGTCTTCCCTTGCATCTACGTCCCTTTTTATGCATGCCAATACTTTATTTGCCCTTGCAGCTGCTGCTTGACATTGAGCACTATTGCTAAGTCTACTGTCTACGAGCACTCCCAAATCCTTTTCCATTATAGTTACTCCTAAATTAATTCAATTTAATTTATAGATTGCGTTCTTGTTTTTTATCCCTAAATGCATAACCTTACATTTATCTATGTTAAACCTCATATTCCAATTGGCCGCCCAATCCTCCAGTTTATTTTAAGTTACATTTTGCTCTGATTTTATTACCTTACAGAGTTTAGTGTCATCTGCAAAAATAGAAACTTTACTCTCTTAACCATCACCAAGGTCATTAATAAATATATTAAAAAGGAGTGGCCCCAGCACGGAACCTTGAGGTACTCCACTTAAAACTTTTGACCAATTAGAAAATGTTCCATTTATCACAACTCTCTGTTCCCTATTCTCTAACCAGTTTTCGATCCAAGTACAAATGTTGTTTCCTAGACCCAGTTCCCTTATTTTGTAAACCAACCTCCTGTGTTGCACTGTATCAAAGGCCTTTGTAAAATCTAAGTAGACCACATGTACTGTGCTGCCCTGGTCTAAGTTCCCACTAACTTCCTCGTAGAAACTAATTAGATTAGTTTGACATGACCTATCCCTCACAAATTCATGTTGATTCCCACTAATAATCTTATTGCGTACCAAGTAATCCTGAATACTATCCCTTAATATACCTTCCATTGGGCAGCACAGTGGCCTAGTGGTTAGCACTTCTGCCTCACAGCACGATTCCCGACCATGGCCTTATCTGTGTGGAGTTTGTATGTTCTCCCCATGTTTGTGTGGGTTTCCTCCGAGTGCTCCGGTTTCCTCCCACACTCCAAAAACATACTGGAAGGTTAATTGGCTGCTATCAAAATTGACCCTAGTCTCTCCCTCTCTGTCTGTCTGTGTGAGTGTGTGTCTATATTAGGGAATTTAGACTGTAAGCTCCAATGGGGCAGGGACTGATGTGAATGAGTTCTCTGTACAGCGCTGCGGAATTAGTGGCGCTATATAAATAAATGATGATGATGATGATGATTAGTTTCCCAACTATTGATGTCAGGCTTACAGGTCTATAATTCCCTGGTTGTAATTTAGTATATTTGGTATATGTAAGATATGTCATTCATAATAGAATGTTATTGTTTCAGACGCCCGAGGAACGTAGCTCCAGGAACTGTCTTTCTTCAAAAAAAGATTTATCTGTCAAGAAAAATATTCCTGTGCAGGTTCACGCAAAAAACCTTAACATACCAGAATCAGTTGACTGGAGGGAATCAGGATGTGTGGCAAAGGTTAAAAATCAAGGGGACTTTTGTGGATCCTGCTGGGCATTTGCAACGGTAATAAAACGTTATATCTGCATAGATGTACTTTAAATAACCATAGGCATAAAATAATTAGTTTTAAAAATTGTTTCATTCTACCACAATGTACAATAGGGAGATATAGTAAACATGTACTGTATATTGTTATACATTGAGAGATGATAGCAGGGGCGAACGCAGGATTTAGAAGGGGCGGTTACCGTCCCCCCCCCCCCCCCCCCCCCGGAAAAAAAAAATATTGCGATTTCGGCGAGTCTAAAATCTACAGCAGCCGCGGCGCTGTCAAGCAGCATCCGCGGCAGTGCTGTATTATACTACAATACAGCACTGCCGCGGACGCTTCTTTGACAGCGCCGCGGCTGCTGTACAGTACCCTTGGTTCGCGGAGGGGAGGGGTTTCTGGAGAACCAGAAACCCCCCCTGTGTCCGCCACTGGATAGGTAAGAAAGCCATGTTCCCAAGAGCTTACAACCTACAGGGGATATGTGAGCTGATAAAGAAGACAAATGTGTACTGCGTGCTATAAATATACTGTACATAACCACAATTATATGTTTACATTCTCAGAAATAAATTTAGATTTTCCATAGGGAGATTGATAAAGTAATGTTACATCATTAATTAGTAACATTTTATTCAGAGAAGTATGGCACATGAGCTGTCAAAATTTGTCTTAACTATATAAGAATACTGAAGTAACTGTCAGACAGCTTCATATTGTATTAAATTATTTTAATAGCGTTTCTACTGTTTTTTCTCCCTGTACTCACTCTACTTTACTTTCTTATGCATGCAGACAGATGAATAAATAAGTATATCCAGAACGAAGAGTATTGTGTGTTAATTACACAACGGCAAATAGCTACTTGCTCTGCTGACACAATACTTGGGAGCAATTGCAAAAACATAAATTACAACTTTTTTTGTCTAACGTAAAAAAAACTCTGGCACTAATGATGAGATTGAGGATTTATAAATAAAATGCAAATATAGAATAAAATGTAAAGACTATGTCAGGGAATAGCAATAGGTCCTGACATATTATATTGATAACAACTCCTGTTGTATATAAAATGAGTAAATAATCCCACTGCAGCTAGTTCTTAGGGACTATTGCTCACCCAACTCATAGAAAACATAAACACACAAAAAAAGAACAGCGCAGTGCAGATTGATAAATCCCCAAAATGGGAAACCCACATATAAATTCAAATTTATAAATAAATAATGAAGTTCCCTATATTAAAAACATGTATTTAATCAACGTACAAAAAACATATAGAAATATTACCAAACACATAATAAGATTGTACGTATATGAAATGTATTATAAAAAATAGGAAAAGCTCCAAAGTTCCAGCACTATGTGTTCAAATGTATCCAACACAGTCCATAGTAATCTCATGAGGAATCCCAATATCACACTCATTTATGGAAAATAATATACCCACTTAGCGTTTATTTGTGCTCAATAACAGATCCTGTTGTGGGGTTCAAAGGAGAGAAAAAAGGTCCTCAGAGTTGTGACTATCCAGATTAAGAATTTCAAACTTTATCCTTTCCTTCCAATCCTTAGTACAATAACCATGGACTATCCTAATATTGTAAAAAGAAAAAAAAAATCTTATCTGTAAATAGAAGCCAGCCCACGCGTTTCGTCTTGCAACATCAATACATTCTCAATAGCAAAACTCTGGAAATTGTTAAGAGTTGTTTTTTAGAGATCAACTAAGGGACAAACAAGAGCATTGCAGAATGTAGGTGCAGTTCAAAATATTGACTTATGTTTATATATAATATCTATAATATAAATGTCTAGTGGCGTGTGTTAGTGTCTGTGTGTGTGGAAAAAATAAAACCAAGCTGCAGCGCCACCTGCTGGGAGGAGTTATGTACTGACCTACTAAATTCTTAGTGTGCGTGGAAAAAAAATTCAGAAAGGGCTGAAATTTGGTATACTAAGATGTTTTTAATTTGTTAATTTAATTTGTTAATTGTTAAAAGTGTTTATAAAGATTTAAAAAAAATATATATATATTTCTTGAAGGAGAAGTGACAGTTGGGAGTGGTTGGTGGTTGCCGGGGGTGACAGTGGGGAGTGGTTGGTGGTTGCCGGGGGTGACAGTGGGGAGTGGTTGGTGGTTGAGGCCTGGGCTATGGCCCAAATGCATGACAAGAACCTTTTTAACACCTTAAGTAGCTTGATTTGACTAGAATGCATGAGTATCATGCACGGGTTAACTTGTTTATACATATATATATATATATATATATAATATAATTAATATAATTGAATCACCCCAACCTTAATTGAATCACCCCAACCTTGACACGTTACATACTAGACTCCCCATTGGTGTGCAGACTTGGCTTCCCCTAATGTACTTGTTGCACCTTACTGTATGTTTTTCTCCTCCCATTTATTGCCAGTATGTTGTTTTCTGTGTGACTACTCCCCCACCCCCTAAGCAGGGGGACTCCCTGTGTGCCCTCTGGTTTACCTCTATTTTTACTTTCTGTACCCCCCTACATGCCTCTGAAAATCTGAAAATCTCAAAAAAAATTATTGATGCAAAACAAAAAACTATCATATCCCATACACTTACATTTTTCATTACCTCCACATCAATCACTGCTGATAGTAATAATTAGTTACATAAGAGGCATTACCCAATCTTGAGTTGAGTTGGAGTAAAAGTACATGGTTAATATAATAATGCAGGGTAATAATGAAAATGTACACTTCTAAAGTAATGTTTTCCACTCAGTCCTGCTGTCTGCTGGGTGACAATGAGCCAAAATAATTTTTCCATTGTAATATTGTTACATAAATGTACTCTAAATTGCTGTCTTTTATACGTTAAGGTGGGTGTGATTGAATCCCGTTATTGCATCAAGAAAGAAGAGCTAGTTTTACTGAGTGAGCAGCAGCTTGTAGATTGTGATGAAGCAAATGATGGCTGCTGTGGAGGAGATCCAGCAACAGCTTTGAAACATGTTACACGTTACGGTGTCATGAAGGCCAAAGATTACGAGTATTCAGAGAAGGTAGGATCATGTAACTTGATTATTTATTATACAGTTTTTTACATTCCTAATTAAAAATATAATTATTTACTATGAGTAGCCTTACAATTACAGTGGGTCAATATGAAGGTCCCTGGTCATGTATTGCTTCATTCATAAACTAGGCTGTCAATGACAGTTCTGGGTTCAAGTAATGTAGCTGGAAACATTTCAAGCAATTCCTAGCCACCCCGACCAAGTTACACAATGATTAATTAAGTACGGAACACTCAGGGGAAACACACGAAAACACAAGGAAAACATACAAACTGCATACAGATAGAGACTGGAATCATGATGTGGAACAGCAATGCTAACCACTGTGCCACTGTGTTGTGCAAATGAAGAACTGATATAATAATTAAATTATCAATTATCATAGAACAATATTTTGAAAAAAAAAAAAAACCTATTCAGTGGGCTCAGACATTAGAGCATGCCGAATATAAGAATATATCTTGCAGCCTACATCCACCCGCGGTATACCCTATTAACAAAATAGGAATTGTTGAGATAGCTTTGGACCTTACAACATAAATCAGGCTCCTTCCATTTAGACATGCTCAGATATACAGAATTTTACAAAATATTGACCACTGACATGATACATTAGTTGAAGACTAGTCTTCCTTGCAAATGGGACTAGGGGGTAAATTTATCAAGCTGCAGGTTTGAAAAATGGGAGATGTTGCTTAGAGAAACCAATCAGATTCTATTTATCATTTATTTAGTACATTCTACAAAATGACAGCTAGAATCTGATTGGTTGCTATAGGCACCATCTCCACTTTTTCAAACCCACAGCTTGAAAAAATTTACCCCCAGTTCTCTCCTATCAGAGCTCAGAATACACATCTTGCCCTGACAAAATGTGTAACCTTTCATGATAATTACTACACAGAAGTTGAGGGAAAAACTATAGAGGAACATAACGACACCTGTCATTCCTGAGAAAATTGTGTACAATCAGCTTAATTGGTGTGGATTAACACGCATTGCTAAATATGTTAACGGAAATATATTAGTTGGCCAATCATTTATGTTGTCCATGTTTCCTACCCAGAAATTCACCTGTTTATACAAACCTGATAATGCAATAACATTTAATGTAACCAAATACTACATTCTGCCTGGAGAAGACAATATGGCATCTTCTGTGGCACTAGATGGACCTATTACAGTTGGAATTGATGCAAGTAGTGATTTTATGATGTACTGTAATGGTAAGTTACATAGTGCAAGATCAAAGCACATCCTTGATTTACTCTGTTTACGTCTCTAATTAAAAAAATATAACTAATATAAAGCCTCCCTTGTAATTAAATATGATTGATATGGCATCACACAGATTGTTCTGATGTATCATAGAAATATGACTTTGAAATGCATAATAACAAGATGTAAACTTTATATTATTTGTCCAGAGTAGGCTGATCCCCTCTTTAACAATGAGAATTCCTCTCCAGTAATCCATTCATATTTGTTTTACTCAATGACAGATTAGTAAAAAGAATTTTGGTTGTAGAGTGTACATTAACAGCAAATATCTCAGGTTTAAGATATAAAACAAATTGAATCCTTTTTGAAATTGTTTTAAATAATTATTTTGCAGATCTGTTGTAATTTGATTTCCTAAATGGAAAAATTATGCTGCCCCATGATCATCCTTGATTTTACCTATTAGATAGTGAATTCCTCATCTGAAAATGAAGTACAGTATCAGCAATTTCTAAAAAAATGTGTGCAATGATAATAGAATTTATCTATGTTCATGATGAATACTCTTCTATAAATTGGAATAGCTTATTCTATTATGTGAAAATCACTTGGTCAGGTAAACCCCACCTCCTCACAGTAACATCATCACCTATCTTCCCCAACCTCACATATAATGATAACCCTGACCTTACATTGTAATGTGCTGGAGTAGAAGGGACCAAGATGCTGTTAAGTGAATTGTGATTGAGGTGAGAGTGTGCATCACTGTCTCTTGTGTTATTTGGATTTTGCTTTCTCTCTCCAGTATGTCATACTTGGGAACTCTCCCGGAATGTCCGGGAGACTCCCGAAATTCAGGTCAGTCTCACGGACTCCCGGGAGAGCTGGCAATTCTCCCGCATCCCGCTACTGCCGTCCCAAAATGACGCGACTTGCGGTGAATCGTGTCATTTAGGCCCCGCCTACCGGGACAAACCGCCACTTCTGCCGCGAGGGGGCAGGGCCAAAATGACACGATTGGCCGTGGCACGCCCTCTCCCGCCACACCCCTCTCCTGGAAAGAACTTGCCCAAAGTAGGCAAGTATGCAGTTTTGCCAACATACAATCAAAGATGGTGGTACTATATTAAATCTTCATGTGTTCCTGATTCATCCCTTAATAAGTGTACATAAAGAGTAAGCTAATAAATATATTCTTATATTTATAATTTTGCCACATTTGCCACTGTACATTCATATATATGTAGATAGTTGTAAACTGATGAATATCCAGGTAAATTTAATTATACAGAGTATAAGTAAAACCAGTGTTTGATATATATATTTATAGATATCAAATATATATCAGTATTTGGTATATAAAATATACTGTGGGCCTACAGCTCCAAAGAGAGGAGGAGAGATTTCAGCTAATGTGATCTGCATTACTGAATAAGTAAGCTGAAATCTGATTTCACATCTCCCATTGTGTGGCTCTAGTTAAATAAATTATGATGTCAGCCAGGCAGTGGCCTTTTTCCAAATATCTTTGAATCAGCTGCCAAGCTAGTTAGTCAGTGGTGCCCTAATATTCGCATGCTATGGAATCATTATGCTAATCACAAAGCTGAAATCTCCTGCTGGCATACACTAACCTGAGCTAGTAGTGTCATGGCAATAGGGTTTCTGGGATCCGTCTTGGGACCCTTGGGGCCAGCTGTGGCAGGGATGTAGTGGAAACTGGGAGGCTGGATGAGTGTTATAGGGGTATGTTCTATTCCTGTATACCAAATGTTAGTAGGAGGAATGCTGGACTGGACCCTGTGCTGCAATAAACGAATGGTATCTGGACCTGATGGACTGGAACCTGGTCGTGGGAACAGAGAAGACCTGACCCCATGACAAGAGACTCAATACTGCCAAGAACTCAGAAACTCAGAGGAATATAGTACCACAACTGGGTCTGGGAAGACTCAGAACTCAGAACCTGAGGTAGGCCTGGAACTGGAAGTCGGTACCCCGAGACACAGAGAAGGCTCCAGAAAGTGGATGACTCAGAACAACAACCTACCCTCCCAGATTGCCAGTAGGAGAGACAGGAATAGATTGATGAGAGGAGGATCCACACAGAAGGTAACAGCTGTAAACTGTACACGAACAGATAGAATAAAGGTGAATCCACGTGAGGAATAAATAGCCAAATACTTTATTTCAGCATGCAGAGTGAAGCTGAATTCAGACAAAGGGTTAATGATTTTTTTTGAAGTTCATAATACAGCAACAGGATGAATCTGAATTCACACAAAGGGTTAATGGTTTGAAGTCCATATAACAGCAACAAGATGCAGCTGAATTCACACAAAGGGTTAATGGTTTGAAATCCATATAACAGCAACAAGAAGCAGCTGAATTCACACAAAGGATTAATGGTTTGAAATCCATACAACAGCAAACAGGATGAAACTCACTCAGAGAGTAAATAGTTGAAGTCCATGTATTAGCAACAGGATGAGCCTACATTCACTCAGAGGGTAAATGGTTGAAATCTGTATACAGCAGGCGGAATGGAGCTACAAACAGAATGAAGCTGTATTCACACAAAGGGTTGATGGTTGAGATCTGTATACAGCAGACAGGATGAAGCAGCAAACAAACAGCAACTGTGGCAGTCTGGAACCAGGAACTCGGAAAGTTTTGCACTGGCAACTTGTTGAGTGTAGGAGGAGACTCTTATAGTCTGCAGAGAAAGCTAATTGGTGGATGAGATCAGATCAGGGCCGGATTTACCTCTAGGCAACCTAGGCACCTTTCTAGGGCCCAGCGGTTCTCAGGGGGCCCACGGCAAAGCAGATGAGGGGAACAAGAAAAAAAATTGCGGCCCCTCCCCCGAGTCACGTGGGGGAGGTGCCATGAGTCGGGGGAGGGGCTGGTGTGTTGGCTGGTCTCCTCCCTCCCTGCTCTATGTGTTGCCTGCTCCGTGTCACATGGGACATGCACCACATGACAGGTGCCGTCCCATGTGTGAGGAGAAGAAAGACTGCACAGCTCGTGGATAGAAAAAGGTAAGTTGGGGAGGGTAGTATATTGATATACTATGTGTGTGTGTGTGAGAGAGGCCACTGTGTATATTATGTGTGTATATTATGTGTGTGAGGGGCCACTGTGTTTCTGTTATGCGTGTGTAAGGGGCCACTGTGTGTATATTATGTGTGTGTGAGGGGCCACTGTGTGTATATGATGTGTGTGTGAGGGACCACTGTGTATATTATGTGTGTATATTATATGTGTGTGAGGGGCCACTGTGTGTATAGTGTGTGTGTGTGTGTGTGTGTGTGTGTGTGTGTGTGAGAGAGGGGCTGTTTGTGGGAGGGAAATAGGAGTATTTTTTAAATGGCAACACTATTAATTTAATTTTGGAGCTGGCTGGAGGGAAATAGGTCTATTTATTAAATGTGTATGCTATTAATTTAATGTTTTGGTTAGAGGGAGGCCTACTTATAAAATGTGGGTGCTATATTGATTTAACACTGGGGCTGGTTGGAATTTACTAAATTTCATGTACCCATTTTGTTTTCCAAATAGGGCCTCCAACATTTCAGGATCCAGACAAGCAGCAACTGATCTAAAGACACAGCAGCCACAAGCGGTGAAAGTGACGAGAACAGGTAGGAGAGAGCAGCACAGTCTGCCAACTATCCTGAATCTGGTGGGGTTTATATTATGAGGAGGTCTGACTTGTTTAAATGTTGCACTATGAGATTCATGCAGAAGACTGACATATTAACATGATTATTACATTCCAGCACTTTTTCATGTTTCTGTAGGTAGAGGGCTGCAGTCAGTAACTGTAGTGGTGGACGGTCTGTGATGTGGTAGTGATAGGAGACTGCTGTTTTTTGTATTACTGAGCTTACTTACCCTGAACTGCAGTTTCTTGACATGTTAATTATGATTAATACCTAAGTTTAGTTAAAGATAAAGTACAATTTGTGTGAATTGAAAGGTAAGCAGTGGTGGAAGTGGGGTGTATATGGTAGTAGGCCGTACCGCTACTTCTCATACTGCCTTCATTGTAAAATAATAAAATTCCATCCACTTGTTTACATTCTCATTACATTTTTCATACCGCCACTTCTAAATTTCCACTTCGACCACTGAGCTTAATATTCATCGTATTGAGTATATGACCAGTATAATTCAAAATTCTGCTAGATCCTTTGACAAAATATGGGGTCCATGGTCATTATTCTTTAACTGCTGGGACCACAGTGTGATGCAGTGTAATGATAAAGGAGGGCACAGTGTGATGAGAGGGACAGTAATGAGGGGCCGCAGTGTGATGCAGTGTAATGATAAAGGAGGGCACAGTGTGATGAGAGGGACAGTAGTGAGGGGCCACAGTGTGATGCAGTGTAATGATAAAGGAGGGCACAGTGTGATGAGAGGGACAGTAATGAGGGTCCACAGTGTGATGCAGTGTAATGATAAAGGAGGGCACAGTGTGATGAGAGGGACAGTAGTGAGGGGCCACAGTGTGATGCAGTGTAATGATAAAGGAGTTCACAGTGTGATGAGAGGGACAGTAATGAGTGTCCACAGTGTGATGCAGTGTAAAGATAAAGGAGGGCACAGTGTGATGAGAGGGACAGTAATGAGGGGCCGCATGGTGATGCAGGAGGAGTAGCGTGATGTGCGGTGGCATTTAGCTTACTCTTTTACTGTCACGGGCACTAGGAGTTTTACCCAGAATTCACCAGGTGTAGCTACACTTACCAGAGGTACGGACCTCTGGATAGTGTGGTGAATCAGTGGAACCATACAATAGAATAGAGGAAAGGAATATCAATAGTATATATACTGAGTCTTGGCACCGTGGAACTGTGATGGTACAGCAGTTTATTAAACAGGATAAAATAAGGAAAGAGTCCAAGTGCACACAGGTAGCATATAGTAGGCCAGTACTTGATAACTGGATAACGTTAGGCAAAGACCAATCAACAATATAGTAGAAGAGTCAGCGACTTGCAGTTACAATACAGAGGCACTTGTAGACTTTAGTCCAGCTAATAGGTACCATACAGAGTAGTAGCTATATCACAAAGGAAACATGAATGGTCTACTGCTGGTAAGTTTCACCACGGATATGTAGAGAAGACTTGTCCAGCGCAGGTGTGTAACGGAATAGCGTGAGGGGTCTGCAATTGGCAAGTTGTACCACTGATGTGACGGGAAGACTTGTCCAGGTGCAGGCGTTGAAACGGAGTAATGTGGGTGGTCTGCAATAGGCAAGTTGTACCACTGATGTGAAGGGAAGACTTGTCCAGGTGCAGGCGTGGAACGGAGTAACGTGAGTGGTCTGCAATAGGCAAGTTGTACCACTGATGTGTAGGGAAGACTTGTCCAGGTGCAGGCGTGGAACGGAGTAACGTGAGTGGTCTGCCATAGGCAAGTTGTACCACTGATGTGAAGGGAAGACTTGTCCAGGTGCAGGCGGGTAACAGAGGTAGCGAGAGTAGTCTGCAGCGGGTAAGTTCTACTACGATGTGGAGAGAAGACTTGTCCAGAAGCAGGCAGGTAACGGAGGTAGCGAGAGTAGTCTGCAGCCGGTAAGTTCTACTACCAATGTGGAGAGGAGACTTGTCCAGAAGCAGGCAGGTAACGGAGGTAGCGAGAGTAGTCTGCAGCCGGTAAGTTCTACTACCGATGTGGAGAGGAGACTTGTCCAGGAGCAGGCGGGTAACGGAGGTAGCGAGAGTAGTCTGCAGCCGGTAAGTTCTACTACCGATGTGGAGAGGAGACTTGTCCAGAAGCAGGCAGGTAACGGAGGTAGCGAGAGTAGTCTGCAGCGGGTAAGTTCTACAACCGATGTGGAGAGGAGACTTGTCCAGAGCAAACGTATAACACGAGCAGAAACAGGAAACACCTCAGAGTCTCAAGGAATGAGAACCAAGAACAGGCAAAGGTAATAGGGCAACAGGTGCCTTAAGTACTGAGAGGTGATTAATTAACCAATGAGACTAGAGGCGAGGTATTAACAGTTCAGGGTTTCTGCACATGCGCAATCTTAGTCAAGATGGCGGATGGCCGCGGCTCAGGAGAGGCGCCGGCAGGAGCGAGAGAGACCCATGTCCCAAACTAGAGGCACTAACAGTCCGGTGAGTGACATCTACTTACCTGTAGGAGTATATGCTATGCTAAAAAATATACTGCTATGGATTGTTTCAGGTAGGGGGGGGGGGCAAGCCAATATCTTGCTTAGGGCCCCACGAATGCGCTGTTCAGCTCTGCTCTTCAGAGCAGAGCTGACAGAGTTGAGAACTTTCAATTACGGTAATGTACGCCAGCTTGAGCTGGCATACATTAACATGAAAAGATTTTCGGAAATTGCTAAATAGCATTAGGGAGCAGTCCCCATACACTTTTATGGGGACTGCACTGTAAAACGAACAGAAATGCAATATCTGCTGCGATGCAATGTTCATAAATTTAAACTATACTTAAATTTGTGGTGAATCTAAATAGGCCTCTTAGAATGGTTGAATTCAGATGATTAGACAGATCTGGTAGCAGAGCCGTAGAATTCTAGCGCCGTGGGCGAGAAAGACAAATGAACCTAAAACATTCCTAAACTGTCGCCCCTATCGCACAGCCCTAGCTGTCTGGTAGAGTGGTGCCCATATAATTAACAAGTTTCAGAACTCCACCAAAAACTACATAGCAGATGAGGGAGTTAAAAAAAAAAGCATATTTTCCTGGTGTTTTCATTCTCTATAGCCACAGAGCTCCCCAATGACTGTAACAATCCCATGTCTCACTTCTCTATTTTCTTATTGTGCTTTATAAACAAACTTAGAGGATGTCAATTCTCCTACCTCAGAAACTTCCTAATCACATGAGAATGCATGAAAATTGTGCCTGCAAGTTACATATACTTTAATTGTTTTTTTATATATGTCCCTCATGTAGACTTTCACTCCTTTCACTACTTTGCGGCTGGTTGCCATCTTGGGGGGGGGGGGGGGTTGTTCTTCTAACATAACCAATTAAACCAGCAGATTGTGACTTTCAGGCTTACTCTGCACAATCTACAGTGTGGATTTGTGAACACATGAGCCGGCCCAATGATATCACAGCAGCTCAATGACTGTACATTTTATCCTACATCAAACAATATCCTAAATATCTGGTAGCGGCTTCAATTGTCTGTAATGGATTATGGAAGTAATACTTTAACGTTTAACAGAGCTGCAGTAGAACGACTTGTTAATGCTGAACAGTCTTCTTTACCTTCATTTTTTAAATTTTAGTTTTAGGATTTGGTGGCCCTTGCATGTTAAAAATGCTAAAAATTTTGTTTGTGCAAATGTGGTATTTTTATGATCTTATACCACTTACAATTATTTTTCTTTTTAAGTGCAAGAAACACATATATACCTAGTAATGATGGTTTGTACAAATGATAAAAAGGGTGGCATTACACAAATTGACAGCTATGGACTGGCAAGCAAGCTGAAACAACAGCCAGACAAGGCCCTAATGTGTGTGTACGTGTGTGTGTGTGTGTGTGTGTGTGTGTGTGTGTGTGTGTGTGTGTGTGTGTGTGTGTGCGTTTGTGTATGTATGTATGTATGTTAGGGAATTTAGACTGTAAGCTCCAATGGGGCAGGGACCGAGGGCAGGGAACGATATGAATGAGTTCTCTGTACAGCGCTGCGGAATTAGTGGCGCTATATAAATAAATGATGATGATGATCTGTGTGGAGTTTGTATGTTCTCCCTGTGTTTGTGTGGGATTCCTCCGGGTGCCCTGGTTTCCTCCCACACTCCAAAAACATACTAGTAGGCTAATTGGCTGCTATCAAACTGACCCTAGTCTCTGTGTGTGTGTGTGTGTGGGTGTGTGTGTGTGTGTGTGTGTGTGTATATATGTTAGGGAATTTAGACTGTAAGCTCCAATGGGGCAGTGACTGATGTGAATGAGTTCTCTGTACAGTGCTACGGAATTAGTCTTGCTATATAAAATAGCTGATGATGATTAACTCTTCTGTAAAGCATTCTGGAATATGTTTTATCAATAAAGGATAATAGTAATGCTAATAACATACATTGTTATATCAGGTATTTTTAGCGGTGAATGTGGTAAAGCGGAAGATGATATAAATCATGCAGTCATTATTGTGGGATATGGCACAGAATATGATGAAGAAGAGGACGAGAAAATAGATTACTGGATCATAAGGAACAGGTACGTTCTTAAATGATAATGTTCACAGAGGCCAAACTAGTTTTTGCAGTATCTGAGACATGGGACAGGTAAAAGTAAAAATGTTTTTAAAAATGATGGAGGTCTTAGAACCAATGTCTCAGCAAATCAGCTATTGCTTTACAGTCAATGCTACAACTAATGAGAGAACTTATTGCAATTTTACTGTGTGTCAGACTGTTAAGTACCGTATTAATAGAAAACATAGCATGAAGAACAGTAGTCGCAGTGGAGGTGTACATGGTGGTAAGCCATACCGTCACTTCTCTTACTGCCTTCACTATTAAATTCCATTCACTTATATTCCCATCACATTTTTATACCGCCACATCAATATATCCATACCACCACTGATGAAAAGTATACTAAAGTCAACTGAAATAAATATTCCTTTTTATTTACATACACTATAATGAATATAAAAAATGTATCTAAGCAAGACAGCATATGCCTGTAATACATGACCACAGAATAAGGAACAAAGATGTAATGTTATTGAAATACTAGTCCCCTGCTTCATTATGAAGAAATGACCAGAGAAGTGTAGAATGTATTGCAGCTATGATTAGTTAAAGATACCATACACTGATAGATACGACTTCTCGGGCAGAGCTCAGAGTGAACAGATCTTTGTCCATTTAAGACAGACATATGTGTGGATAAATTGGACAGATCTGTTATTTCCAGAAATTAATGAAACTGACGGACTTTGCACAAGGTCAAATGGGGTCATTGTCTGATGTTGAGTGGGATCTATGGTCATTTCGGACTGTTCTTGTAATGATTTGCAGACTTTTTATTATAACATGTCCTCATTGTCTTTCAGTATTGCTGTGTATATGGACACCTTTAGCAGGGCCTGATTATCCAATAGGCTGACTAGGCTGCCACCTGGGGCACAATGCTTTTTGGGGGGGCACAAGATTTTTGAGGGTGCAAAATTGTGACAAGAAGAGGCATTAACTTGAATTTCCTTTAAATAATAAGAGAATAGTTGTTCTCCAAAGTAGAATGAAAACATGAAAGAAACATGTAAGGTTTTAATCTTGATGTATACCCATGGCTAAGGCTGTAGACAATGAGCCATTCCTGGGTGGACACTTGAGGATGGCGAGTAGAGGGACAAGGACGGAGACAGGAACAGATATGACAACCATGCCTCCTATCCACTAAAAGGAGGAAAGGATTTTAATGAAAATGAAATGTGTGATAAAGATTGCTGTGAATATTTTTAAAAGCCAAGTGCTGAATTTCGAAAAATATGGGAACATAAAAATTGGTGGAGTCGGTGGGAAGAAGGAATACAGATTTTAAATGATGGCTAGTTTTTACTTATTGGGTATTAGCCTGGCATGGAGCATATTAGCTTAGGGTGGCCGATTTCTTAATCAGGCCCTGATTTTTAGACAGAATTGGAAACAGAGAAGGATGGTTATTAATTAAAACCTTGGACACCCCACATTCTGATTATAATGTTTATGTAAGTTTGTATGTTTATTTATTTAAGTGGCAAAAATATGTTTTTAACTTTTCTTTTTATTTCATTTTTCATACAGCTGGGGCGAGGATTGGGGAGATAAAGGTTATGCAAAGATGAGACGTAACGTTAACCAGTGTGGTATAGCACTGGATACAGCTTCTGTGGACTTGGAACACTAGTTCTCTAGCTTCTCATTTGTTGAAGAATCCAAAGAGGTCTATATCATATTTTATAAAGAAAAAACTTGTAACAATGTCAACAGTAGTTAAATGTTTTGCTTTATTTCTGTAATAAATGCCTACAATTTACATTGTTTAATGATGTTTAAATAAAAAAACCCTGTTAATAAATAAAAAGAAACATATAAGAAAAATTGAGAATTTAAATATTTTCTTTTTTGTTTAAACTTTATTTAGAAGCCGATAAGCAAATGACAGTAAAATACAGATCATTCAATGTTCAATTTTTGACACCACAAGAAAGATAGGCCAATAAAATCAGGATGTTTTCAGTAGAGTAAATAGACACCAGCAAATAATTACAAAGCAATATGCTGATCAAGTTTTTAATAAGAGGAGGGCAGGATGGGGGAGTGAGAGGAAGAACAGAGAGTGGTGCTTTGTACTGCTAGAATGGAAAGAGGGATAAGGGGAAAGTGTAATCCAGGAGGACAATGGAGGCAACCACTTCAGGATTTTTACCATTGAAGTCAGACCTAAATTAAATGAATCAAGAGTTTGATCAAAAGAACTGGAGGTGTGCATTGCAACACAATGTCTAGAGCTCCCAGATTTTAGTCTGAAGCTAAATTCCTACATGTTTCTCCAGTTTATCCATAGGATTTCCTCAGAAATATACAGAGTCTTGTATCAGGCAGTTTTTTAATGAACAGTTTGTCCAATCACAGGGCACAACTCCATTAGTATTCAGACACTTGGTAAACCAACAATTGGCATTATATCTTAAAACATTAAAGGCAAATAGTCAAATAAAATAAAATAAGCCATTATCAGAAAAAATAATATCACTATAATGTAAAAATATATTATAAAAAGGCAAATTAATTTTCAGTGTTTTTCTGTATATCATATAATATGTTTCAAGCGAAAGTGATACTGCTGCTATACAGAGAACTGTGTATATTATTTGCATGTGCAGTTGACAGCAAAATTGCTAAATTAGCTTATATCTACTGAAAAGCACTAAGATTTTATATATATTATTTTTTTTTCAGGTATATGTAAAATGCTCTTGTATTAAAGGTTATAATAATTAAGCTCTATGTATTCTCCTTTTTCTCTATTAGCTGTATTTTTACACTTCAATTTAGATATGGGACACACCCCCACTCTGCTCCTAACTGTAAGTGAGGCCCAATGTGAGCACATGCATATATCTATAGTGAAAAATATCTACTAAGTACCTAAGATTTGGTATGTAACTATGACTTTAAAGTGATCGCTGAGTCTACAGACATGCACAATAACAATATCAATGCAATGACTTCCCAGTACTAAGAAAAAACAATCAATAGCATGTTTCAAACATGTTACATTTAATTATATGCTATTTTTTTGTCACTCTGCAAGTACTTTAAAGAGGGCAAGCATTACAGAATACTGTATGAGTGAATCATACTTAAATACTCAAACCCATGCAACAGTTCTTGATCAAGTGGATCCAGCTACTCTTTACATTCCGTGTCATCCACTATTTGAGCTGAGGCACACGAAAGAAACCCAATGCCTTTAAAAGCTTTCTAGCAAAGTAGAACAACATTGGTAGAAGTCTCATACTTCTAATGATCATACACTGCTGTCTACCACTTCTATCAAAACGCTATGAATGCTGCCAAAGTATTATACTTTAAAACTCTCATCTCCACTCAAGCTTCTAACCCCTAATGCCTTTTTAATACATTTAAAATTCTTCTCAACCCTCCCAAATCAATCCCTCTGACAACCATCATTGCCCAAAAATTTGCATTCTAATGCAAATACAAGATTGACAAGATCTGACATGAAATTGTATTCTTTTCCTCTACCTAGAACCTTCTCAATTCCTTCTCTGTGCCCTCTGACACCTTTCCACATATAAAGATCAAGTATCTACTTTGTTAATGTTTTTATAGTCTACTACATGTCTACTTGACCACATAGCTTCAAAAATCAGTCCATCCCTGTCTCCTGTGCTCATTCCAGCGTTAACTAAAATTTGTAATATCTCTCACCACTGGTATATTTCCATCATTATTTAGGTATGTAGCGATTATTCCTATTCTGAAAAAGAATTAATTCGGACCCAAACTCTCTCTCAGATTACAGTCCCTTCTCTCATTACCCTTGCCAAGCTTATTCAGAGGCTTGCCAATGTTTGCCTCACACACTTTCTTTCCTCACACAACCTTCAGTCAGGTTCTCATTGTCTACACTCCATAGGGACTGAACGGACTAAGGTGGTCAATGATTTGATCATTGACAAATCTAAAAGTAATTTTTCACTTCTAATTAAACCAGACCTCTCTGCTGCATGTGATACTGTTGACCACTCTTCTTATGCAAATGCTACATTCCCTAAGTCCTCAGGATACTGTTCTCATCCTATTTATCAAAGCACTTTTCAGTGTTTGTTTCTCTGCATCCCCCTCCTCAAGGCTTCCTCTATCAGTACAAGGTCCTCTGCTTTTCTCTATCTATACGACTTTGCTTGGAAAACTAATAAGCTCCCTTGAATTTCAGTGTCATCTATTTGCGGATGATACCCAAGGGATCATCCTTGCCTCAGAACTGTCATTTTGTCACACTTTCTGGAACTGGGGTGGCTGCTTGCTGGTATTGACACTACCCTACAGTGAAGTGCGGAGTCTAACGTGCCTCCAGTCTTCTCCGGGGACCCCCGCAAGGCAGTTTATGTTTCACTGCAGGAGACACACAGGTTGCGGTCCTCAAAGAGGGCTACCAATGAAGCAACAGATGGTGAAGAAAGTCAGGAAATCTTGGCACAGGAGAGATCCAAAAGTCAGGTCAGGTAAGCCAGGTCAAACACAAGAGTTAATAACACACCAGAAGGGCAAGGCAGAAGCAAGGTCACATGGAATCCGAGGTCAATAACTGGAGTCAACACAGAAAGATAATAAATAGCTCTGGAGTCGGGAGACCCAAACTTCTGGCACCCTAATGGTGCCAGAGTCTTCTACTTATAGGGAAGGAGAACAGCGTGATGTCAGCAGCCGTCACCGGGTCCAAGAGTAGCGTCCCGTTGCCTGGCAATGGGATGCGCATGCGTGGAAGCCCCTGCTCAGCAGTTGGAATCTATGCGCCTGTTTGCCGAGCAACCAGATGCAGCCGCAACACAGGAAGCAGGCGCCTATCCCTAAGTGAAAGCAGAGACACAGGGACGGTGCCTGACACCTTTGTTTACCGCATCCAATCTGTAATCAAATCCTGTTACATACAGTAAAAATAAGAAACAATTTAGATAGGCTATTTTAAACCTACAAATTGCAGCACGTATGGACACACCATTATTGTCATTATCAATGAATACATAATCAGAAAAATTCATATATTGATCAGGACTGGGGTAAATGTAATTGGATGATGACCGTGATCTCTGAGTGTAGGTTAATATCTGTGGCGAAATGTTGTTCTCCTTTTTTTGTGCAGTGGTTACAATTTTTCACACAGATCATTTTGTCCAAAGTAAATAGGTCTCTAAATGTGTGTGTGTATTAGTTCCATTTGTCTAATTTGTACAGTGGAAAACTGGGTAGTGGACTGGTAGTAGAAGACACTTGTGATCTCAGATCCCAGTCTTCCTTCTTATCCCTGTGTGAGCAGTAGGCATTGACTAGGCCTGGCTGCTAGGCTCTATTACTTTGGGTTTTGTATTTAACCCTTTTGCTAACAGGGATCGGTGCCACATTTACACTTCAGGAGGATGCACTATTTTTACACTGTTATTTTATTGTTTTTTGTACTGCTTCTTTTGTTTTATAACATGTGTTAACATGCCATACCATATAGTTCGATTTCAAGAAATCCCTTCCATCAGTCCCTTCTTGCCCCACCCTCATCACCCTTCCTTCCAACTTGACCCATATTTCATCCTCCTCAGAGGATGCTATATCCACCCCACAACCCAATTCCACAACCTCTCGCTAGCCCACAGACCTCTTCTCCGGTATCTGCAGATGAAGTCCAAACCATTCTATCCTCCTCACCTTCCTCCACTTGGCCCCTAGATCCAGTCCCCTTTCATCTCCTCCCCTCTTTCTCTCTCTCTCTCGTGGCCGCTCCTACCTTACCCACCTCCTCAAACTATACATCTCCTCCGGTACCTTCCCACCTACCAAACCTCAACCAATCCCCTCCTACATCTCCATACTCATCTCTACTCACACTCATTCCCAATCTCACTGCCTTGCCAATGGCAGCTGCCTCACTGCCAAACTGATTACAGGAGTGACCATAGATTTCCGAATGTGTATAATTAGTGATTCTCTTAATGAGTAGAGGGAACTTTAGTCAATGAATTCTTACAAAATGCCCAATGCATGCTTCAAGCGGCCACATAATTGTACATGTTAAAATAATTCAGCGCTGCGGAATTAGTGCGCTATATAAATAAATGGTGATGATGATGATGATGATAATGAAACAATAAAAGTTGCTTATTTAGTCCTAGCATTCTTATTCACATTTACATATCAGACAAGTGACTCATTTTCTATTCTTCATTTTCCATTCATTCTATTTATTGTTGTACTATCCTTTGAGTTATTCTTTGGTATATAGGTTTATCAGGAAGTAAACAAAAATGTAGCTTTATTTGTATTTTAGCTGTTATTTGCAAATAGGCTCTCCTTTTCTCAGCCCTGGCTAGCTCTCTGGTGTCGGTATAATCGATCAGAAGGTCACTGCATATGCAGTCTGTCAGCAATGTCTCCGGGGCTAGCACAGGATTTCTAGAGGGGGGGGTTCATTTTTGATTTTGGAACAAAGCAAAAACAAAACAAAAACAAACTTGCTACTATATAAACCATCAACAGACACTTTTTTGCAGTGAAATTCTTTGACTGTAAATAAGAAATTTGGTTGAGTGTAAGATATAATCTTATAATAACTGGCGCAGAAGCAGCTACTGAGAGGCGATTGCTCCACTGTTTCCATTTGCCATTTTTCAGGATTTTTTTTCCTAAATCCCTGGTACTTCTAACTTATTTTAATATTTTAAGTTTAACTTTAATTTAAAAAAAAAAAAAAAAAAAAACATGGCCACCGCCGGGCTTCCGAGACTTTTGGAGTTGTTTGGGCAGGTTAGATTTTCCCAAATGTACAGCATGGGAGTGAACTAGAGAGAAGTGGCAATGTGCAGTGTCCATATGTACAGCAGAAGAATTGTATAAAGAGAAGTTGTACTGTGCAGTGTCCACACATTCAGCATAGCAAAACAATTCAGAATTGCCTACAAAACAGAAATTAGGCAGTAGTGCTGTATTCAGATATGAATAGTAGAACGATAAAATGTACATAAATGTAATAAAATGTTACATATAAAAAAATTAGGCATAAAGTAAGCTGCACATTAATGTGAATGCTGCTTTAAATAAATCTGAGCTTCTAACAAAATTAATATTACTCTACAAAACTAATATTAATCTTCATTCCCAACCAATTAAAATAAAAACTATTAAAATTAGTGTCATAGTTACTTACCCAGTGCTGCACATCAGACTTCAGATAATAACAGGTCCTTTACTTTCTGTACTTTCTGTCATACAAACACTAAATACAAAACTAAAAATAATACACTAGAGACAAAAGTGAGGGTGGCCATTTTGTTCAGGCCAAAGTTCATGAAAACATATGCAGACGCCCATCAAAATATTTCCTAGCTCCAGACAATGTGTTATAGTCATTTAATATACCTACTAGCTGTGAGGTTCCATGATTAGAAAAGGGGGGGGTTCTTGGTAATTTTGAGGCCAATTTAAAATAACTTAGTCTTGATATGATTTTTTCAAATTCACATTTCTTGAGCTTTGCACAGAGGTGTATGTGTGTGATGTGGTTCCAATACTTTTGGAATGATGTTTGATAGTTGATGATAGAACACACATACTATCCAGATATATAATGACATACTGGTCTAGTACGTCCCTAAAAATGTAATTGACACAATGTTGACATATTGCTGGGACGAAGCATGGCCCAAAAAGCATTACTCGATATTCAAAATTTCTGTGTTGGATTCTATATTCTGTTTTCCACCTTATCTCCAATTAGAAGCACCCCTCAGATCTAACTTTGTAAACCATAATTGTGGGGTTGATTTAAAAGTTCTTCATAAGCATGGCTCTCCATATATTCACCCACCAAACCCATGGATGCAGAGTCTGAGATAGCCAAAGGTACAATGAGCAGGAGGTAGGTGGACTGATGCAGACTGAGCTGTGAGGCTGGAGAGCCCACAATGCTACACTATGCATGTATAATATTACACTAACAATACCCATGAGGAAAAGGGATACCCATATATCACAAATAAACAGCAAACTTGTATACTAAAGTAAAATACACAATGCAAAGGTTATTTATACAGAAGAAAACATTTAGATTTTCAAGTGCAATCTAATGTACACATGCCGCTCAGCACCACTAGGACAATTTAAATAATATTGTTTTTATTATACCAATATCACTCTATTCTTACTTATACATCTATATAATTATTTGCAACCTTGAATCAATATAATGTATATTCATCCTACTAAATATATGTAATTTTAGTACATAAGATACGTTGGTGATGGAAATGTGATGGAAATGTGATGAGTTTAATGATTGTAGCTTTAAATTAGACAGTTACAAACCGGTTATCAGAACTCATCCGGCAGTTGTATTATCTTCTGCAGTATGATAAACAGAGGTCTAATATATCAAGGCGATTTATTTGGTTTTTTTCCATTTCTTTTTTAGTTTACTCCTGAGTGATATGTGGTGAAACTCCAGTTGATGTGTGGATAATGAATAATGGTTCTCACTATGTATTCTTTTTATATGATAATGTCACTAATACACAAATACAGTTATGTGGTCCATTGATGATGAGCAACATTATAGTCTATGGAAAACAGGAGTTTAACCATGTATCACTAAAGAGTGAACTAATAAAGAAAACGCTGATAACCAAATAACTTGCCTCCATATATATTAGATGTCTGTTTATCATACTACAGAAGATAATACAGCTGCCGGAGAAATTCTGATAACTGTTTATTAACTGTCAGATTTATAGCTACAACCATAAAAATCATCTCATTTCACCAACGTGCACCAAGGTTTCTAAAGTTATATGTATCTAGTAGGATGAATGTATTTTGTATTGATTCAAGTTTGTAAATAATTCTATAGATATATAAGTAAGAATAGACTTATATCAGTATAATAACTGAATGTTGCAATCATTACCAGTTTCAGAGTAACTTAACATAAGTACATTTTTAAGAAATAGCTTAAGAAAGGATGATTAATAATAATTAGCGAGTTTAGCAATTGCACTAAAAATTCACAGTATACCTAGCATTGATTAATGCATTTCGGATGACAAACATCATCATAGTAACACATACAGACATATTTGGGAGTTTATAGTTGCATAAAAAATTATCCATTATATTAACCTAATTGAATTGTAAAATAGTGATATATCTTTACTCAACCCAGAAGCTTTTCATCAGTTAATTAGTGTTAGGGAGATCTTTGCCACGTCTCCTTGGTGTGTGTACTTGGAGAGCCAACAGTTCTCATCCAGGGATCGAAGTTCTGCAGGACCACATCAAGAGAAATATCCATACACTATTCCACCTTTGTGCCCATTTACCACCCCAGAGGGTATCACTCTATTTGTGTATATGTTGATAAAATATAGGCCACCAAGGCTTTGATTATGTTTACTTCTGAAACTAAATGACAAGTTGTGTACTTTGTAATCATCTTCTATATTGTTATATTCATATATCCTCTTTTTAGGATTTTTGATCCTACCTATATATTGCTTATAGCATGTACCCTATATAAGGTAAATAGTAGTGTTGTAGTGTCATATGACACATAAGTCTTTACACCACTCCATCCGACGCACCATGCTCCTTAGCAGTCTTTGACCCCGCTCTGTGATTTTATGTGGTCTTCTGCTTCGTAGCTGAGTTGCTGTTGTTCCTAAACACTTCCTCTTTCTAATAATATCACTTACAGTTGACTGTGGAATATCCAGCAGGGATGACATTTCACAAACTATCTTATTACAAAGTTGTAATTCTATCACAGTACCACAGTTGAGGTCACTAAGCTCTTCAGAACGACCCATTTTGTTTCACAAATGTTTGCAAACGTAGACTGCATGGCTAGGTGCTTGATTTTATACATCTCTGGCAACGGGTCTGATTGAAACACCTCAATTCAACAATTAACAGGTGTAACCAAATACTTTGGCCCATATAGTATAAATTAGACAACTGTGACCAGCCTACCATACGGAATACATCAAAGGATTTGCTATAACTTACACCCAAGATACTAAGTTATCATCTAATAAAACTTCATTGTCTAATGATGTATTTAGGTACATACAATCTTGGTTGGCGACAGAGTGGATAATGTAAGAATATGACCAGCACAAAATGTTACACCATGCCTTTTCTTGTGCCCCAACCATATTCACAACACCCACCATTCTAATGTAGTGTATACATCAAAAAAGCCCCATTTGACCAGTACATAGTGAGTGGACCAGTAAGCAGACCCATTTGACCAGCACAGACTGCTGTATCACCTGACTAATAAACAGACTCCATTTAACCAGTATAGATAAGAACTAGTTAACTGCCACATCTGATCAGTATACAGTTCAAATTAGGTTTGTACCCTAGTTGACTGTGTGGGAGTTCAACAGAGGAAATGTAGCTACCTTCATTATAAAAGACACTACAGACTGCTCTACAGGTGCTCAAGCTCTGCAGTGATTCTCAAGTGCAGCCATAAGTATTGCTATTGCCATGCTGCAATCAACAAAGTACTGGTGGCCATAATAAAACCTTCTGGTGACACTAGGAGATCTTCTGACCACACATGAAGCACTGCTTACTCTGTTTTCACTGATAGGTCAAGTAGCAAATTTAAAATTGGGAAAGGCAGGGCACCCATGACTGGTGAAGGCACCTGCCTTTACATGTTTAATATAAATCTGCCCTATGTATCCTATTATAATTTATCTCATATATACACTAATGTAACATCTGTTGTACAAAGGTAGCCGCATGCCCAAAATAGCACCAATTTTATACAGGTCAGAGTTCTCGTGACAAAATAATAAATGAGAAGCCACAATTTTAGCTTATAATGTAAAATAATAGAGTGATTGTAAAATGACACTCAAAGCCGCCAAATGGAATCCCTCAAAGTGAATAAAGCACAATACCAGATGTTAGCATAGCCAGCACTATAACTAATTGGGACCTGCTAAACCAGTGTTGGCTAACCTGTGACACTTCAGGTGTTGTGAAACTACAAGTCCCAGCATACCCTTCCATCAATAAGTTGCTATATATTGGCAAAGCATGCTGGGACTTGTAGTTTCACAACAGCTGGGGTGTCACAGGTTAGCCAACACTCTGCTAAACCAATACTTTCTATACACATCCCAGATGTCCTATCCGATGATATGTCATTCATTAAATGCATTATATTAATAAATAAAATGTTAGTAAGTTATGTAGAGTCATAGAAGATGATTACTTTATTATATCACCAAATAGTCTAGTTCATTGCTAAGCAAAGATTTCTCATATCACAAAACTAATAATTTTAAGCCTCCTGGATTTTGCGATGTTTCTCTTTATGTGCACTTTTGAGAGCAAGTAACTGTCATTCTTACCTAAGATTATCTTAGGTTGAATTATAGTAGCACTTAATTAAAAGCGGTTAAATGTGCTAAAAATTGTGATTGGTACATCTGAAATGTAGACGTTTTTTAATTGCCTTCTTAATCTCCTTATTCCTTAGACTGTATACAACAGGATTTAACAGTGGAGTCAACACTGTATAATTGATGGTTACCAGTTGATCATATTGTGGTGCATATATCTGCTGTGGTCTTACATACATAAAAGCTACACTTGAAAAGAAAATCAGCACAACAGAGATATGAGCTGCACATGTTGATAAAGTCTTGCTGCGTCCTTCTGCTGTGTTCATCCTCATTATTGTTATCAGGATTTTAATGTAAGTCAAGACAATAAATACAGAAGTTAGTATAATAATGCATGAGTTAATGACAAAGTCAACAATAACATTGAGAGAAGTGTCTGTGCAAGCCAGATGTAATAGAGGAGACAAGTCACAAAAAAGATGGTGTATTTCATTAGAACCACAAAATGGAAGCGAAGATGCTAATATCAGTTTTGTTACAGGACTCATAAAACCACACAACCAACATCCAAAAATTAGATACTTGCAACATCTGGAAGTCAGGATAGTAGAATATCGCAGAGGGTTGCAAATAGCTATGTAGCGATCGTAGGCCATAATTGTCAAAAGGTAATTCTCAGTTATCCCCAGTGAATGAAAAAAATACATCTGAAGTAGACAGACGGGCAAATCAATGTAAACGCTCCCGATCCAAAATATAAGCAGTATTTGAGGAATTGTTACAGCAGTATAACATATATCAAGAAAAGATAGCATTCCTACAAACATGTACATGGGTGTGTGGAGACGTGTGTCAATCCAGATCATGAAAGTTATTGTTACATTTCCAGTAATTATAAGAAAGTAAGCAAAAAGCAACATTGCAAAAATAGGATGACGCGATGATACCAAGCTTGAAAATCCCAAAATAACAAATTCAGTAATTGTTTGGTTCATTGTAACATGGGTTATTGACTATTGATGACACTGAAGTATCAGAATTAAGAAATTGTATGATATACTTGCTACATCCACAAGTATTAGAGACTTTTCAATATTGGAATTAAGAAACTATACAATCTATTCTCATTGTAATGCTCACAAGTACTAGAGAAACTTTAATATTGAAATAAGGAAACTGATTTTTTTTTTTTTACTGGTTTGTTTTTTTGTAATCACTCTGTATAGTGATAGAATGTTCACAGTTACGGTCCTGTTGTCCTACTCTGGTAGTGCCACTCACAGCAGCATCAAGCAAGCTGTTATCAGGGTTTCTTACATGAATTCCTAAAAGGGTATCATATAATAGTCAGATGAATAATTTATGCACGTGGATTGCAAACGAAAAGTAGCTTTCTCAAAAGACAGACATATGAAGACATATGAAGGAAATGATGAAATTGTATTATATTAACATGGTAGGGAGTGAATTGTGTCACAGTTTATTGAACCTGACAGCCCAAATATTACATAGTAATATTACATAATGTAATTTCCTGTCTCAAAAATAACTATTTTCTCTGTTAAACACAATTTCACTCTTAAAGGATACATCTGATAAGGAAACACTTAATTATGCAGGCTGATTCACCGGTATATAGATGTAGCAATTGTTGCGCCATTCATATGCTACCATGTCATATTCCATTATTCTAAAGTAAAATTCTCCAACTTGTATAAGAACTAAATTGTTTTAAATTTAGATTAGTACACACTGCAAAGTAAGACATGTTTGATACTGCCAAACTTCAAACAGTGTCCACATTCCTTTGGCTAGACCATTTGGTTCAATTGCACTCAGCAAAACTCTGATTTAGTGATTTGCTAAATTATTGTTAAGTTTCTTTAGTTAGTTGGCTATACCAAAACTGTTTAATTTCTGCAAATAGTGCTTCTTTGTTTTGATTTTTAGGCTATGCCACCTTCAGAATATGGCTTTTCATTAATACTCAGACTACTTAAATCGAGTTGAAATCAGCTATCCTATGATCAAATAGGAAAAATATATAAATAGTTATCATAATAAAAAAAAGTATATTAAGAGAAATATTACTTCCTAAATGATGGCATGAAAATTTAATGTCAAACATTTTTCATCTATAAGTATCACATCATTTTTCCTTAGTCATTCAAGCAAGGCTACTGTTTTCTCTTATCATGGGGGCAATCAGAAAATTGTGCTTACCTGCTGTGACAGGGTGGACCACATATGTCAACCTATCATGTTGCTGGAGAACGGCTGGGCTTGCCTTGCCACAGTCCCCTTTCTGTATCCCAATTGCGCCCCTCTAAATGCAGTAGGAGGAGCTCTGCTACCATTACTAGGCTCCTTCACTGGCATCTAGAACCGCTTCCTTCTGAGTAACTCTAACTTCTAGTGTACCCTCTTGCTGGGTACCTGGACTGGTACCCCTGACCTTGTCACGGGCACTAGGAGTTTTACCCAGAATTCACCAGGTGTAGCTACACTTACCAGAGGTGCGAACCTCTGGGTAGTGTGGTGAATCAGTGGAACCATACAATAGAATAGAGGAAAGGAATGTCAATAGTATAAATGCTGAGTCTTGGCACCGTGGAACTGTGATGGTACAGCAGATTAATAAGCAGGATCCAATGAGGAAAGAGTCCAAGTGCCTTAGCACGCAGATAGCATATAGTAGGCCAGTACTTGATAACTGGATAACATAAGCAAAGACCAATCAACAATGCAGTAGAAGAGTCAGCGACTTGCAGCTATAATACAGAGACACTTGTAGACTTTAGTCCAGCTAATAGGTACCATACTGAGTATTAGCTATATCACAAGGAGACATGAGTGGTCTACAGCTGGTAGGTTTCACCACAGATATGTAGAGAAGACTTGTCCAGCGCAGGTATGTAACGGAATAGCGTGAGTGGTCCGCAGTTGGCAGCTTACACCACTGATGAGAAGAGAAGACTTGTCCAGGTGCAGGCATATAACGGGGTAGCGTGAGTGGTCTGCAATTGGCAAATTTTACCACTGATGTGTAGAGAAGTCTTGTCCTAGCACAGGCAGGTAACCGGATAAGGTGAGTGGTCTGCAATTGGCAAGTTGTACCACTGATGTGAAGAGAGGACTTGTCCAGGTGCAGGCATGTAACGGAGTAACGTGAGTGGTCTGCAATTGTCAAGTTTTACCACTGATGTATAGAGGAGACTTGTCCAGGTGCAGGCATGTAACGGAGTAACGTGAGTGGTCTGCAATTGGCGAGTTTTACCACTGATGTATAGAGGAGACTTGTCCAGGTGCATGCATGTAATGGAGTAGCGTAAGTGGTCTGCAGCAGGTAAGTTCTACTACTGATGTGAAGAGGAGACTTGTCCAGGTGCAGGCATGTAAATGGAATACCGTGAGTAGTCTGCAGCGGGTAAGTTCTACTACTGATGTAAAGAGGAGACTTGTCCAGGTGCAGGCATGCAAATGGAACAGCGAGAGCATTCCTACAGCGGGTGAGTTCTACTACTGATGTAAAGAGGAGACTTGTCCAGGTGCAGGTATGCAAATGGAATAGCGAGAGTAGTCTTGCAGTGGATGAGTTCTACTACTGATGTGAAGAGGAGACTTGTCCACAGCAAACGGATAACACGAGCTGAAACAGGAAACACCTCAGAGTCTCAAGGGTATGAGAACCAAGAACAGGCAAAGGTAATAGGGCAAAAGGTCCCTTAAGTACTGAGAGGTGATTAATTAACCAATGAGACTAGAGGCGAGGTATTAACAGTTCAGGGTTTCTGCACATGCGCAATCTTAGTCAAGATGGCGGGTGGCCGCGGCTCAGGAGTGGCGCCGGCAGGAGCGAGAGAGACCCATGTCCCAAACTAGAGGCACTAACAGTCCGGTGAGTGACAGACCTCTTCCTTCAGATCAGGGTAGCTGTGGATGATTCCTCCTGGCCTATCACACTGGCCAGAGTTGCAGGGTAGTGGGCTGATCATTGGTATTAAATGCAGGGTCCAAACCTCAGAACAGCCGGATAACGGATTAGATTGGTCTAATCTCTGGTCACAGGTAAGTAGGCATCAAAGCAGGATCCCTAAACAGAGATATTTATTAGCTCAGGAAGTTCTTATAAGGGCCGTTACACACTAATTTGAAGTACTATTGATCAACCAGAAGTTACAGATGGAATAATATATAACATGGTCAAAGAGGACTCTTTTTATACAGTTTCTGACACACATGTTGGCAGGGGGTAACCTAGCCACCTGGCCCCACAAAGTCTGAGATATTACATCCAATGTTTACCCTCAGGATGTAAAATTCTCTACACTTGGAGATAACACAATTTAAATTTAACAAAATTTACATCAATCTGTGATTTCCCAAATCACATGCTGTTCCATTATTCAGACATTTTCTAAGACAATGGATGAAAAGTAATGACCCCCTGTTGTGCATTCAGACTCACAAATGAAAACACTTAATTTGCATGGGACATCCTTTTTTACAAAAAAAACAGCTTCCTAACATGGCATAATACCTCATAAATCAATATGAAAATACATTTACACTCCAGGACTTAGCCCTTTTTGGCGCTACGCGCTGGTTACTAACTATATATATATATTTTTATATATATTACATAGACTTACAGTTAAATTGTACTCATCACACTATTAAATTCATAGTATGCACTGACTTATTTATGTATATATATGGTTAATGTATGCACTCTTCAATGGTGAAACTATTACAATGAACATCTTAGGACTGCTCCCTGGCATTAGCCTCCATCTGGCTAAGTGAATGCAAACCAGTTATGGTACAAGCATATTAGCAGTTTTACATACTCTCATGACCAAATTTCACTCTACCATGGAACCTTAAGCTAGTTTTACACACACTTCAAAATTCAATCATTATTAGCCATAAATACAGGAACTCTAGAACTCCCCCTTCTAGAACAACAACTGCCAACATGCCATGGTAGTCAGCGCCCACTGGCACAAGTAGTTAAACATACCTACATAATAGGAAATAAACACACAGATGCCTTATTTGAAATAATCTTCCAGACGCCACTTTTATCACTTTATTTTACTTTTAAATCCACAGCGTATTTTCTTGGTTGTAGCAAGCACTGCCACTGGAAGTAATTATTGTGTAATGTGCTCCTTTGTCTAAAGTGGTTTAACAGCAATTCACATATAAATGCAGGTCACCTTTTCAGTCTAAAAACTGGTTTTACTACTATGTGTAACAATGCCAATATGGCTGATTTAACCATGTGGTTTGAGATATGGCAAACATGGCTGAAACTGAAACAGAGGCCAGTGCGTCAGAAAACTGAATATCATTATCAGCCACCAAGAAAACGTAATTGAAAAAATAAAAATGCATTCATCATCATCAATATTTATTTATATAGTGCCAGCATATTATATGTGCTTGTTCCCAATTGGTGCTTTACAATTGGGAACAAGCACAGTAATAAAACAATACAGGGTAATAAAGAGAGATAAGTAAGAGGGCCTTGCTCGCAAGCTTATAATCTATGGGACAATATGATACATCAACATCATCACCATTTATTTATATAGCGCCACTGATTCCGCAGCGCTGTACAGAGAACTCATTTACATCAGTCCCTGCCCCATTGGGGCTTACAGTCTAAATTCCCTAACACACACACACACACACACACATACACACACACACACACACACACACACACATACACACAGACTAGGGTCAATTTGTTAGGAGCCAATTATCCTACCAGTATGTTTTTGGAGTGTAGGAGGAAACCGGAGCACCTAGAGGAAACCCACGCAAACGCGGGGAGAACATACAAACTCCATGCATATAAGACCATGATCAAAAATTGAACTCATGACCTCAGTGCTGTAAGGCAGAAGTGCTAACCACTAAGCCACCGTGCTTAGTGGCTAGCATGAGGTTAAGTGCTCCATATTGCATATTGGTCCAGCCAGATTGCAAAGGTAAAAAGTGCTTCATTTGACAGATCTGGACAGTGTTCCAGAGTCAGCCCAAGACATTGCCATGACTGCAAATGATAAACTGGGCAGCTTGGAACCTGTCAGGTGTATTGCTTAACAAATGGATACAGACAATCAGCAGAGGCACGGTATGAATTTACTGACAGGTAATGTCACTATAGCGGTTCGCTTTCACTCAGTTGTATCTCTGTTCCATTTAATATGTATTTACCTGTGGTCCTGATTTCACAACTTGTCCCATTGTACACTCAACATGTGGCTTTGGTACATGTGGCATATTATAGACAAATGAAATATTGGAAAAGTACATAAAGAACATGAAGGACTTGATCTCCACCTTGACCAGCAGCATTGAATAGATTGTGCCAGAAAAGCACTTTTGAACTCTGTTAACCCAGTGGTCTATAATACATAACCTTTTACTGGACAAGGGTCACAATGTTCAATAAGCACTACCTATGTGGCACACAAACAGCGATGAACCCACTGCTGCATCTCACAGAGCAGCAGGGCAGGACTGGCCATCTGGTACCCTGCACAGAGATCATGTGAGTATTTGTATACTCACATGATCACGGTGCCCCTGCCTTCACTCTCAAATTATTTTTTTTTAACCTTTATTTTTTCATCTTTTTTATTTGCGCAACGGGGGGGGGGGGGGGTTGGGAGCCTCCGGAGCCACGATCATATGAGTATACAAATACCCACATGATTACGGCTCCGGCGTCCCTCTCCCCGCCCCCTCCATTTGCACTGAATGTTGGGCGTGACGTGATGACATCACGCCCGACATTCAGTGAGGAGTGGTGCACAGAAGAAAGAAGATAGAAGAGAAGAAAAGAAAATAAAGATGAAAGAAGGACATACAGAGATAAGTAAAAGACTCGAAAACCACAGAGAGACACAGGGGGATGAAGAAAGGGGGGGGATAAAAGGTACAGGGGGTTGAAGAATAATGAGGGGGATAAAAGGCACAGGGGTTGAAGAATAAGGAGGGGATAAAAGGCACAGGGGGATGAAGAAAGGGGGGAATAAAAGGCACAGGGGATCAAGAAGGGGGGAGCAGCATGGCACAGGGTGATGAAGAGGGGCAAAAGCAGCATGGTAGAGCATGATAAATGGAAGTAAAGCAGCATGGAATGCGCAATGTGATCATAAGGAGGCATGGCGTGGTTGTGATGAAGGGGCACAGTGTGATCATAAAGAGGCACATTGTGGTGATGAAGGGGCACAGTAATGTGTGCGTGATGGCACAGGGAGCTTTTAGCAATGTAGTGTGAGGTAGATGGTGGCTAATTAATGGGAGATAATTTGTTTGAAGGGTAATGGTGGGGCAATGTAATAGTGGGGACTATTAATTTAAGATGGGGTGGTTTGGGGGCTATTGAATGTCGGGGTGAGTTTGGGGAGAATGAGGTCTCTTTATTAAATGTGACTATGAATTTAATGGCTGTGATGGTTGCAGGAAATAGGTATATTTATGAAATGTAAATACCATTAATTTATTGCTGGGGCTGTATGTAGGGAGGGAAATAGGTTTATTTATTAATATGGAATACTATTATTTTAATGTTGGGGCTGGAGTGAGGCCTAATTTTAAAACGTGGATGCTATATTGATTAAAAGCGGTGCTGGTTTAAGTTTTCTGAACCCATTTTTTTTTCCAAATAGGGCCCTCAACATTCCAGGATCCAGACAAGCAGCAACTGATCTGAAGACACCAGCAGCCACAAGTGGTGACAATGACAAAACAGGTAAGAGAGACCAGGATAGTCTGCCAACTGTCCTGAATTTAGTGGGTGACTGTCCCGCTTAGTCAGGATTTGGTCTGACTTCAAAGACAGTTGGGAGGTATGTCCTGCTTCACATTGTACTGCTTGTAAAGGCAGAACTGTGTGCACCTAACAGTAGTGTTCACAGTATTGCCTGTGTATTTGTTGAAAATGTGTCTAATAACCATACTACATCATAGTATGTCTTAAGTGCCCTGGGCCCCCCGTGCCTTAATCCAGCTCTGGTTAGCAGGAGGAATCTGATAGTTGCTCCCAGTCCCCGGACATGACACAACCTGCTGAGCAAGCCGAGGAGCTCTAAGTCTAATGAGATTTATTAATCTTGTGAGACTAAGAGCTTCCCTGCTCACTCTACAGGAAGTTCCCACCCTGATGGATGTCAGCAGCATCAAATGCATAGATAAGTACAGTGGACTGGGGTGTTGTAATGTGTTTCTGAGGTGGGGAGTGGCGTGATGTGGATGGGGAGGGTCTGATAAATGTAATATTTTATTATAATGTATGTATCAATGCCCCATGTTGACCACGCCCCCAACATAATGTGGCCACGCCCTTGTTTTTTTCCTGCTCATCATCAGAGGTGGGCCTGTATGCTTCAAATGCCAGGGCTGATTATTAGTCCCAGTCCGGCCCTGCAGAGCAGGTACCTAGTGTGCCAACTAGAAGTCACACCAATAACACAGGAATCTTCACCATCAGAAAACAGAATGGATCACGCTGGATCACCAGAGGAAACAGACCATCTTGCTATGGGGACCAAAATGTGTAACAGAGCATTTCCTATACTGGACTCTACAAGAATGAATTTTCTCCAACATAGTCAGCGTAACGACCCACAGAGGTTTGGCCAGTTGCTGTTCTAAGAACTGGTAACATTTGATTTGTACATGTCTTTGACTCACAGAGTGAATAATGGTAGTTCTAGGGGTAAGAGGGCACTGCTAAGCAAATTGCAAAAAGTAATTGTCAAGGAAACACAGCCCTGTTTTCTAATGATTACAGAAGTAGTAAAAAGAAACAAAAATTATTATTGAATGGTATGATCTGGATTTACAGAGCTAACTAATTAGATTAAAGAAATTGTGTTCTCATTTTAATACAGTATTCATCCCCAGGCCTACAGAACTGAAAGTAGCTGGATACTGGCACAGCTTTGCCACCAGTCTGAATAAGGCATGCTATTGCATTGTGGATGTACTCCATTGACAGTGCATATTTATATAAAATTTTCATCTCTGGACCTAAAGAACTATAAGGGCTGTATGGACCCACATGGTTAACAACCTGAAGGAGGCACATTGGATGAGCTGACAAAGTGTTTATATATATATATATATATATATATATATATATATACACATATATATATATATATATATATATATATATATATATATATATACACTCCCTTGTCCTGGCTCTCTCCCCCAGTACCACCCTATTTGTGTCTCCCCCTTTCCTTTAGGGTGTAAGCTGGATAAGGCAATGTTTGTCACCAAACTGTTTTTGGATGGTTGGGAGAGGATTCTTGGAGGATGTTTTGGTACCATTCTTTATTCATGGCTGTGTGCCCACTCCCCTGGCTGAGAAGCAACCCCACACATGAATGGTCTCAGGATGCTTTACTCTTGCAATAACACAGGACTGATGGCAGCGCTCACCTTTCCTTCTCGGGACAAGCGGTTTTCCAGATACCCCAAACAATCTGAAAGGGGATTCATCAGAAAAAAAATGACTTTACCAGCAGTCCAATCCTTGTACCTTTTGCAGAATATCAGTCTGCCCCTGATGTTTTTCCTGGAGAGAGGTGGTTCTTTGCTGGCCTTCTTGACACCAGGCTATCCTCCAAAAGTCTTCGCCTCACTGTGCGTGCAGATGCACTCACACCTGCCTGCTGTCATTCCTGAGCAAGCTCTGTATTGGTGGTGCCCCAATCACGCAGCTGAATCAACTTTAGGAGACAGTCCTGGTGCTTGCTGGATGTTCTTGGGCACCTGAAGCCTTCTTCACAACTATTGAACCTCACTCCTTGAAGTTCTTGATGATCCGATGAATGGTTCATTTAGGTGCAATCTTACTAGCAGCAATATCCTTGCCTGTGAAGCCCTTTTTGTGCAAAGCACTGATGACTGCACTTCAACAATGGTTAACAGAGGAAGAACAATGATTTCAAGCACCACCCTTCTTTTAAAGCTTTGAGTCTGTTAATCTAACTCAATCAGCATGACAGACTGATTTCCAGCCTTGTCCTCGTCAGCACTCTCATCTGTGTTAACGAGAGAATCACTGACCTGATGTCAGCTGGTCTTTTTGTGGCAGAGTTGAAATGTTGTTTTTGGGATAAAATTCATTGTCATGGCAAAGAAGGACTTTGAAATTAATTGCAATTCATTTGATCATTCTTAATGACATTCTGGAGTAAATGCAAATTGCCATAATAAAAACTGAGGTAGCAGACTTTGGGAAAAATAATATTTGTGTCATTCTCAAAACATTTTGCCATAACAGTATGTATACATTATTTGTATCTTCATTTTATTCAATAAGGGCCTGAGTCATTAAGGAGAGTAAGGCAAAAAAGGAGTAAATTTGAACCTGGACAAATCATGTTACAATGCAATGGGTGCAAATTACATTACTATTTTGCACATAAGGAAAATACTAGCTACTCTGTCATGTAGCACACAAATACATGATAGCTTTGTTTTTTACATTGAAATTTAAAGTTGCTCTAGGACATGCCCTACCCCAAATATAAATCTGTCCCCACATTTTAAATTTGCCTTCCCCTTCTATGCAACATGGTTTTGCCAAGGTCCAATGTTACTCCTTTTTTTTTGTTTTGCTCTCCTTAATGACTCAGGCCCTAAGTGTACACTGATTCATGGTTTAATGCATGATAACCTTGTGGATGGGCAATATTGACATTCATCAGTTACTACAAGTGTGGGCGTGTTTCGGACATATCCACAGACACTTTCCAGTCCCCAGTACTTACAGACAAAAGGCCTCAGGCCACTATCAACATAGTACGCAGTCCACTATCCCGTACCCATGCCACCAGATGATTTAGATCTTTAGAGGTTGGGATGGATCTGGGTTATTTTTTAGTTTAGGAAATAAATAAATAATAAGAATATATTTTAGTTTTGTAAAAATTAACTGCTGTTTTTCTGTTCTTTCTTTTTAAATGCACACGCACACAATACATGTTTTATACAGTATTATACAGCATTGTTACACTATTACAAAATAGTATTCGTGTGGTTCAGACATCTCTGAGGAAACCACATAATATCAGTGGAGAAACGTGTCAGATTATAATTCTTTAAACTGTGATCAAACTACCTGAACCTGATTGTGCTTACTGGATGGATTGACTGAATGAGAGACCTAATTATCTTTTGGATTCCACTATCATTATTTCCTAAGCCTCTTCATAAAAATCCCGAGTGGGGTATGATCATTTAACAAAAAACATTTGACTGCGGAAAATAGACTCTAGTAGGTGGAGTTAGTTGCAAGCTACTGACAGAACTTCATGAGTCAGACGTTCCAATTATGATCCATACTTCCCAAATGATATATAGACTGTTGTAATACATGAATGATCGTGATGGTAAAAGTCATTGTGATCCACACAAGGCTGTGATATTGATGTATGGATTATATCTAATACGATTGTGTTTTGGAAAGTGTCTTATATAATCAACATCATGTCCCCCTAACCTGGTTACAATATTATTTTATATTGTAATATATATATATACATATACATATATATATATTTATCTATATACATACTATATATATATATATATATATATATATATATATATTTATTATGATATTCTATACACATGCTCATAAATAGTGGCCAGTACTCTATCTAAACGGTCTGACAGACGTATACCCCATCGATCAGCCAACTATTCTAGCTGACTGAACACTACAGGAATAAACTGCATCATAAATAATCAAATCTATTGTTTTCTATGTAAAATTTCCTATTTTACACTAGTTACTCTCTACACACTAGTTTAAGAGCACAGCCTGCAAGCTTCCTTCCTCCCTACTTGCTGTCTGTTCTAAAATGGCAGATGAGAACAGGGGGAGGGCTAAATATAGAGATTTCCATCAAAGCTCACGAGATTATAATAAAATATTGCTGATATATCTCCTCTAACTCAAACAATCCTACTCTATTCTAAAGCTACACCAGGTTATAAGTAGATAGTTAAGCTAGCTTATTGGACATACTGTCACCCTACACTCCTCCCACTTCTCTACCCCCTACGACATGCTTTTTATTAAGCATATGAGATTACAACATGCAAACATACCATTTCATATGCAAACTCGCCATTATGGGATTATCCAGCCTACCCTCCTGGGCAAAACCACAAATCTTTTAAACCCATCATAATACAAAAATATTGACTGCTATCACCTCCTTGTGTTCTTCCCAGAATTTTTAAAGATTCAACAATGCTTCCAAATCCCCCATGACTGCTTCTTCCAATTTCTTCAGATTAGTATACTATTCCAACACTCAGTTAACTCTTTAAATTAACCTCCTTGGAAATGTTTCGCAAGTCAGAAACAAATGGCCTAATTTCAATATTCTACTGTCTACTAATCACTGAAACTGAAAAAGATATCTACAACATAGGATGGGAGGACGACATAGGGGAGACCTTAGAAACAGAGGAGTGGACCAAAATAACAGAACATATTGCAAAGATCTCTATCTGAATAATAGGTGGTGTTTAGCCCCCTTTAAACTCCATGCAATCTATCCCAAATCCTCAGAAGCTTGCTGGAGACATGTAGTCAGGAAGGCACTTTCATCCATATTTGGTGCAGCTGCTCCATAATTAGGATATACTGGAAAGATATAAATGACTTAATACGGAACATAACCGGCTTAACACTACCACACTGTCCTTCTTACACTCTACTGCACTGTTCCCTCCCAGACACAGGCCCGGCGCTCCCATTAGGCAAGCTTAGGCAGCTGCCTAGGGCGCCGGGCTCTGGAGGGCGCCACTGGTGTCTGGCACTGCATGTCCCAGCCGCCGCACAAGTTCAGATCCACGGGGGGTGGGGACACTGATCGCGCACCTCCTCCGCACACTGCCTGTTCATTTTTCACGATCCTCCCCCTCCCCCCTCACTGCCTGTCGGGCGCGACATCATGATCACGCCCCGACAGTGTCAGTGAGGAGCCCGCCAGAGAAACAGCTGCTGATGAAGAGACGTCCGGTAAGTAAGTAGTGTAAGAAATGCTAGGGAACGAAATAGTGTGATGCAGTGGGGTCTGTGTGAAGGAGAGTGGACAGTATGCAGGGGGGACAGTATGAGGCAAGTTTGGGGGCAGTGTGATGAAAGTGGATGGGCAGTTTGATGCAAGGGGACAGACTGATGATGGAGGGGAGACAGCATGATGCAGGGGCCCCCTGTCAGGGGGGAGGCATTGTGATGCAGGGGGGAGACAGTCTGATTCTGGAGGGGAGACATTGTGATCAGGGGGGGGGGGGGGGTCAGTGTAATGCAAGTGGGGGAAGGGCACTGTAATGTAGGGGGGACAGTGATGATGGAAAGGAGACATTGTGATGCGGGGGGGGGCAGTGTGAAGGAGAGTATACAGTATGCAGGGGGGCAGTATGCAGGGGGGCAGTATGAAGGGGGGGCAGTATGAGGCAAGTTTGGGGGCAGTGTGATGAAAGTGGATGGGCAGTTTGATGCTGGAGGGGAGACATTGTGATGGGGGGGGCAGTGTGATGCAAGTGGGGGAAGGGCACTGTAATGCAGGGGGGACACTGATGATGGAAAGGAGACATTGTGAAGTGGGGGAGCAGTGTGACGCTGGAGGAGGGGCATTTTGATGCAGGGGGGACAGTAGTCTGATGCTGAAGGGGGGGCTGTGTGAGTGAGGGGGCAGTGTGAACGAGAGGGCAGTCTGATGCAGGGCAGACAGTCTGATGCAGGGCAGACAGTATGATGAAGGTGGTCCAGTATGAGTGAAGAAGGGGAAATGTGTGATGAAGGGAAATAACATACAAACACAATAAGAGGTGTGCCAGGGGACTACAAAAAATGTATACTTAAGTTAATAAAATATACATTTATTAAATATACATACACAAAAGCAACAAGGATGTCTGTTCTTTATTTATAAATGTTCTAAATTTATATCGTTAGCCTAGTGCATGACGGTAGATTATGATATTTATTTATTTTTATTATTATATTAAACATCATTGATGTTTTTGTGTATGTATTTTTTAATAACTTATTTATTGCGCCATATTTGTGCTGATGTTTTCTGAATTAAACATTTTTTGTAGTCCCCTGGCGCACCTCTGATTGTGTTTTTGTATGTTTGCTCATGTTTAAGGTTTGGCACCCCTTAGAGAGGATGGAACATGGGATATTTCCTTTTTTTTAATATTTTGATTCTCACAATTGGTCCCTGGAGTGGGAGCGCCTAAATGTGTTATATTATTTTGATGAAGGGAATTGACTGTTGGCAGCTTATTGTGTCAAGTTTTTCGCTCCCAAATCTAACACTTTGATGCCTCCCCTCTAGAAATCCTGTGTTTGTCCCTGGGCAACAGTGGAATCTGAACAGTGTTCTGCAGCAAACATCACAGCACCTGGACTGCTGTAGGAGGTAAGGCTTATCTCTTTTTTCAAGTCAAGTGTGTGAGGTCCTGGGACGTGGCTATTTGTCTTTTGTGCGAGCGTGCGTGGGGGGGGGTAGTTTGAAATTTTGCCTAGGGCGCCGAGACACCTTGCACCGGCCCTGCCCAGACACCATATAAACATATAAAATACAACTGCACTGTTAGGACACAAGCTTAAAGCAAATTGAGTCAATAAACATAGAAACATAGAATTTGACAGCAGATAAGGCCCACTTGGCCCATTTAGTCTGCTCATATTTTAACCAGTGGTAACCTCAAACAAAATTTGATTCTTAATTATTTTTAAATCCTGATGTCTATCTCAAGCATGTTTAAATTGCTCTACTGTATTAGCCTCTGCCATCTCTGATGGGAGGCTATTCCACTTATCCACTACCCTTTCTGTCAAGTAATTTTTCCTCACATTTCCTCTGAACCTGCATCCCTCCAGTTTCAGTGCACATCCTCATGTGTTAATACTTCCTTCCTGTATCTTGTTAAAAACCCTTGATACATTTGATCGTTTCTATCATGTCCCTCCTTTCCTTTCTCTGCTCAAACTATACATAATCAAGATCTTTTAGTCTTTCCGAGTAGGTTTTGTATTGTTGGCCATGCATCATTTTAGTAGTCCTTTTTCTACAGTCTCTAATGTATTTATATCCTTCTGGAGATATGGCCTCTACAACTGAGCACAGTATTCTAGATGAGGCCGTACCAATGACCTATACAGTGGCATTATAACCTCCTGTCTGCTACTCATTCCTGTCCCTATGCAACCAGGCATCTGACTTGCCTCTCTCACTGCACTGTTTACCTGCCTTTAAGTCACCTGAAATAGTGACTCCTAGATCACTTTCCTCCTCATTCCTGCACTCCATTTACTGCAACTCTCTGTTTTCTATCCTGCAACCAAGTTCTTATCCATTCAACCATCTTAGAATCCAATCCCATTTCGAGTTTATTTAACAGTCTGCGATGTAGAACAGTGTCAAAAGCCTTACTAAAGTCTAAATAAGATACATCTAATGCCCCCCTTTGATCTATTACTTTAAAAAAGTCAATAAGATTTGTTTAACATGATCCCCCCCTCCCCCACCCCACCCCCCAGTAAATCAATGCTGTTTGGGATCCTGCAGATTACTGGATTTGAGATATTCTACAACTCTTTCTATTAAGAGTGTTTCCATCATTCTTCAGACGCGCCTGTGCAGGAGGTTCCTGACGTCCCGGCTGTTACTGATTTCCTCATGTCTCACTAAACAGGCTGTCAGTGCAGTCCAGCGGAAACATCACTACTTCAACCAGCGCTATTGGAGTGGTAGGACCAAACGGAGCTAGGAACTTTCCTTCAAAAGACTTTGTGTCTGGACGGCTATTATAGTCAGCGCACCCCATCTGTTTGCTTGCAGTCTTTAAGGAATACCGCGGACGGACTGAGAACTGCTATCAAGAAATCAGGAGTTATACACACCAACACTGCTCTGCATTGTTCCTTATTGTTATGTCCTATACAGTTTGGAGCCTCCGGATATACCACCATTCCCTTCAGTACTATTTATTGAGGTCTGCATCTCCATCACCCGAGTATAAGCCGAGGAGGGCTTTTTCAGCACAAAAAAGTGCTGAAAAACTCGGCTTATACTCGAGTATATACGGTATATATATATATATATATATATATATATATATATATATATATATATGTGTGTATTCACCCTTGATAAGGGTTGGGCACGCAGCATGTGGGGCGGTCTTGTTGCAAGTTTCATTACCCCGTTTCGCTGGTTGGTCCGGATCTGTTACAGCATTTTTAGTGACAATACAGATAAGCTCTATTTTTAGTTATTATTGTAAGTGTTTTTGACTGTTGTGATAATAAAACCTTTTGTAAACTATTCCACACATGTTGTGGCCATTTGTTGTGGCTTTTTCTCTGCTCTTCATATGAATTTACTGTTTGTTCCTTGGATTCATATCCTGATGTGGGGTGACTTCAGGAGAGTGACAGATAAGCTTTTTTGAATCTTATTAATTGTACGCAGTTTATATAAGAACTATACACATTTTATGTGTGTTGGAAACTTACTGCATTAGGAATGTTCTCCGATTCTTATTTTGCAATCTTAGCAATGGATTTTTTAATGCCACTCGATCTGTCAAATCTGCAGCTCGAAGTCTTCACTTCAGTTTCCAAGGTCCTTTTGATGGTGTAAGTAACTGTACTCACTGACTCCTTGGGTTTGTTAGCAATTTCTTTAACGAAAATATAAATAGATATTTAGTGGCAGCACACAAGAACTGCTAAAAAATAAACAACAGATCCATAGATAAAAATTAGTTAATCAATTCAATTTATTCAAAAATGACATATAAATATGAGTTCTTGTAAATCATCCATAATTTACTAAACAACCTCACTAAAATACCAATGATAAACAATTTGGCCAGTTGGTAAATAATTAATTGATCCTATTAATAACAAATATAAAACAAACACAAAAATTATTTATTATATTATTTATATTGTTATCAATAGGATCAATTATTTACCAACAGGCCAAATTGTTTATCGTTGGTATTTTAGTAAAGTTGTTCATTAATCTGTTAATCTGTCCATGGATCTGTTGTTTATTTTTTTAGTGGTTGTTCTGCACTGACACTAAATTTACATATACTGCAGAATGCACAAATGTTTAAAATTAGTAAAATGCAGTGTATTTAATTTACAGTGTTCTTGGAGAACGCTCATTAAGTACATAGTACAATAGGCTTTGAGATGCATTAATGAACATACCTCTAATGTTCTAGAGTAAGTATAAAGTACAAGGTTTTATCTGTTTTACACAAGCCCAAAGCAAGCAGAAAAGTTAACAATAAATTAGAGATGAGCGGGCGCGGATTGCGCTAATCCGAGCCCACCCGAACAGTGCGGATCCGACGGGATCCGAGCACTGTTCGGGTATTTCCGGCGCACAAAAAAAATGAAACCGAGGCTATGACATCCAAGACTCACGTCGGATCTCGCTAGACTCGGATCGCATAAATTCCCCGCTCGCGCTCGCCATCTTCAGTCGGGCTCAGATCAGGGAAGAGGGAGGTTGGCTTTTTTTAGTGGAGCTGTGGAAGAAAGTTACCTGGGGGCGAGCATGAGTCAGTATTTACAGCCAAAACAGAAGCAGCTGTCATGAGAGTTAGGTTTTAAGGCAACCCCAATCCTTTTCCACTTGGCCATTTCCATTTATGGTGCAGAAAACTGGGACTGTTTCATAGTATAAAATAATTAAAGAAAAACTTATCTTCTTTGTAAATATTCATATTAGTGTTTATACCTTGATTTTCTATTTTTTGGTGCATGTCAAAATCCAAACCCAAAACAGTTTACAGTCTTTCTATTACTTTTTACTCAACTGTGACTCTATAAACATTCCTAAACAATTTGTAAAAATTTTGACAGCACAGTGGCACAGTAGTTAGCAGTGCTTCCTCACAGTGCTGGGGTCATATGGGTTTGAGATTCCAACCCTGGCAATATCTATGTGGTGTTTGTATGTTCTCCTAATGAGTTGTGAGGGTTTTCTTTGGGTGCTCTGGTTTCTTCCCAATGTCCAAAAACATACTAATTGACTATTTGTGTGTTTGTTTTATAGCAAATGTCAAACTTAAATTTACCTGAACTGTGATGAGTCTATCCCGAACCTGACTTGTGTGATTACACACTTTATTATGGATCTGACTGCTGAGTTCATTTACGTGGTGATAAAAGCTAGGTATTTCAGTGAATAGTTGGGAGTATCTTGTATGGAGAAAACTATTTGGTTAGCTTCTCGGTATGAAGTGTAGTGACATTGTTTATCCATAGAGTATGTGTTCCATATTTTACTGGCCATGCCCCTGTCTGCATATTTGTACAGATTATTTGCGTTACCTAGGAGACTGCAGGCAAGGCACTGATCCTGCCGTATAAGTCCAGTGGTACTGCTGTTTAAGTCCACTGATCCTGCCACGTGTTGGGCCACGTGTTTGTGCTTCCCACTTGTGTCGCTTAGCTTAGTCATCCAGCTACCTCGGTGCAACCTTTTGGCCTAAAAACAATATTGTGAGGTGTGAGGTGTTTAGAATAGACTGGAAATGAGTGGAAATGAATGTTATTGAGGTTAATAATAGTGTAGGAGTGAAAAAAAACAAAAAAATGGATTTTAGCACTTTTTATGCTTTTTTTAAAAAAAAACAGAACCCAAAACCCAAAATCAGAACCAAAACCTTTCGTGGGGTGTTTTGGCAAAACAAATCAGAACCCAAAACCTCAAGCTAATCAGAACCCAAAACCCAAAAAGTGGCCGGTGCACACCCCTACAATAAATTAAAAATCATGTTATTATCATTTGGATAATTTTCTTTATTTATTTTATGTAGGTGTGGATGTTCAATTTTAAAACGAGTAAATGACAGCATGTCAGATTTTTAGGGATTCTTTCAAGCTGTCTTCTGAGATAGTGTGGCTGCTAGATTCATGTCATTTATTAAGAAAACAGAAAATTCCCAGTTCCTGGTTATCTGTCTTCTTTGTATTTTCAAGAAATAATTATGGAAACCTCTTATGGAAATACCACGTTAGTATTAATTAATTCACAAGATAATTATTGCAGCATCCACAGTTCCTTCTAACTTTAAGACAAGACTGCAAACTTTAGTAAAAATCTTTGCACCCAGTATAAAACAAACACATAAAGGGCTCATCACACAGATACTTGTCTGTATAAATGTATACACATATATATACAGTTGTAACTAACCTGTGCCACTTAAATTTTGCAGACTGCAGACTTGCCACATGATATCTCAGACATTACAATTAAATAAATTGCAAGCATTGTCCACCTGATTATAAATCTTCCCTGCTTCTTAATTTGAAAACAAGCTATTCCCTAATGTAAACATATGCTGCCTAGGGATGTGAGCAAATAAATTGAACATCCTGAGAGGCCATCATGTAATGCTCAGCTGCACATTTATATATGTTCTATTAACCATTGTTAAAAATAAAACAATTTGGATGGATGACCTTTTTTCTTGAAGAAGGATGCTTACACATTATGGACCTGAATTTTTTTTTTATTTAAATGGTTAGCATGAATATATAAAGAAATTACTAAAGCTCCTGTGAACGGATGGGCTTACTTTGCCACCCAGTTTGTGGGGGAAGAAGTATTGCTATACAGTTTATCTGGGTTGCTTTCTCACCGTCAGTAACCGACTTTTACTGACCACTCCTATTGGTGTTACCTGTCACCAGACACTCGCTAACTTGCGAATGCCAACTGTGCAATAGTAGTAGGAGGATTTGGCTGCCACCACTAGGCTGCTTCACTGTCACATGGAACCGCTTACTTCTGGATAGGTGGGGTACCTGCTGCAGTGTCTCTTTGCTATGGGCTTGCTGGTAACTCCTGACAGCATCCTATGGATCAGTGATCAGAGTGTTAGCTCTTAGTCGTTGGTCACAGGATACAGTAGCAATAGGCATCAGTCAGAATCTTTAAGCAGTGATGTTTATTGCTCAAGGGTCCTTATAAAGACCTCCACACACTAGTTGAAGGTTCTAGTGATCATCCAGAAGTATAGATGGTATACACAGCTCTACATATACTGTTTCTGACACACATGTTGGCAGGGGTAATCCAGCTCTCTATCCATATCTGGCACCACAAGGTGTAAGATATTACATTCAATGTTTAGCATCAGGATGCAATATATTATCTAAATTTGCATTTAACAGAATTATAGCATAACAAAATTTACATCAATCTGTGATTTCCCGAATTACTTGTTGTTGCATTATTCAGATAGTTCCCCTATCTTTTTAAGACACAGGTTACACAGGATAAAAAGGTAAAGACCCCCTCTTGTGCATTCAGGATAAAAGTTGTGTTGGTCACTGTAAGATGAAAATGCTTAATTAACATGGGTCTTCCGTCAGAAAAGTTCCAAAGGGAATTTCTACCAACATGGCATACTGCCTCAGAGATCAATACACTTCCAATACAAAAATCAGTACATATGTAATGATATACAGCAGCACACTCCGCCACTAAATGTATACAGTAAGATATTTCTAAGTGATTGTCAGGGACGTCACTTCCGGCCAGGAGAGGATGTTCGGCACGTGCCCGAACATCGCGTCTCTGTTGCTAGGTAACGGAGACGCCAAGGGGCACTTCCTTACGGTGGTCAGACCAGCTGACCGCCGACCTCCACGTCCACCAATGAAGGAGGGAGCACCAGTATATAAACTAGACTCTGGCACCACTAGGGTGCCACAGTATCTAGTCTCCTAGTAGTCTCCTGTCTCTTGGCTCCTGTTTGCTCCTGTGCTTTGTTACCTGTCTCCTCGGATTTGACCCTGCTCGCCTGACCACTCTCTTCAGATTCTCCCTTGCTCTTGTTTGGATCCCCTGGCTTTGACCCCTGGCTCCCCGACTACTCTCCTGCCTGACTCCTCGGTACCTTCTAGCCCGCTCGGTTTTGACCCCGGATTGTTCGACTACAATTATTCACCAGACCTCGCTGGTAGCTACCTGGGAGGGTCGCGACCAACACATCTCAGCAGCTGGTGAAAACCTGGGGTGTGGTTAGACTCCGTGCCTCCCAACGTAGCTGCGCTGATACCAGCAGGTGAGGCCTTCCAACTACCCAGTTGGTGACAGTATACTCTGGCCATGACCTTGGATGGCCAAGGTGAACCCTCCGCTTGTTGCTCCATTTTGCTCAAAAGGTTGAACAACACGACACCGAGCAGGCCAGGCTGCTTCACTGTATTCAGGGCATAGCTACCCATCTAGATTCTCTTCAGGCTGCGTTACCTGCTCCTCAATCCGCTGTCGTCACTTCATCTGGGACCAGCCTCCCTGCTCCTGCTCCAGGGTCAGTCGCATCCTCCTCCCTGCGGCTGCCCACGCCAGAGAAGTTTGATGGGGACCCTAAGAGATGTCGGGGATTCCTGAACCAATGTTCCATCCATTTCGAATGCAACTGGGGACCTTTTCTACTGAACATTCCAAAGTGGCTTTCATTATTTCGCTCCTTTCCGGACAAGCCCTGGCATGGGCCTCACCACTGTGGGAATGAGATGACCCCCTCCTTCTGAATGTTTCCGCCTTTACAACAGCTTTTCGTAAAAAATTTGATGAGCCAGGTCGGGTTTCTTCTGCAGCCTCCAGTCCCCTTTCTCTATGCCAAGGCTCCCAGGCTCCCAGACTGTTGGCCAATATGCGGTACAATTTCACACCCTGGCTTCTGAGCTCAAATGGAACGATGAGACACTCGTGGCGACCTTCTGGCAGGGCCTTTCGGATCGCATCAAGGATGAGTTGGCATCCCATGAGCTCCCAGCGGATCTTGATTCCCTCATTTCCCTATGTAATAGGGTAGATCTTCGCTTACGGGAATGCACCCTAGAGAGACCATCTGCCAGACGCATTTCCCCTTGCCTAGCCCCTCGGTTCCAGAACCCGAGCCCAGTCACTCTGGACGAGCCCATGCAAATAGGTCGCTCCCGGTTATCACCAGAAGAGAGAGAGAAGGCTTAGACAAAATCTCTGTATTTACTGTGGATAGGCTGGTCATCTGCTGGTTTCCTGTCCCAAATGCCGGGAAACGCTTCCTCCTAGTCGGTAACAGGGAGGCCATTCTAGGAGTTAGACTCTCCACGCCCTATTCCACCTCCAATCCAGACTTCTTGATGACCATCTCACTGGAATCTCCTAGTGGCCCCCTACTGACCTCTGACTTAGTGGATTCCAAATTGCTACTTGTGACTTGCCTCAGCCATTATTCCTACTGCCGTGGATGGGAATCGCGTCACTAACAGTTCCATTTCCAAGGTTCCCTCTCCAGTCCGGCTGATGGTAGGGGCCTTGCATTCTGAGAGGATCGAATTTTTGGGTTTACAGCAGTCCATAAATTCTGTCATTCTAGGTCTCCCATGGCTCAGATTAAATGCGCCCCAGTTCGATTGGAGATCTGCACAGGTCACTTCCTGGGGTCCTCAATGCCACAAGAGATGTTTACATACGGTCGAACTAAAGAAATTATGCCTTTCCTCCACGTCATGCCTGATGCACCCCTCTCACCCTGAGGTTCCGGCTCCCTATACTTCTTTTTTGGACGTGTTCTCCAAGGCTGTAATACACAAAATGGTACGTACACTGGCGCTCCCGTTCTTGAAACAAGAGAACTTCTAAATCAGAGAAATACACTCCCTCAATCCTCTCATCATGTGAGGTACATAATAAAAAAGAAAGAAAACCAACATAGCATAATAACGTAAAACATCAAGTATAGTCCACCACCACTATGAGCATGTATGGAGTGTTCAAAACTTGGTGATGATAATAAGTTTCAATACAGCAGCTGTGATCCTTCCTCCAATTTCCTCCCCCTCAGGGTATGAGCTTACATTCAGGAAGTCAAATATAGGCCTGTAGAATAATTCTCCGTTTCCTTACAGATGTCTCAGCACGTGTGTTGTCACACTCCACTCCAAACATATAGAAATATACAAAAGAAGGAAACAAAGCAACCGCACTGGTGCATTATCTCACAAATACATTTATTCCTGATAAAACAGTGCAACTAGTAAAATCAATGAATATGATCAGAATCAATAAAAATGGCCCCGTACCAAATGTCCAAGATAAAAGTGCCTGTATACAATAAAACACTGCTGCAGTTCAGGTCCAAAGTACACAATAATGTCACCTGGGCATTTGATCATCGGGTCATTAGCCAACGCGTTTCAACCCGATATCGTGGGTCTTTATCAAGGCATGTCTCTTCACATTGAAGTGCAGGTTTAAATAATACACAAACCCCATCTGATCACTCCCCAGCGCTGACAAGTCCCTCCTAGCGTGGACAGCTGATCATCTCCACCATTTATTCAAAACGAGGTCTGGATGAGAAAAACTTTATGGACAATGGACATCTTGGCATGAGGAAATAGCAGTGTCTTAAACACCAAGCTACAGATCGTCACCGCCCTCTGTTGCAACCAAGATCTAGTTGTGAATAACTTTATCAATCATGCACATCCGGACATGGGGAAACGATGTCACATAAAAATGAAATAAAAAATAAAAAGTGGACATTAATAAAGAGTATGCAATACTCCAATAAAAACATATAAAAACACATATTGAATCATATAAAAAAACATGTAGATACAAAAAGCAAATTAACACATCACAGTAGAAATGCGAATAATAAATCCTATGAGATCTGGTCCTCACTAATGAAAGGTACACAGACCAATACACAAACTATATATAAGAAAAAGAGAATCTGATGGAAAACATCTATATGTAGAATGTCATTCCCGTCAAAACTATACCACCATGGCCAAGACACAGCTTCACATCTCATATACACAAGATAATGGACACATATATTCTGTCACCACAAACCTATCTAATGAATATTGTAAGATGCTGCAGAAAAAAATATATGGAGCAAGCCATCTATAAAAACCATTTAAGCTCAAACTCTGAATTCAAGCCTGTAGGTGCTAAAGCTTGTAAGTTAGAGAAGGGCCATAAATATAGAAGACCTATATTCACAGCATGTAATTTGTTGTCATGAGTACAAAAAGTAATAGTCTCAAAGACAGCAGCCTTTGGGGAGTGATCAGTGTGTAGCTACAATATATGAGTCTCCACCAGGGAACTCAGAGTTTTTAACATAAATGGTTTTAATCAGCTTTAGCAACACAAGATAAAGTTAACTGTTTGCAATAGATAACATTCAGGGCCCTACCTCACTTTCTCATACACCTGGCTCTCAGGTTCTGTAACTTACCTCTTCGCTGGCTTTTCAAGTTGTTGCTGCGGTACTCAGGCTCTGCTGGTTTCAGACTTCTCTGTAAGATGCTGTCCGGTCTGTCTTCACTCCAGAGATCCCTCCAGAGTCAGAGTATGGGTGTGGCCATCTTGGATTTGGTCACATGATTCCTCTTAGCCAATCAGGTGATAACAGCCTCCATTTCAGATTCCTTCCAAAACCAGTCCATGGGAGCTGCCATCTTGGATATAGTCACCTGATCCATCTCAGCAAATCAAAGTACTGCTTTTTGCCCAGCTGATTGCAGTCTTCAATCAGGAATCAACAGCAACTATAAAATGACTTCCTGGAGCCCTTACCTGTTGCCAGTGCAACATTGTATTTCTGACGCCAACCTGGTTCCCAGCAGTTTGCAGTCTTGCTATTTATCCAGCTCTGACAGTGCAGTCTGCATTCTGGCTCCAGTCTGATTTCAGCAATCAGGTTGCATTCCGGTGACAGCAATCCTTTTTCAGCATTCCGGTTCCATCTGTCACTCACCGGACTGTTAGTGCCTCTAGGTTGGGACATGGGTCTCTCTCGCTCCTGCCGGCGCCTCTCCTGAGCCGCGGCCGTCCGCCATCTTGACTAAGATTGCGCATGTGCAGAAACCCTGAACTGTTAATACCTCGCCTCTAGTCTCATTGGTTAATTAATCACCTCTCAGTACTTAAGGCACCTGTTGCCCTATTACCTTTGCTTGTTCTTGGTTCTCATTCCTTGAGACTCTGAGGTGTTTCCTGTTTCTGCTCGTGTTATCCGTCTGCTCCTGGACAAGTCTCCTCTCCACATCGGTAGTAGAACTTACCCGCTGCAGACAACTCTCACTACCTCTGTTACCTGCCTGCTTCTGGACAAGTCTCCTCTCCACATCAGTAGTAGAACTTACCCGCTGCAGACTACTCTCGCTACCTCCGTTACCTGCCTGCTTCTGGACAAGTCTTCTCTCCACATCGTAGTAGAACTTACCCGCTGCAGACTACTCTCGCTACCTCTGTTACCCGCCTGCACCTGGACAAGTCTTCCCTTCACATCAGTGGTACAACTTGCCTATTGCAGACCACTCACGTTACTCCGTTCCCTGCCTGCGCCTGGACAAGTCTTCCCTTCACATCAGTGGTACAACTTGCCAATTGCAGACCACTCACGCTATTCTGTTACACACCTGCGCTGGACAAGTCTTCTCTACATATCCGTGGTGAGACTTACCAGCTGTAGACCATTCATGTTTCCTTGTGATATAGCTACTACTCTGTATGGTACCTATTGGCTGGACTAAAGTCTACAAGTGCCTCTGTATTGTAGCTGCAAGTCGCTGACTTTTCTACTATATTGTTGATTGGTCGTTGCCTAACGTTATCCAGTTATCAAGTACTGACCTGCTATATGCTACCTGCGTGCTAAGGCACTTGGACTCTTTTCTCATTTGATCCTGTTAACTAAACTGCTGAACCATCATAGTTCCACGGTGCCAAGACTCAGCATTTATACTATTGACATTCCCTTCCTCTATTCTACTGTATGGTTCCACTGATTCACCACACTACCCAGAGGTCTGCACTTCTGGTAAGTGTAGCTACACCTGGTGAATTCTGGGTAAAACTCCTAGTGCCCGTGACAGTAAGAACAGGCCATGACAGACCCAGGATCGGAACCAACAGCTAAGGATATGCTGCAGTACTTGGTTACTCGGGTTGAACAACAAGATACTCGTCAGCAACAATTATTTCAATGTTTGCAGTCTCTAGTCCAGGGGTAGGCAACCTGCGGCTCTCCAGGTGTTGTGAAACTACAAATCCCAGCATGCTTTGCCAGTAGATAACCAGCAGATTGGTGGCAAGGCATGCTGGGATTTGTAGTTTCACAACACCTGGAGAGCCACAGGTTGCCTACCGCTGCTCTAGTCTCTCGGGGAGATCCTGTGCAAAATGAACCTTCTACTAATAATCCCCCGGAGTCTTCTTCTCTCCCAGTGTCATCCCAGGTGTCTGTTGCTTCTACTCTACACCTGCCTACTCCCTCAAAATTTGATGGAGATCCAAAAGCTTGTAGGGGCTTTCTCAATCAGTGCTGTATACATTTTGAGCTCCAACCTCAAAATTTCCCTACTCATCGCTCTAAAGTGGCCTATTTAATCTCTCTGTTTTCTGGACAGGCTCTGGCATAGACCTCTCCTTTGTGGGAAAGAAATGACCCCCTGCTGGAGGATAGTGCCACGTTCATTTCAATTTTCCGAAGAATTTTTGATGAACCTGGTCGTGTTATTTCTGCTGCCTCTAGTATTCTTCGATTACACCAAGGATCCCGTTCAGTAGCACAGTACTTAATTCAATTTCGCACACTTGCCTCTGAACTCCAATGGAATAGTGAGGCATTGATAGCTGCCTTCTGGCAAGGTCTTGCTGACAAGATTAAAGATGTGCTGGCTTCCCAAGAGTTACCATCTTCTTTGGATGCGTTGATATCTTTGTGCAACAGAGTGGACATGAGATTCCGAGAAAGAAATTCCGAAAAGGAGTCTTCACCTAAAGTATCGGGTCGCCTGCCTTCTCGATTTCGTCATCCCTCACCTTTAGTGGAACCCATGGAGGTAGGACGTTCTAGATTGACTTCAGAAGAGAGGGAACGACGGTTGAAGAATAAGCTCTGTATTTATTGTGCTGATCCTAATCACTTGCTGAACTCATGCCCTAGAAAGTCGGGAAACGCGGGGCCCTAACCTGTTCTGGAGAGGTAAGGTTGGGGTCCCTGGAATCCTCTCCACACCTTTTGAATTCTATAGTTTGCTCGTTTGCTGTTACTGTTTCCACTTCTACTAAGTCTTTTACATCGCAAGCACTTCTGGACTCTGGAGCTGCTGGGAGTTTTATTTCAAGTTCCTTAGTGTGTCAGTGGTCTTTACCTGTGACTCCTTTAAAAACAGCTATTGCTGTTACGGCCATAGATGGTTCACGAATTATCAATGGAACTATTACTCAACGTACCATTCCTGTAAACCTTCAAATCGGGGCTTTACATCAAGAGCAAATTTCGTTTTTAGTTCTTCCGGTTACTACTAGTCCTATTGTACTTGGCTTTCCGTGGCTTCAACTCCATTCTCCACAGATTGACTGGAATGTTCCGCAAGTTATTTCCTGGGGTTCGGATTGTCATCACAGATGTTTGACTCAAGTGGTTCCAGTGAAAATAAATAAATCATCTATAACACCTTGTCCACCTGGTCTTCCTCCACAGTACAACTCCTTTGCTGATGTATTTGATAAAGCCCAGTCAGAACGTCTTCCGCCTCATCGGGCTTGGGATTGTCCAATAGATTTACAACCTAGCAAAAATTCTCCTGGGGTCGTGTTTACCCCCTTGCGTTACCAGAGACCCAGGCGATGTCTGACTATATCAAGGAAAATCTCCATTGTGGGTTTATTCGACCGTCCATTTCTCCCGCTGGAGCGGGTTTCTTTTTTGTTAAGAAGAAGGACGGGTCTTTGAGACCGTGTATAGATTATCGAGGTCTTAATGCCATAACCATCAAAAATCGTTACCCCATTCCGTTAATCACTGAACTTTTTGATCGCATTAAGGGAGCTCGGATATTCACTAAACTGGATCTTCGTGGTGCTTATAATTTAATTCGGATCAAGGCCGGAGACGAATGGAAGACAGCTTTTAACACCAGGGATGGACATTATGAATATCTTGTCATGCCCTTTGGGTTGTGTAACGCCCCAGCAGTCTTACAGGGGTTTGTTAATGAGATTTTCCGGGACTTGTTGTATGTTTGTGTCGTTGTCTATCTAGACGACATATTGATATTTTCTCAAGATCTTTCATCCCATCGATTACATGTGTCAGAGGTCCTTTCTAGACTCCGGGAAAATTCTTTATTCTGTAAACTGGAGAAATGTTCCTTTGAATTATCTCAGATTCCCTTCCTGGGATATATTGTGTCTGGAGTAGGTCTGGAGATGGATCTGGAGAAAGTGAATGCAGTGTTACATTGGCCCCAGCCAACTACTCTCAGAGCTATTCAACGCTTTTTAGGATTTGCTAACTATTATCGACGTTTTATTCAAGGTTTCTCCTCCATTGTGTCTTCTATTGTGGCGCTTACCCGTAAGGGTGCTAATACCAAGCAATGGTCTCCTTAAGCTCTTCAAGCATTTCAGTTCCTCAAGAAGGTGTTTTCAACTGCTCCTATTCTTCGACAACCTGATGTTACCCTTCCTTTTTTCCTTGAGGTAGATGCCTCTAATGTTGGACTAGGAGCCATTCTATCTCAGAAATCTGAACAAAAGAAATTCCATCCTTGTGCTTTCTACTCACGAAGTTTATTACCTGCTGAGAAGAATTATACTATCGGAGATAAGCAGCTATTAGCCATAAAGGTGGCTTTGGAGGAGTGGAGATACCTACTAGAGGGTGCTCGTCACCCCGTGACTATTTTTACTGACCATAAAATTCTTCTCTATCTACAGTCAGCTCAATGTATAAACCCCCGACAAGCAAGATGGTCACTTTTTTTCTCTTGCTTTGACTTAATTATAACCTTCAAACCGGTTTCTAAGAATAAAAAAGCGGATGCATTGTCTCGGGCGGTGGCCTCTTCCTCTGATATGGAGGATTGTTTTGATCGTCCCATACTGGATCCTAAATGTGTCAGTTTAGCTGCTTCTTCCACCAATGTTCTACTGTTTGGGAAAACCTTTGTTCCACCACTTCTTCGCAAAAAGATTTTGTCATGGTATCATTCCTCTCGTTTTGCTGGGCATTCTGGAAAATGAAAAACATTAGAGATTCTCTCTCGAAGTTACTGGTGGCCCTCTATTAGGAAAGATGTCAAGGAGTTTGTGGCTGCTTGTGATGTTTGTTCCCAATTTAAAGCTTCCCGTAGAACACCGGCAGGTCTACTTCAACCACTACCCATTCCTTCTAAACCATGGACCCATATAAGTATGGATTTTGTTACTGATCTTCCTCTCAGTAAGAAATGCAATACCATTTGGGTAGTGGTAGATAGATTCTCTAAGATGGCTCATTTCGTCCCTTTGATAGGATTACCTTCTTCTGCTACATTGGCTGATCATTTCATCAAGGAAATATTTAGAATTCATGGATGTCCATCTGAAATCATTTCAGACAGAGGAGTGCAGTTTGTCTCCAGATTTTGGCGAGCCCTTTGCAAAACCCTGGGTATCCAACTGTCACTATCATCGTCATACCATCCTCAATCAAATGGACAGACCGAGAGAGTCAATCAAGATCCAGAGACTTTCATAAGAATTTTTTCTTTAGCCAACCAGAACAATTGGGTAGATTTGCTTCCATGGGCCGAATTCGCCCATAATAATATGTATCATGAGTCATCTTCTAAAACACCATTTTTCGTTGTATACGGTCACCATCCGTCTCTCCCAGAATTTCCTGCCCTCCCTCCCACCCAAGTTCCTGCTGTGGAGGGTTTATGTCAAAAGTTTAAATCCATTTGGGCTCAGGTTAAATTCTCTTTGAAAAAGGCATCTTCAAGATATAAATTTTTTGCTGATAAAAAGAGGCGAGCAATTCCAGCACTTAAAATTGGAGATCGTGTATGGCTTTCTACCAAGAATATTCGCCTGAAGGTTCCTTCCATGAAGTTTGCTCCACGTTTTATTGATCCTTCTAAAATCATTCAAGTGATAAATCCTGTTTGTTTTAAGCTGTCTTTACCGAAGAACCTTCGTATTTCCAATTCCTTCCACGTTTCATTACTCAAACCTCTCATCATCAACCGATTTTCTGTTCCTTCTTAAGTATCTCGCCCAGTTCAAGCTCAACAAGAGGAGGAGTTTGAGATTACTCATATACTTGATGCTAAAATCTCTAGGGGAGTCCTTCGCTTCCTAGTGCATTGGAAAGGTTTTGGTCCAGAGGAGCGCTCTTGGATCCGTGCAGATGATCTTAATGCTCCAGCTCTTCTGAAAAAGTTTTATTCCAAATATCCGGGCAAACCTGGTTCTAAGTGTTCAGTGCCCACCTTTAAAAGTGGCGGTACTGTCACTCACCAGACTGCTAGTGCCTCTAGGTTGGAACATGGGTCTCTCTCGCTCCTGCCGGCGCCTCTCATGAGCCGCGGCCGTCCGCCATCTTGACTAAGATTGCGCATGTGCAGAAACCCTGAACTGTTAATACCTCGCCTCTAGTCTCATTGGTTAATTAATCACCTCTCAGTACTTAAGGCACCTGTTGCCCTATTACCTTTGCCTGTTATTGGTTCTCATTGTTTGAGACTCTGAGGTGTTTCCTGTTTCTGCTCGTTTTATCCGTTTGTGTCACTCTCCAGACCGTGAGTGCCTCTACGCTGGTGCGTGACTCCCTAGCCTTCCTGCCGGCACCTATCTTGAACCATGGCCGTCCGCCATCCTGATGGACTGTGCATGCGCAGCACCCAAGAACTCTTGTGACTGTTGCTTTTAATCTAATTGGTTGATCAGGCAACTCTCCCTATTTAAGGCACCTGTGCTCATTACCTCATTGCCTGATCTTGAGTCTCATTCCCTGTGAGTCTCTGAAGGTGTCTCCTGTGTTCTACTAGTGTCTTCAGTTTCCTGCTGATTCCTGTTCTACTCATCGCTGGTTTCCATACCTGCTACAGTCTACTCACGTCCATCCTGATCTTCGTGTTCAAATCTGCCTTTCCACAATATAAGCTAGTCGCTGACTCATTGATCAAGATTGCTGCAAGTCACTGACTTTCCTATTCTTTATTGGCATTCTCTCTCCATCTGCTGTGATATATGTTCCGCTAGTCACCCTGCTACCAGAGGATCGTTGTGTTAACTTCACTACTCTGGTAAGCCCAGTCATCTGGTGAATTCCTGGGCAAGACTCCTAGTGCCCGTGACAGTTTGCTCCTGGACAAGTCTCCTCTCCACATCGGTAGTAGAACTTACCCGCTGCAGACTACTCTCACTACCTCCATTACCTGCCTGCTCTGGACAAGTCTCCTCTCCACATCGGTAGTAGAACTTACCCGCTGCAGACCACTCCCATTACTCCGTTCCACGCCTACACCTGGACAAGTCTTCCCTTCACATCAGTGGTACAACTTGCCTATTGCAGACCACTCACGTTACTCCGTTCCCTGCCTGCGCCTGGACAAGTCTTCCCTTCACATCAGTGGTACAACTTCCCAATTGCAGACCACTCATGCTATTCTGTTACACACCTGCGCTGGACAAGTCTTATTCACATATCCGTGGTGAGACTTACCAGCTGTAGACCATTCATGTTTCCTTGTGATATAGCTACTACTCTGTATGGTACCTATTGGCTGGACTAAAGTCTTCAAGTGCCTCTGTATTGTAGCTGACTTTTCTACTATATTGTTGATTGGTCGTTGCCTAACGTTATCCAGTTATCAAGTACTGGCCTGCTATATGCTACCTGCGTGCTAAGGCACTTGGACTCTTTTCTCATTTGATCCTGTTTACTAAACTGCTGAACCATCATAGTTCCACGGTGCCAAGATTCAGCATTTATACTATTGACATTCCTTTCCTCTATTCTACTGTATGGTTCCACTGATTCACCATACTACCCAAAGATCCGCACTTCTGGTAAGTGTAGCTACACCTGGTGAATTCTGGGTAAAACTCCTAGTGCCCGTGACACCATCATTCTGGTTACAGTCCGGTTCAGCATTCCGATTCCAGTCCAGTCCAGCAATCCAGTTCCTGTTTGCTCTCCCCTGCTAGTGTATTCACCATCTGCATCAGTCCATTGACTACATGCATAGGAACATTATTAGGTCACCCAGCTCTGTCCATGTAGTCACCAGTCCAGCTCCAGAGACACAACCCAGTCTGGGTACAGATATGTCCTCAGGCATGACACACTTATTAGTCCTTTCTCAATTAAATAGGCAGCTCAGCCACTTTCCCCTTTTGTTCTAGTGTCAGGAATGAGTTGATCTACATGCTCCTTCTACTAATAAACCCACTGGAGGCACACCCTGGTGCTTCATTGTCTAACATTTATCCACATTTCTCTGACCAGTGAAACTCCTGATTCCAGCAAAGCTGCAGTGTTTCCTACAGGCCCTGTGTTACTCCAGGCTCCAGCAAAGTTGCAGTGTTTTGTCTCTATTCTGCATAACTTCTGACTCCATTATATTTGGACTTTTTAGTCTGTTTGTTTTTGCTTAGCCGGTATCAACAGTCTGTTCAACCCTCCAGCCTGAAATTATCTCTTTATTGTTCTAGCTCACTCTCAAGGGACCATTCTAATTTTCTTATGCCAGTCTTCAGATCTAGTACCATACATACAATCCACAGTCCTCGCACTGCTGAATTGCTCCTCAATCTTTGTGATCACCCTTCGTGGTTCCAGCTATCCTGGGACAGGACTCCATCCTGTCTCCAACTGACCAGTCTTGCTTACAGAACTCTCCTGAACTTCTGTCTAGCACAATCCAGCTGACATGGACCAGACCACCTATTCGTTTCAAACATATTCCAGGTCTGGGCCTGAGATAAGTCAGTCAATTTCTCTCTCTCTTTCTCCCTCTATTCCTCTCTCTCTTCCTTTCTCTCTCTAGTTACGCCCCTGAAAATTGTGAATGTTTAAAGACCCTATTACATGTAAAGAAGCTACAAAGCCTGATTAAAAGTGAAATAGTCAGCCAGATAGGAATAATGCCAGAAATCTATGCAAACACAAACAGGACAGCGACACATCAAGTATAACATACAAGGCAGGCATAACACTATCCAATAAAGGGCGGAAAAGGAAAATGACCTGACACCCAAAGCACTACTGGTAAAACAATTTCCAGCTTTCCCCTTGATATTGCCCTTGGGTATTTAGATGGCCCAGGACTTGGCACACAGAAGCACAGCAGTACCTAAGCTAACACGAAGCCCACTGGCTTTGGGGCTAACATTAAGACCACTGTTGTCACAGGCAACTGGGGATAACTGGCTTTAGAGGTAACATATAAATCAGGATTCCAGGAAACAAAAGACAGACATGCCAAATAAGGTAATACAGGGCTGACTACAGTAATAGAAGAATTGTTAGGTTGAGAGATAATGCAGAGAGAGATCAGGGGGTTAATGTATTAAACAGCACTGTTTGCAAGTTGCCAAAATTGGGGGAGTTTGACAGCTACATTTAAAATGGCAATGTGTTTAAAGGCAAGATTTGCCTTTACATTGTGACTCTTACTATTGTTTGCTATATCTGTCTTTGCTATGTCCACTGTATATAATCTGGCAATATTTACTTCCGTCCATTTATGTTAGTTCCTGCCCTGCAAGTCTGTTTTCCCTAAAATAAAATTATTTGTTTTGCTAAGAGCAGAGGCCTATTTATATTTTTGGGGCACATTGTTGTCTTGGTGGTGCTACCGAAATTATATTTAAGATGTCCAAAAAGGAGCAGCATCAAGACATTAAAATTCTTATATTTTTTATTGGCTTATATAATTTTCCTTTTTGCAAAGTATAAAAGATCGTGGCTTAAATTAGAGATGAGTGAGCCATTCAGAGCTGGAATAAGGATTTTGGGGGCACGGGGCACTTAAGACAGTGAGCCCCTATTGTTTAAAATGAAGAGCATAGTGCCATCATTAACAATAGATAAAGTTACTGGTAATATATGAAAATAGTCAAACCTTTGCAGACTTCTGCTACTTAATCTTTAGCCAGGTGGACACCTGCATGTCTGTCTGAGAGTGAAATGTAACTGTTGTGAATATTGAAAATAACCGATGTACAGTAAGGGTAAGATCATACCAGTTAAGGAAATGCAGTTGCTACATAATGTTGTTTTTAACCATTTTGGATGGTCCAACATCAATGTAACATCCATGTAAATCACTTTTCTAAGCAGTATCCACATAAATCATGCCTTGTTTAGTTTTTTGTTTTCAGACGTAGTATTTTCCAAAAATACAATTTGGTTTATAAACCAAGACTGGAATGTACTTTACTTTCCAGAAGGTGACATAATAGTAGGAAAAAATATTTTTCTTTCTATCACATATGGGTTTGGAAAATGTTTATATAACATGGATTAACATACCTTGCTGAATAATAGTAGCAGCCATGATGGGGGAGATAAAGACTGTATTAGAGACTACCACGATCTCTTGGCTCTTGCTTATTTTTTGTAGTATAGTGGTTTTATTGTCTGTGCATCACATGTGATTTACAGACAATAACTTTTGACGGGAAAGAGGAGACTCACCTCCTGTAGGAGTCAAGATGGGGAAGATTGAGGTTCTTTTATAGCCTCATCCTATCCTTGGGCTCTTTCCCCCTCATGTCTGGGGGGCTGTGCCACTGTCTAGCCTCTCCTTTCTCAGAGTGTGAAGCAAAGGAATATTAACAGCTTTGGTGTTTTGTGATTGGTGAGTATTTTTATCTCCCTGGAACCTGGTGCTCTGCAGTGGATGAGTGAGGGTTAGTCCCATTTACCCTTAGCAGTAAAGTCTATATTTAGTCTTTTCTTTAGTGGCTACATGTAGAAAACAGACCCAAAGCAGGGCCATCTTTTCCATTGGGCACGATGGGCAGCTGCCCGGGGGCCCCACGGGCAAGGGGGCCCCATAGGCATGGCTCTTAATGAGAATAAATAATCCTGCAAAAGAAAAAAACCTGCAAAAAAAACCTACAAGGGTCACTGAGCAAGTACATCTATCTATCTCTATCTCTATATATCTATATCTATATCTGTATACATCTGTATATCTATATCTATATCTATATCTATATCTAGGGACCCCGGTGCACTGCTTTGCACGGGGGCCCATAATGTTGTTAAGATGGCCCTGACCCAAAGGGTTCATTTTGCAAATTCACCTCTGCTATGTTTAATTGTTTGCTTTAGTGGAGTTCTTCTGCAGAATTTTCTATTTGCAGTTAGCCAATTGGCAACTCTCCTGAGTTTTAACAGAGTAACTTGAAAAGTAATGGACATGCTCCTAAATTACTACAAACATGTAGTTGAATTTGGATGAGGGGATATAAGCCTGTAGAGTGAGAATGAAAGACTAGCTTTAGTGATGCTACAATGGACTCAATGGATGACCTTAAACTAGAGATGCTCACTGACCCCCGTGTTTGGGTTTTGGTTTTGGATCTGGATTCCCTTTGTGTTTTGGTTTTGGTATTGATTTTGCCAAAACCACCCTTGCGTGTTTTGGTTTTGTTTGGTTTTGTTTTGCAATTTGTTAAAAATAAATATTTTTGGGGCTAAAATGTAGGTGTTATTTTGTTCCTACATCATTATTAACCTCACTAACACTAATTTCCAGTCATTTCCATTCAATTTTGACCACCTCATAGGTCACAATATGATTTCCAAACACTTTCAAAGAAAGATTGCTGCAGTTCTTGTCAGTGATAAGAATTATTATTATTATTAATTTTTATTTATAGGGCGCCACAAAGTATCCTTAGCGCCGTACAAGGACAAACAATGGCACAGTACAAGGTGAAACAGCACAGTACAAGTAACAGTAAGCACTATAACTCTGGGGTCTCAGTCACAGCAAGAAAGAGAGGGAGGGGAAAAGTGAGTACAGGCAGGTAACTATGGCCCAAGAGGGTGGGCACGGATGACAGGTAAAGAGTCACTGAGGGGAGCGAAGAGAAGCGAGAGGAGACAGAGGGCAGAGGGTTGGAGAGGAGGTGAACTGAGTAGCTGGAGAGCGCAGTTAAAAGTGATGGAAACAGGAGGTAGGAGAGCCCTGCTCAAAGGAGTGTACAATCTAAAGGGAGGGGAAGACAGACAGGCACATGGATGAGACGGAGACGGAAGGGGAAGAAGGGATGAGAAAGAGAGGAAGCCGACCAGTGGGAGTTTAGGCATGAGACTGGAAGGCTTTTAGGAAAAGGTGGGTTTTTAATGTTCGTTTGAAAGAGGACAGATTAGGGGAAGTTCTGATGGAGCGGGGGAGCTTGTTCCAATGGAGGGGAGCGGCGCGGGAGAAGTCTTGAATACGTGCGTGAGAGGAGGTAATCAGGGGGGAAGAGAGGCGACGATCGTTGGACGATCGCAGAGGGCGGGAGGGAGTGTGAATAGAGATAAGGTTAGAGATGTAGGGAGCAGTGGAGTTGGCGAGGGCCTTGTAAGTGAGAGTGAGGAGCTTGAAAAGGATTCTGTAGGGGAAGGGGAGCCAGTGAAGGGCTTGGTAGAGTGGGGAGACAGAGGTGGAACGGTGAGAGAGGAAAATAAGCCTAGCAGCGGCGTTAAGTACAGATCTAAGAGGAGCGAGATGAGAGAGGGGGAGGCCGATAAGGAGAAGGTTGCAGTAGTCCAAGCGGGAGATAATCAGAGAGTGGATGAGAGATTTGGTGGCATCCTGGGAGAGGAAGGGCCGAATGCGGGCAATGTTGCGAAGCTGGAAACGGCAGGATTTGGCGAGAGAGTGAATGTGAGGGGCAAAGGAGAGAGAGGAGTCGAGGATGACACCTAGGCAGCGGAGTTGGGGAACAGGGGAGATAGAGGAGTTGTCAACAGTGATAGAGAGGTCAGAGGGGAAGGAGGTACGAGAGGGAGGAAAGACAATGAGTTCAGTTTTAGCAAGATTGAGTTTAAGAAATCTAGAGGACATCCAGGAGGAGATGGCAGAGAGGCATGCGGATACCCTGGAGAGAAGGGAGGGAGAGAGATCTGGAGAAGAAAGGTAGAGTTGGGTGTCATCAGCATAAAGGTGGTACTTGAGGCCGAAGGAGCTGATGAGTGCACCCAGAGAAGAGGTGTATAGTGAGAATAGTAAGGGTCCAAGGACAGAATAAGAATAAGGCCATTGTTATGCCTGGGCATAAGACCAAACATCCACCCTCTCAGTTTGTAATTATTTTTACACAAATCCTGACAACAAATGTGTAGCCATTTGTAGCGTTTTTAAAGCCACACTCAGTAGAGGTAGGGACCTTAACCATCTAGGATACTCAGCCATGTTACGCATTTGAAGCGCGTTCATGGAAAGCTGTTGGGAAAATCAGAAACTTATGTTAAAAAAAAGAAAAACAAGCAGTCCAGCATCATCTACCTCCCTTCTCTCATCTAGATCCCAGCACCTAAAATCTACACCCCCAACACCTTCATCATCAATATCCCCAGAACCAACAATTGACTGTTAAACAATCGTTTGCTAGAGGAAGCAAGTATGAAACCTGTCACCCAGACGCAAAGCAGATCACAGACGCCATGAGGACTATGCTAGTATTAGATCTGCATCCAATGTCCACTATTAATACAGTTGGTTTAAGACATTTAATTGAGGTCTTGTGTCCCTGTTACCAAATTTCATCACTATACCATTTTACTAGAAAAGCTATTCCTCACCTCTACCAGAAGGTTCTTAAAATTTAATTATTGGGATACAAAATGCCATTCTACCCACTGTACACTTAACCACAGATATGTGGACAAGCGGAACTTGGCAAACTAAAGATTATATGACTGTGACAGCCCACTGGGTTGGTCATTTGCCTTCACCAGCAGTAACAGCAGCAGCATGTACCCAAGTACGTCACATTTTTCAGAAGTAGGCTACTCTGTGTATCAGCAGCTTCACTAAGAGGCATACAGCTGACAATCAAACTAAGGGATGTCATTGCAACATGGCTAATCCTGCTTGGACTCTCCTGAGGATATGTCATTTCTGATAACGACACCAATAACGTTCAAGCATTACAGCGGGTGGAATTCCATCACATTTTCTGTTTTGCTCACACAATCGACTTGGTGTTACAGAACTTTTAAAAAATGACAATGACATGTAGGAGATGCTGTTTGTGTCCCGAAAAAAATTTAGGGTCATTTTCGGGATTCTGCAGCAGCATGTAGGAGAATGCAGCAGCTGCAAGAAGACTAGCATTTGAGGGGAATGTACTTTACTCCAGCGAAGTAGTCACCTGTGAAGAGAGTGCAGACACAGTTAGCTTGAGTCAAGTGATTGCCTTAATTATACATTTTGAGAAGGAGTTACAGAAATTTAACAGATGATATAAAGCAAAGTAAATGTGCTAACTATATTTTAATTGTAGATTAACTACTTAATTCACTTCGCCAGGATCCAAGAGCTATCAACATCTTGTAATGATGTCTATCTACTCCTTCAGCTTCTCTGGCAACTGCTTGTCGGAAAAAACGTAGCTTTCCCAAGACACCCAGTGGTGATGCAGATGAGTCAGCACAACATTTTGATATTTGCTCTGCTCTAAAAGAATTGCCCAAAAATCGTGACAGCTCTGCCATAAAATCAACTACTAATTCCATTCGGAAGGCCATTATCGACAATTACATCATAGTACACAGACTTTTATGATGGTGGGATGAATTAGTATTGTTTGAGAAAGATTTGCACTGAACCCTGCCACCTCTCCTGTTTCTGAGTGAGCTATGGTACAATAAAATGTAAGTGCAGATTTAGACCAAGCCAGGCAGGCCTATCATTTCTATTTCAGCCATTACAATTAGCAATGGAGCAATGGAGCTCTTCTCTTTGGGTGTTACCTATATAACGCTGTAGAATTTGCCTGCAAATTCTACAGACAAGCCTGCTTGTCTTCCTCTTCATCAATGACTCTTAGCAATTGAGCACTAGTCTTTAGGTGTATATTACACCCAAACCTTATTAGTGCAAATTAGGAAAAATACAGTTTAATCCCTGCTAGGTCCTCCACCTTCCTTTGCATGTTAATAGTAGGATTGGTTGGAGTTATGGGCAAAGTCACACATTTTTTGGTAAAATCTTTCAAACCAGCCCAGATGTTAAACTGTTGTGGTCTGCCACCTGCGTCATCCCTGCTTCTGTTTGGAAAGTGCAATTTGGTGCCAGAACCTCACGTGCCAGAACTGCTGCCACTGGTGCCACACTGCTGCCACTGGTGCAGGACTTACACAATCAACCACATCCTCATCAGCGCCCTCATCGGCTACACAAATCTCCTCCTCATCCTCTTCTAATTCCAAAGTGTCATCCTCACTTGGTGTATCACAGGGTACACTCGGGCTGTTCAGGCACACATCAGCAGAAATGCTAAAAGGGCCCTTCTTTATGGGTACACTATCAGAATGGTCACGATTACACATACCACTCGTAGATGGACTCTCCTTAGGGATTGGTGTAATTTCTGATTCTGAGCATACATTTTCCTCTAATGCCTTTCTGTTTTCTTGCAGCTTGGCTTTCCCACTTAACAGTAGTTGTGCACCACTTTTGGACTTGGAATTACTTGGTCTTGCTTGGTCACGAGTAACCTTACAAGAAGAAGGCTCAGTAACATTTTTAGATCTCGCACTAATAGAGAAAGGCAAAGGCCTCATTCTTTCTTTGCCACTGCGTGTGTAGAATGGCATGTTTGCAATTTTTTTTTCTCGGGAGTTAACTTTTCATCAGTAACAGCTCTTTTTCTCTTCAACACGGTAAAAGGTTTTTTTTGGTGTGTTTTTTTCCCTGACTTAAAAAGACTATGTACTTTTACATAGGCTTTACCAGATGACGTACAGGGAAGACTACCATCAGGACTGGTGCCAGCAGCTGCTTGCTGATCCTGCTCATTTGTGGACTGCTGTGAATCCATTTTATGAGACCCAAAACACTTGTAGTGCAAATTCAGAAATATATAGTGCTGGTATATAGTAATTTCAACACCAGAAAAATTGTTTTTTTAGACCTGGGAATATCTAACACCCCAAACACTGGTAGTGCAGATTCAGAAATATATACTGCTGGTATATAGTATTTTCAACACCAGAAAAATAGTTTTTTTAGAACTGGGGAATATCTGACACCCCAAACACTTGTAGTGCAAATTGAGAAATATGTACTGCTGGTATCTAATAATTTCAGCACCACAAAATAGATTTTTTGGAAGAGGGCAATATGTCACACCCCAAACACTTGTAATGCAAATTGCAAAATATATACTGCTGGTATATTACTATTTCTGCAGGCAGAAAATAGTTTCTGGAAGAGGGAATATGACACCCAAAACAGTTGGTAATGTTTGCAAAAATACCTCCTCTCTCTCTCCTCTATTCCTGCTGTAGCAAGTCCTGTAATAAGTTCTGTAATAAGTCCTGTAAGAAGTGCTCTCTCCCTGCTCTAATGCTGCCTAAGACCTAACTCTTCTATCTCTCTCTGTCAAATGGCGCTGGATTGCTGTGGAGGCGAATATTTATGCATTTGAAACATCGCGAGAACCGAGCTCCGAGATCCGACGACGTCACAATGACGTTTTGCCTCAATTTGAAATCCGAATGGGCCGGAGAGTACCGAGCCGAGCGGATACCTCAAGTTCGGGTGGGTTCGGTTCTCGGGGAACCGAGCCCACCCATCTCTACCTTAAAGAAAAGAGATGGCCTGCTTAGCTGTTATTCTAAAGCACCAAGGTTCTGCACCATAGGCTATTTAGTAGTTTGTATGCCACTGTGTTCAGGCCTGGGTTATTATACAGCCAGCAGTTCTATGGGGCAATAAAAAAATATACCTTAAAGCGCTAAATGGATCAAGAACAAGAAACATACATGACTCCTCATATTGAGTGTTGTTTCTCCAGGAAGAGATAACTAAAACAAAGTGAAAAAAATATACACATAGAGTAGCACTGGATAAACAGGTGACAAAGCAATGTCTCTATAGTGTCCCACGGAATTAAACCCTCTTCTAACTATCTACATTAGTATTTACCTTAATTTGCATTTATTTACAATTTATAGATAATTATTTTCCTGATTTCACTGAGCGCCGTTTGTCTATTCACTTTTTTATATCATTCTTTTCCTATTTTATTTCTTCAGAAATGTCCCAATAATCAGTATTATACATAAGCACTGACATCCAATTACATTAACTCCCACTCTACAGAGTATCTCAAAGATCACAAATTTCACAACAATAAGCATTATGCACAGATAATTGTGCAGGACTAGAAAGTCAGAAACCTGGGATAGTGGAAACCAAATCTCACATGATCACGTGAAAATGAGATTTTGCCTCACCTTCTGATCTAAGGAGTGCAGACAATTCCAAATTAATACGAGGCTCGAAGAGCCCAAATTTGTTGGATTACACTGAATCCGAAGTGCTCATCATCATCATCATCATTTATTTATATAGCGCCAACATATTCCGTAGCGCTTTACAATTGTGGACAAACACAGTAAACTAATAAACAAACTGGGTAAAACAGACAAAGAGGTGAGAAGGCCCTGCTCGTAAGCTTACAATCTATGGGACAATGGGAGTTTGACACATGAGGTTAAGTCTACATTTTGCATTTCTGCCCAGCCAGACTGCAAAGGTAAAAGTGACTCATAAGCTAAATGATCCTGTCACACAACAATGTTGGTCAGGGGGTAGTTGTCTTGTGTGAAATTGTTTAACGGGTGTTAATAGGGTACTTTAGTGAGGTTAAGGGCGTGGTTGATGAATATTATAAGCTTGTCTGAAGAGGTGGATTTTCAGAGAACGCTTGAAAGTTTGTAGACCAGAGGAGAGTCTTATTGTGCGAGGGAGAAAATTCCATAGAGTGGGGTGCAGCCCGAAAAAAGTCCTGTAACCGGGAATGGGAGGGTGTAATGAGGGTGGATGAGAGATGCAGATCTTGTGCAAAACAGAGTTGCCGAGTTGGGAGATATTTTGAGACAAGAGAGGAGATGTATGTTGGTGCAGCTTTGTTGCTCATCTCTAGATTATTTTCGAAACAGTGCATAACAAGCAGCAAACTAGCTATCAACAGATAACAGTTATAAGCTTATGTTTGTTTTTTAAACACTGTTTACTGCTGAATAATGCATTAGATATTGATACTATTTACACTTTATTTTAGACCTTTATTTTATCTACCAAGGAATTGTAACTTTGTGTTTACATGAAGTTATTATATTTTTCATATACTGATATAGCTTCACATCCTTTATATTGGCATTTCCTAAATTAAAATTATTATTATTATTTTTATCCTTTATAAAGTGCCAACATATTAGCATTCATCAATATCAAAACAGTCATTGGCAATTGACATTTCTGTGCATCTACCACCGATGTAGTGTGGTCGGAATGAGAAGAGACAGTGGAAGGTGGATTAACTACTCATTGTGTTTAGGACAATTAGCTGCTGACAACCATGACTGTTCTTCACAATTTATATTAACTGAACCTACTTTCTCTTCAAGTTCTGGAGAAGGCTTTAGCTTTTTTGCTGCATGGGTACTCTTGAGGATATTTACCAGGCCTGAGTAGCTGTGTGCTTGATCATTTTCTTTGGCATCATGCTCACTACTGGACACAGGTTCAGGACACTTGTTTCTCATGTTTTCAAAAGTTTTGGTGGATTAGTCATCTTCTCGCCAGTGTGAGCAGTTAAACTGCTTTCATTTATCTGATTGCTCTGCAGACAGTTTGTGGTGATAATATCACCCTAAAGAGGAAATAACCAATGTATAAAACATTGAAGACCTGATGTCAGATTAAAATGAGTGGCCTTTCTGAATGAAAATGTCATTCCTGTCACTAATATATACTTTTCTTCTCCTTATCTTTCATTTTCAAGAAGTACACATTCTAATGATTTTTTCATTATTATTTTCTATTTTCCCCTGACATTGTGAGGACTGAATGAATGGAAGGTGGGAGATTCAAAAGAATCAGTTAAGGCAGAGCCAGATTAAGACCCTATGATGCTGGTTTGGCTCCCCATCCGCCTCTGTATGTACATTTTATATATATATATATATATATATATATATATATATATATATATATATATATAAAACATACACACAGACTGAGAGACTGAGAGAGAATAAGGGCAATTTAATAACAGCCAATTAACCTACCATTATGTTTTTGGAGTGTGGGAGTAAACCGGAGCCCCCGGAGGAAACCCACATGTGTGGTGAATACAAAATTGCACGTTATTGTGCTTTAGCCATCTTATAGTAAATTACTCCTGATCTAGCCAAATTATTATTCCAAAAAGCACTAACAAAAAGACAAAAGCAAAGTTATTATGAATTTTTTATTAGAGGAAATCAGAAAAAAAGGACTAAACCAAGCCATCAGTGGAAAGGATAGGAGGTATCAGGTTATCTTGATCAGGACTTTGATAAAGTCTGATAAAACCATCTGTGTGTTTAATTTGAGCTGTGGTTGATGTTGGCCTTGATAAAATGAACATATTTCAGGCTGTGGAATCTGCAAACTGGCGCAGTGCATTGTTGACTGGTCTCCGGGGACCCATTGGGAGACATACTCAGAGCAGGGCTGCCATCCCCTTAAGCCAGGGCCAATAATATGCATCACCCACTAAGCGACCTATGCTTCTCTTGCTTGATTTAGCCTAACTTATGTCCTGCATTAATTTATTTATTAAGTTATTTACACCATCAGCCACAACATTAAAACCACCTGCCTAACATTGTGTAGGTGCCCCTCAGCTTTGATCTATTGAGGCATGAACTTCACAAGACCTCTGAAGGTGTCCTGTGGTATCTGGCACCAAGACGTTAGCAGCAGATCCTTTAAATGCTGTACGTTGCGAGTTGGGCCCTCCGTGCCTCGGACTTGCTTTTCCAGCATATCCCACAGATACTCTATCGGATTGATGTCTGGGAAACGTGGAGGCCATGTTAACACCTTGAATTCTTTGTTATGTTCCTCAAACCATTCTTGAACAATTTTTGCAGTGTGGCAGGGTGCATTACCCTGCTGAAAGAGGCCACTGCAATTAGGAGATACCATTGCCATGAAGGAGTGTACTTGGTCTGCAACAATGTTTAGGTAAGTGGTTCATATAAAAGTAACATCCATATGAATGCCAGGCCCCAAGGTTTCCAAGCAGAACCTTGCTCAGAGCATCACACTGCCTCGGCTTACCTTCTTCTCGTAGTCCATCATGGTGCCATCTCAGGTAAATGACGCACATGCACCCGGCCGTCCACGTGATGGAAATGACAACATGATTAATAAGACCAGGCCACCTTCTTCCATTGCTTCATGGTCCAGTTTTGGTGCTCATGTGGCCACTGTAGGCGCATTCGGCCGTGGACAAGGGTCAGCATAGGCACTCTGACCTGTCTGCGTCTACGCAGGAAACTGCGTTGCACTGTGTGTTCTGACACCTTTCTATTAGAGATGCTCAGGCTTGGTTCCTCGGTAACCGAACACACCCGAACTTAGGGGATCCGAGTACCGAGCCGAGTCTTTCGCAATTTTTCGGATTCGAAAACGAGGCAAAACATCATTGACGTTGTCTGGTCATCAGATCTCGCGAGTTTTGGAATCTATAAATACCGCCCTCCATTGCGATCTAGCTCCATTAGAGAGAGGGACACAGGAGGGGTAACATAGAGTGTAGAGCAGTTAGACAGGCAAAGTTAGAGAATTGAAAGAGGAGGGTGGTAGCAGTGTTAAACAAAGTAATCAGTGATATTTAGGAGAGCTCCATAGCTCCAGTGTTAACTCTCATTGCAGTAACGTTTAGTAAAGAAGTATTTACACCCAGATTCAGGGGCGGGCCGGGCCAGGGGGCAGGGGGGCATCGCCCCCCCCCCCCCCCCCGGGGGCACTCAGAATTACAGCTGTTAGGGCCAGCGATAAATGTGATGCATGTGTGATGCGGCCGCACAGACGAAATGTATCTCAAAATCCACACGAACTTGCATACGGAACGAATTATGATCAAGTTCCGCTTTTTTTTTTTAACCGCAAGTAGCGAACAAGTTGCGTTCAGGAAATTAATCAGGCCCTCAGTTACTCTCACATATAAGGAATGCTACACAGTTTGGAATATTCATAATTGTAGGGACTTTTAATCACCCTAAAATGGTTTAGAATGGGATTGCAAAATATGTCTTATTTTGTTAGGGATAAATTCACAGTGACTCTTAACCCATTGCAAGCATCATAATATAATAATAATCTAATTATAATACATAATTGTAATATAACAAATATAATTGAATATTTTGCTTATACACATTAATTATATTTTACAATCATATTTACATATTAAACTGTGCAGTGCCATGCCATAGCCAGTAATGTACATGCATCTCTGTGCATCTTCACTGGTTTAGACTGTTTTGAATTTGCTAAGTTTGCTAAGTGAGAAGCAAACACTGAGTTACAATCTAGTTCTGTCATTCAGAGAAATATTGTGCTGACATTAGTGTTAGGACTTGTGGAGTCATGAAGAAGAATATTACGCTGTTACAATGAACAGTGACATGTATAAGTGAAATTTATTCATGTGAATTATGGAACTGAATAGCAAAAAAAATGGCCTCTTTATGAACCACATACAATATGAGAGTGAACTGGTCAGTTCATTGAAAGAAGTTTAGTAAAATTGCTGTAATAGGGAAGGTAAGCAGTGTTTAGACATGACTTTGCATATGTGTACTCTGAACACAAAAAAGTTGCTACATTCCCATCTCACACAAGCAATTTTATGAACGTATGATTCTTCCATGGGTGACAGACCTCTTAATTGCTAGACTATTGTCCAATTAACTGTTCCTGACATTCCTGACATATTCTTCCAGAGCATTCTATCTGACACCAGTAGGTTCTCTTTACAATGCATCTTCTTTTCCTTTTCCATTTCAGAATGATGTGATAGAGAGAAACTATCTCCCACTGCACTGACCTTTTTCCAGGGAATTTCATAGTAATTTGGTAATTTACCAAGGTAATCATTTGGTCTTTTACCATAAGGCAATGAAATGATTGAGGACATTTTTGTAGTTTACCATGGGTTTTGTGAGCCTAATGATTGTCATGGTACTTTTTCCTTTACAAGTGTCCAATAGCATATTGCTTGCTCTGCTCTTTATACAGGTCTGTACACCTAACATGCAAGGTGATGTGAATTTAAAAAGGGATGACTTGCCCAGATCATCGTCACAATAATTTAGTAGTTGTTTCATATATGCTGTGTAACTCCTTATTCAATTTCTAATATTTTAGTGCCATGTTTATCTGTTCTTTTCTTCTTATTCCCATGTCCTAAAATAAACCATATGTCTTATCACCATTGTATGTTTAACTGTTGCCAGTTATCTGATTGTACAGTGGATCAAACCGTTTATTGGTAGAGAGATAGTGGTGATAATATCATAGAGGGCATTTGAAAATATATATATATACATAGAGATTTGTTCATGTACAGCTTTAACACTCACTGTTGGACGCACATCATTCAGGTCAGTATCATTGAAAAATAATTGCACTCACATGTGTTGTATCTTTGTTGAACAATTACTGGCAAATATAGATATTTGGCTACAAGATGGCACTGGTCCATTGATGTAGGGCTGATATTACATAGTAGCTGCTCATGCTTCTACGTCCACCCTCACTGGCTTGTACATGCTCTCCTGCAATTTTTACTAAATAAATGACATTTTTTCTAGTTTCCTTCTGTATTATTTTATCAAGTCTTTATATGACCAGATAGCATTGTCTTTGTTGTCCCAAGGTATATAACAAAATGGATTGTGTCTTATAATATTGCAACAAAAATACACACTTCTGCCTGCACATAAAATATATTAATGAAAAGGACAGAAAAGATAACAAAAAGCAATCTATGCAATATAAATTGCAGGAGGGTATGAACAAGTCAATTAAATAAAGTCATATTAAGATGCAACATCCCTTTAATAAATGCAGATATGCAGACAAGCTGGTTCATACACCCCATTAAGATCACTGGACAATTTTCTATAGCATGTTTAATACAAGGAAATCATGGGTAAAGTGGCTTTATTGTCATCGGATATCACAAAATCATTAAACAAGTAAGTTTATATTTCATATTAGCGTGCATGGATGGTATAACATATATGTGTTACATAAAATATGTTATTTTATATTCTACAGTTGACCTCTGTATCTAGATTTGCTGGTGGACTCTGCATAACCCAGTGCAACACTCAGGCAAGTAAGAATCTCTATGCAGAATGATTTATGACCATTTGTTTTACTTAGCTTTTATAGAAAAATAAAATAATAATAAACAATGGTGCAGATTCAATTGGGTGCGCTACTGTCAAAAGTAACGCAGCCAGCGCACCATTACTGTTAATACGGTAATGTTAACCAGTCCAGTTAGATTATCAGCCTGATGGTCCATACTAATAAGCAGTTTAGCATCCATCTGCGGTGCATTGCCCTAAGCTGCAAGGAGGTTCATCTAATTTAAGTGTAATAATATGGGCTTATGTTACGTTGAACGCAAATTGCATTCTTGGTGTATAATACGCTTTTTTACATCTGAGAATTATGCACCAAGAAAACAATTTTAGTTTGTTTTCATTCAGTATTCAAGTTAGAGACAAAACATTTTTATAGTGGGATGTATTCTAGACTATAGTGTAACGTATAGTGTTTGAATAAAAATAGATGACAACAAGATGGTACGCTTGTAGGTAGACATAGTGGGCCTGATTCATCAAGGCGCGCATACTGAGAGTAACCTGCGTTTAGTATTAAACGCACATATTTAGGCTTTGCGTACTCCCGAATTCAATAAGGCACAGATCCCAAGATACGTGCACTGTTTAAATCGGGTGCAGGTCTGCTGTGCTCTACTACACAAGACACTACTGGATACATTCAATACCTATGTGGATCATAAATTCACAAAAGAATGCACAGGTAAAAAAATGATAAAACAGTTAAAAAAAAGTGTTTTTTAATTAATTTTTCCATTAATTACCTTTATTAGGATGTTGTTAATGTCACCTGAGCATAAAATACATTTAAACAGTTGCTCGTGATTGCAAATACATCTTCTAGCAGGCATACAGGACTGTCATCACTACTGATCAGGACTTAGACTAGCCCTTTTTCTGAAGCAAGAGAGACGGCAGAAAAACAAGTAGCTTTAAGAAGGCCAGAGTTTGGCAGGCCCCTACTGTAAATTGACTACAGTAAAAAGCTCCTTCCCCACCCCATTCACTCCCCAAAATTGTGGTCTGTAGTGAGTGTCCTTTGCATTCGAAGAGGACAAGGTTGCGTTCACAGACGTTTCTCCAGGGTGCGATCATGGCCAGAGTGATTTTGCGCATGATACACTCAAAATTGGCAGATACGTGCCTTGATGAATCAGGCTCAGTGGGGTAGATTCAGTTCCCTGTATTGTTCTTGAGAACAACGCGGCCCGCACACTATTACCATTACTACGCTAATAGCTGCGCATTATTACCATTACTATGGTAATATCTCCACTGATTTTTGCATGCAGTTCTGTGAGATGCGAGCAAAACATCTGCATTGAAATTACTGTTGTAACTGTAATAGTGCCCGGAGAATTGAATCTACCCCAGTGTGTTTTATGTATGCACTTTGTTTTGTTTTATTTTTATATAGAAAACATTTAAGATATTTAGTAAAATATTTATTAAGTTAATTTTATGGACAGATATTTGTCCACATGATTCAAAGCTAAAATTATCTATTTAAATTAATATTATATATTAACTTTAGTACATACAAACTCTGTAGCAAAATATAAATAAATGTAACATTGCCACAAAGCTCAGTGAACAACAGATAACATTAATCAACAACAGAAATTATTAAATGAAAAGCATTTTATTTATTACTTATCAACAAAACATGACTGTTTATAAAAAAAAATAATGCTATTCTTTTTATTGTATCGGCAACTAACATTTTGCCTTTAATTTGCATGTAAACATTTCACTCTTAGGATGCATTTGGATAAGCAGCTGTTCGCTTTGTCTGCTATCATCATATGTGCCTCTTCCTCACATTTCCTTGACCAAGAATGGAATGCATGGAAATCCAATTATGGTAACATACATTATTTATTATATATTGTGTAGAGGAAGCATGCCTCTTTATTACAAGTGTGTCCTAAACTTATATATATATATTTACACATATACACTAAATAACACTGAAACGCTGTTTGTCATATTCATTTAACCAGTTTTAACTATAGTAAGGAAGTCAAACATTTTCTATAACAAATACCAATAATCTTTTAGTAGTCGACTAGGTAGTAGCTAATACATTGTGAGGGTGGTTACCAAATAGCATTAAGAAAACACCATTGACACCGCAATGCTTCCACATGCGGTCTGGAAGGATAGTTGCACTCCACTGATCCCTTCCTGTTCACTTTTAGGGAATGCCAGTGAATAGAGCAGGCAGAGCAATATTAAGGCAGCCGGGCCACCACTCCCCACTGTGTAAGTGGGGTCACATACCACATTAAAGTCTTTTACAAGTTTTAAAACAAGCTAGTCATCATAATTTTTAATTCCAGTGGGTAGATAGCCTAAGACAGCTTTGGAACATAACAGAATGCAAGTTTCCAGAAAGGATTTGCCAATGATCATATATAAAAACTTAATTGTGATCACATAAATAAAATTATTGTTTTCAGTGGAAGGAAGGAGGCAGGGTTCAGTAGTATTAGTGGACTAGTATATTTAATTTCGGCATCACAAAAACCCTTTTTCTGTTTAAATATAAATGGTCAGCCATGTGAAATGATTGAAAATTTAAATAGCTCTAAATATAGTAGTGATTTAAAGGTAATAAGTATGCAAGTACTCCCACTATTCTGTAAATATATAAACTAGTTTTCACATCAATGTAGATCAGTGATGAGCAACAGGCCACCTTGAGTCTTCACCTGTGGCCCCCAGCTCTTTCCACCATCCACCCCAGCTCTGGCTTATTCTCTGTTTTATTCACATCCAAGCTTTATCCACAGCCATTGGTGAAGAGTGGAGGGTCATAAAGTCTGAACCGGTCTGTCCTCCGTGCAATGCACTCTGCAAATGTGCACTATGTGGTCTCTCCCCTTCTTCAGACTGATATCTGCTTATTTAATCATTAAACAGTATGGATAAGGGATTGGTAAAATTATTTTACAACCAGAGTTAATAAATCAGTAGATTGCCAGTGGATGGCCACTGGTACACCCACAGAAGGATGAGTGAGGGCAAATGGGAACATTTTGTGTAAGTGGGGTTTGGATGGCATGTGGAAACTTTGAGTAGCATGTGGGGGCAATTTTTTTTTATTGAATTTTTTAGAAAAGCATATTACAAACATAGCAGTGGTTGCAGAGTACATACAGCAGATCAGTTATATTGAACATCCACACTGCTTAAATAAAAAATCAAACAAGTAAATAAAAATAAGAAAAAACATTGGTACAGACATGGGGGCAATTTTTGATGATTTGCTGGCTCATGTGTGGGTGCTAAGGTCATTTTGGGGCTGTTTTTTTGTTTTTTTTTTAGAAAAGGGTAGCATGGTGGCTTAGTGGTCAGCACACAGCACTGGGGTCATGAGTTTGATTCCCGACCATGGCCTTATCGCTATGGAGTATGTATGTTCTCCCCGTATTTGCGTGGGTTTCCTCTGGGTGCTCTGGTTTCCTCCCACATTTCAAAAACATACTAGTAGGTTAATTAGCTGCTATCAAATTGACCCTAGTCTCTGTCTGTCTGTCTGTGTGTGTGTGTGTGTGTGTGTGTGTGTGTGTGTGTGTGTGTGTGTGTGTGTGTGTATGTTAGGGAATTTAGATTGTAAGCTCCTATGGGGCAGGGTTTGATGTGAGTGAGTTCTCTGTACAGCGCTGCGGAATATATAAATAGCTGATGATGATGATGGGTAATGTGGGCCCTTTTGAAGCCGCACATGCAAGTTGCCCATCATTGATCTCGATTCTGTTTTAAACCACTGACTATTTCATTTGAGAGATATCTATCAAGTATGAAGTTATCATTATATTGAGACAATAAATGACACAATCATGTAGTTACTGATTGTATATAATAAATTGTATGCAGAGAAGAAATATGTCACTTTACACGATGAACAGTTTCGGAGGAAAGCTTGGGAGGAAACCTGGAATATGGTGCAGAAACACAATCGATTGGCTAAGCAGGGTCTCACTAAATATACGATGGCCATGAATCGGTTTGCAGATATGGTAAGTTTACAAATTTCAGCCAAATTTTGAACACTAGAATTCTATTTAACAGTTTACACACCATGTAATTGCACAGAGATGGGCACCTTTAAATATAGTATCTACTGCTGCACTATATCATCCCTGTAATGCAATAGTCCACTTTACTTATTGTCTATGTTCTCTGTTACACAATGAAATAACTTTTTGGATTACAATTGTGTATCATAAAAAGTCATAGTGATAAACCATCTGTATAGCACAAATTTAAAATAAACACAATAGAGAAGAAAAATTTAAAAAAAGTGCACTCCAATATTTATATTTTTTTATATGTTTGAAATATACAGTACAACATATTGTATGTCCTTTATTACTTAATTTTGTTGTTTCAGACCCCAGAGGAACGTAGCTCCAGGAATTGCCTTAGCAAAAAAGGAAATTTGTCAGTCATGAAGAATATTCCTGTGCAGGTTCATGAAAAAAACCTTAACATACCAGAATCAGTTGACTGGAGGGATTCAAAATGTGTGACAGAGATTAAAGATCAAGGGGACTTTTGTGGATCCTGCTGGGCATTTGCAACGGTAATTAAATGTTATATCTGCATAGGTGTAAGTTAAATAACCATAGGCATAAAATAATTACTATATGATAGTTATAAAAATTGTCTCATTCTACCACAATATACAATAGGGAGATAGGAAAAATCATATACTGTTATACATACAGAGACATATTATGTGTTTTACACATACACAACCACAATCCTATGTAACCCCCTGTCACTGTGTGTAGTATGAGGTGCAAAGGGTACAGAGTGCACCTCCTTCTCAAGCCCTGGCTAGCTGATGGGCATGGGTGTAAATGACCAAGGGGTCCCTGCACATGCAGGTGTTTCTTTGTAGTTAGTGGGACACAGGTAATGTCACTTTGTGGTGCAGTGCAATAAAAGTCACAATAATTTGGGCGCCAGACCATCTCTATCACAAACTGAACCCTTTATTTACACTCCTCTTCCTCCAGCACGATATTCATAATGGTTGCAGCAATAAAGAAATATATATACAGCTCCTCACTCTCTCCAGCACAGTTCTTAATGAGCAATACGAATATGGTTGCAAATATATCTCATTACTCCTCCTGCACAGTTCTTAATATTATCCAGATGTTATATAACATAAATCATAGGTCTCTCTTACACTCCATACTCACTGCAGATCACCCTTTCTGCAGGGGCATTCACATGGATGCTAACAGGCAGGCAGCTTCTCCTCCATGCAGCTCTGACACACTCTGTGTACCTCTCAACTGCAGCTCACCCCTCCTCTGCGGGGATGATGTCTCCTGTGGGCTCTGACACTTCACTCTGTGTACTCCCAGCCTCAGGCTCTGACAATACAGCTACCATGCCTCTTGTAGCAACCCTCACTCCAGGGCCTCTTCCATGCGAAGTGTCCCCCTCTCTCTTGGGTTCTCTATAGTAACATGGAGTTCTCCCCCTCATCCAGGGCACACATTCCTTGCCCTGGCACAGTCACCGCACTCAGACTTCCAGGCAATGCTGGGTGATCCTGGAGCTTCCACCCCACTCTCCCAGGTCCCCAGCTACATCTCTCTTCTCCTGTCTCCTCTCTCTCTATCTCCTTTCCCCCCTTTCTCACAGCCCCTCTTTCCTCTCACTCAGTCTCACAGGCTGGGCTGGGTTATCACCATGGTAACCAGTTTATTTAACTTTTCATATACTTCTAGCTTGCCCTCTAGGTGACCCCTCCTGTATTCACTGGGGTGCAGGTTTTACTAAAACGCCACTAGGGGGGCGTTACACCTATTTTTACATTCTCAAGAATATGTTACATATTTTCTGTAGAGGTACAAATAAAGTAGCATTTACTGCAAAGAATAACACAGCTCCATGGCACAGAATCTTCTTTGCAGTTAACTTAAATACAGCTCAGCAATAAACTAATCTCACTTTGTTGTCAGTCATAATTAGTGGCCGAAGTGGGCTGATATATGGTGGTATGCCATAATGTGACTTCTGCTACTGGTTTCATTGTAAAACTATTAAATTCAATTGACTTACATTTTCCATACTGCCACTTCTAAGTTTCCATACCACCTTTTCTAAATATCTACTACAACCACTGATTATAACAATAATTAGCCCCAGAAGAGGCATTATCTAGTGGCACTAGGAACTCTGTATTAGCTGCAATTTACATTACAGATTTACATTACAGACAACAGAACAAGCTATTATGATGGAGTAAAAGTATGGTTAATATAATAAATACCAAAATTGCAAACTTCTAAATTAATTTTTTCCACATAGTTCTGTTTTCTGTAGACAACCACTGATGCAATCAATGATGAAAGATATCTGTGAAATTGTACTTTTTTTTTTTGCATTGTAAAATTGGTACAAAAAATGACTGCTGTATGATATATTTTAAGGTGGGTGTGATTGAGTCCCATTATTGCATCAAGAAGAAAGAGCAAATTGTACTGAGTGAGCAGCAGCTTGTGGATTGTGATAATGTAGATGATGGCTGCTGTGGAGGATTACCAACAAATGCTTTGGAATATGTGGCACGTCACGGTGTCATGAAGGCCAAAGATTATGAGTATTCACAGAAGGTAGGATCATGGAGCTTGATAATTTTATTATAACATTAATTAGTAATTCTTAATCAATTCATAACACAAGTGTTTGCAATGAGCAGCCATGCATGTACAGTAGCTCAATATAGAGATCCCTGGCCATGTATTGCCACATTCATGAAACTTGGCTGTCGATGTCAGTCCAGGGTTCTAGTAATGTAACTAGGAACCCAGCTACACAGCAACCAATTGATCTCTGTCAAGACACTGCTTAGTACTTAGGTGGATCAATAAATTATAGGTCTCATTTTTATTTAAGGATTCTGAATTTTATTATTAATAATTTATAATTAATTATAATATTATTCAATTATCCTCATAATATTATTCGTATACCAATATCTCGTAAAAATATATTATTACCTCTGTTGAACTCTAACATCACAGCACGCCAAATATCAGTGTATATATTTATACATATATATATATATATAATATATATACACACACACACACACACACACACATACTTTCTTTCTCTGGTTCCCAGGGGTAATAATGATAGTGATAATTGATATCCATTTAAGGCAATGCGGTTGCTGAGCGGTTTACACTACTCATAACATAGAACAGTTGCACACTAGTAGAATTTTATGTGACTTCCAACACATAAGTTAGTTAGGGAACTATAATAGTTTAGAATTGTTATTTGCTATTGTTTAAACTGCCTCTTCACTGTCTTATTGCAACTTTCATCCTCATCTTCCTCTACACAGTTTAACTGACTGTCTTCCCTATCAATCCCATATTTCATTGCCATTGTCTTACCTTGACTGTCTCCCATTAACATTTCCATTTACTTAAATTACCTCTTTACTGTATATTACCATTGTGTGATTTGGCTCTTTACTGTCTTATTGCCATTGTCATATCTCATATGTTTCTTCACTGTTCTCTTTTCAACCTCTGTTTTCCCCATTGTAATATCTCATTACCGCTGTCTTCCCCCTTCTCACAAAAACTCAAAGTCGTGACAAAACCAGTCAGCTTACTATGCAGATTGAATGTACTCATTAATTTTGAAGCTTTTTAATAAATATATATAATTTTTTTATTTTAAGGAAATATATTAGTTGAACAATCACATGTTTTTCATGTTATCCTACTTAGAAATTCACCTGTTTATACAAACCTGATGATGCAATAAAATTTAATCTGACCAAGTACTACGTTCTGCCTGGAGAAGACAATATGGCATCTTCTGTGGCACTAGATGGACCTATTACAGTTGGAATTGATGCAAGTAGTGATTTTATGATGTATGGTAATGGTAAGTTACCTTGTATAAAAGTTAGTGTTTTCACCTGTTTGCTGAGAGGTTTAAAATAATCTCATTCATATGCTTATGATTCTTTTACAAGAGAGTGAGTCTAATTCTAATTTTTTTTAATCCCACTGCAAACATCAGTTGAACATTTTTATGAATTGCTTCTCCCTATCCCCATTCAACGCCTCCATCCTGATGTGACTCTTCAAAACATCTGTGGCTTTTGTAACTGAGCTCTTATCCAGTCTGTATAATCTAGAGGCTATTCAGCAAGTAGTGCAGCAAAGGGGATTATAACCTCTCAACCGCTAAAAGTATCTTACTAAAATTGATTGTTATATGAACCTTCTTTGATTTCATTACATTATAATATTCTTTCTTTGCATATTATTTTCAAAAATGTCTTATTCTATATCAGTAAACAGAGTTGTGTTTATTGTATTTGCCTTGTTGTTATATCTAATCATGCTTAAAAAGGATTTGTCTTTTAAAGTACAACTTTCTACAAATATTTATTGTAGTTTGTATAAAGGATAAGAAGGGTGTCATTTATGTTCCATTACACAAACTGACAGCTATGGAATGGCAAGCAAGCTGATCAGGAACCACTAGCAGACAATCAGTTTATATGTACAGTTTCATTGTAATCTGAAGATGTCTGTGCACAACTGTGGTATATGTTTTATCAATAAATAATTATAGTAATACTAATAATATACATTGTCATATCAGGTATTTTTATGGGTGAATGTGGTGAACAACCAAATCATGCAGTCATTATTGTGGGATATGGCACAGAACATGATGAAAAGGAGGACGAGGATATAGATTACTGGATCATAAAGAACAGGTATGTTTCTTTGTTTTTTTTTAAATAATACTTGGATTTGAACCAGTGTTTCCAGTTATTGCTTTAGAGTCAATATTACAACAAATATTAGAACTCACTAAAAATATACTGTGTCTCAAACTTAAATACCGTTTTAATAAGACGTAACATGAGAACACTATAATCAAATGAAATAGATATTCTCTTTAATCTGTATACTGTACAAGAAATATAAAAATGTATCCAACCAAAACAACATTTGCCGCTAATGCATAATTACAGAATGTGAATTCTTTTTAGAACAAATATGTAGGGCCTGATTCATCAAGGCATACATACTGAGCGCAACGTGCATTTGTTTTAAGACACGCGGAATTCAGGCATACGCATGACCGAATTTAACAAGGAGCGGATCTAAAGATACATGTGATGAATTCGGGTATAGATCTGCTCAGCTCTACTACACAAGACACTGCAGAATACGTCCAATATCTAGGTGGAATATAAATTTGCAAAAGAAAGCACAGAAATAAAATCAATTAATGTCACCTGTTAATAATATAGGCAATAATGAAAAAACAGTTAAACAAAAGTGGAGTTTTTTCCTAGGTGTTTTTGCCATGAAATACATTTATTAGGATGTTCTTAATGTCTACTGAACATAAAATACATTTCTACAGTTGCTCGTGATTGTAAACCCATGTTATAGCATGCATACGATACTGTCATCACTAGTACTCAGGACTTAGACTAGCCCTGTAGCTGGAGCAAGAGATACAGCAGAAAATCAAGTATCGAGATGCCAAAAGTTTGAATCGGACGTGGCTGCGTGCACTCGAGTGTGGCACGTCCTTACTGTACATGGACAGTAAGAGCGTTCTCTCCCAGAAATTGTAGACTGTAGTAAGTGTCCTGTGTGTACGCAGATGAATTGAACGTTGCTACGTTTAGTTGCGTATGGTCCGGTACTGGACATGAGCAGATCAAATTTTGAGGATTATACGCACAAAATCAGCAGACACGTTCCTTGATGAATCAGACCCGTAATGTTATGAGAAAAACTAGCCAAAACCAGATCTAACATCTACATTTTTTAAGAATTTTTTATGACTAAATAGCTTCCTCAATATTGATGTACGTAGCATCAATAAGACGTGGACCATGGGTTTGGCTGGAGAAATTGACTCTAGAAATGTAGTTTGTATTGTTAAAGGTGCCATACAATAGCAGATATGATTGCTCAGACAGAACTCATATTGTCTTGATCCATTTGGACAACACACAGATCTGACATGCACTGCTAGCATTCATTAAACAAATCTGTAATACTTTGTGGTTTATGCTGTGCACAGCTATTACAGGAAGTTTAATTAACCCATCTGTGTCACAGAACATCAAAATCAGTTCCTAGCCTTACAGGGTGTTATTATGTAAAATGATGGACCTTACAGGTCCACTTCTATATTAGCAAATAACATCAAGTATTCTGATTATGTTTTATTTGCTAGTCTGCTTGTTTAATTATGTGCTATGTAAAAAAATAATACATTTTCCATTTTTCTGTTTTTATTTTATTTATTTGTCACATAGCTGGGGCAAAAAGTGGGGAGATAATGGTTACGGAAAGATGAGACGTAACACTAACCTGTGTGGTATAACAACTATGGCTGCCTCTCTGGATTTGGTACACTAGTTGCCTAGTGTCTCATCTATTGAAGAATCAGGAGAAGTCTATGCATGTGACACGACTCCCTATTTTATAAAGGAAAAACTTATAACCATGGCTATGTTACCTGTATTTTATTATTTCTGTAGATTTGTCATTATAGGTGTATGATCTACATCGAAAGATGTCTAGATATGTATTGGTTGCAAATATATTTATAAATAAAGCAAAAATAAACATATACGCAAATTTGAGGTTTCTAAATATGTATTATTCTTTTCACAAACAGCATTGGGTAGGAATGTTTGTATAACAATACTATTTATTTATTTACATTTTTTTATATACTAAGCAGTGCTTTTACAGAAAATATATAATCATGCACATCAGTCCCTGCCCGAGTGGAGCTTATAATCTATATGTTCCTATCACATGCACACATAAACGCACACTAGGGTTAATTTTGTAATCCTACCAGTACGTCTTTGAATTAAGGAGGGAAGTGGAGCACCCGGAGGAAACCCATGGGAGAATATATAAACTCCACACTTATAGGGCCCTGGTTGCAATCAAACACATGACCCCAGTGCTATGAGGAAACAATGTTAACCACTGTGCCACTATGCTGCACAAATACACAGTTCTCTGAAGGTGGAGTTCTTAATTATGTCTATGTATGTTTCACCAGCATGCATTTGGTTGAGGACATGAAGACTGCCATTGGAAGCAACAAATGCTAGCCTTTAGTGTAATTAAAAAAAAAAATCATTTAATTTTTAATTGTGTTTTATTTTAATTACATTTTATGTGGAAAGTGTGACTTTCACATTTGCTATTAACACTGTCAAAACACTATTCTTTCTTATGTATGACACTTTATTATATTGTGCAAAAATAGGGTAATGTGACACTGTCAAGCCACATATATATGCTATACCTACACTATTGAGGGCCAGACATTTGCTACGTCTAACATACACCTGACTCAAATGCTGCTGTTTTTGAGTGGAAGCATCTCTCAATATATGAATGTAAATATGCTGTTTATTACGTGGATCTTTTCCCATTGCAAGTACTGCGTGCATATGTGTAACTCTAAACAAGCCCCTTAATATCCAGCGGGGGTTTTGAGGATGAAAGAGTGTCCTTGATGAAAATAAGTAATGTAATATGTGATTTTGCTATTACTGTGCGATTGCTGCTGCAGATTACCTGTAATTAATAATTATTGATCATATACACTTTAAATCATTCCCATATAAGACTTATCTTATTATGTAATATTGCATTAAAAAGAAAGACAATATCCTTAAATTAATTTGAATCATACTTGCCAACTCTCCCGGAATGTCCGGGAGACTCCCGCATTTTGTGAGAGTCTCCCGGACTCCCGGGCGAGTGTGGCAATCTCCCGAATTCTGCCCACTTCACTAGGAAGTGCCCCACTTCCTAGTGAAGTGGGCAGAATTAGATCCCAAACGCCGCGATTCCCGGTGAATCGCGGCGTTTGGCCCCGCCCCCGCTGTCAAATGACGCAATTTGCGTCATGACGTCACAGGGGGCGGGGCCGAAATGACGCGATTTCGGCCACCCCGCCCCTTCACGCCCCCCTCCACTGGCTGGCTCCCGGAAGGGAGCTGAAGAAAGTAGGTAAGTATGATTTGAATATAAAGTAAACCCCTCCCCTCTTGAGCACAAACAGTGAGCTAAGTTGGTGGGTTTTCCTACAAGATACTCACAGGATGTGTCCCTCAAGCTTGCCCTAGTAAGCAGCTGTTGACAAAAGAAGACCGATAGATAAATGTATCAATCTGTGTTTTTTGCAAGTCACCGATATTTGGTGACTTTGCAATGCAAATTTAAAACAGCAATATCTTTAAAGGCCAGTTTTACCTTTAAAGACATTGTCGTTTTAAATTTTCCCTGCAAAGTCGCCGAATATCGGTGACTTGCAAAAACCACAGATTTATACATTTACCCCCAAGGCATCAATAGTATTGAGACCCAAGAGAAAAAACAGGCTGCAACTAGGTACATTGATTAAGCACTGGCTGGCCTTATTATGCCCTTTGTAATCAAGTAGTGAGAGAATAAGCAGGGCAGAAACAAACACTGGCATGACTGGTGTAGGAACAGAATTATCACTTGAAACTATAATGCTGGTAGCAGTAACACATCTATGCTGATGAAATCCAAATCTACCTCTACTCTTGTGATCACTGCTTGTCTGTACTGTCTTGTTTGACCAACTGTCTCTCTGCTATCTAAACATGGATGTCCCAACGCTATGTAAAGTGCAACATGTCCAAAACAGAGCTTATTAACTTCTCTCCTCCATAAGTCATCAAGTCCACATCCACTGCCTTGGTGTCACACGTCTCTGCCTCCTGCTTTATTCCTCCCAGCCAGTTTCTCTCCCAGTCCTGTCACCTCCACCTTGAAAATATTGCCAGAATACGTCATTTTCTTCTTTTCCAAGAGCTTGTCCCATTCCATGATGTTTATAACCGAATTTAAGGGCTCCGAGGCTAGGTGTTTAAGGATATCAGCTCAACTCCTAACTCACTCCTACTCCCTGTGTCTCACTCTTTCGGTTTCATCTCGGTTCATCTGCTCCTCCTTAAAGACTGTAAGCCCTCACGATCAGGACCCTCTTACCTTGTGCCCACCTTCCTCCATTTGTGTTACCTCCAGAATGCCAGTGCCTTCCCTCCTTTCCTCAATCAGGGACTCTGATCTTGTTTGCTGTGACCACTCTACTGAGTACAGTTTCAGCTAGTGCTCTTTTAATCCCCCTTCTTCCCATGCCTCATGTTTTAGGGAGAGGTTATCCCCCTCCTACCTCTTCAGTTCTGATTTTATTGTTTTGTTTATATTGTAGTGCTTTGCCTATATTATACTGTATACGATCCGTACAGCCCTGCGGACCCCTTGTTGTACCTTCTAAATAAAAAAAAAAATTCAAGATTTTTGAATCAAAAACATGTTGGAGTAAAAACCCAAACCTGTTTGACGGTCCGGGATATCATTGAAAATATCTTTCAAAAAACAAAGTCACTGTAGTACTCTTGACTCACATCAGTTTAGCGTTAAGCCAGAGGGTCTGATGAGCCAAAATTGCAGAGGTTGAGATCTTAGCCTCAATCAGTCCCGCATCCAGACCTACCTCTCCCAAGTACTTCAAAGTTCCTTGAATTTGCTCAACCAAGGTCTGAAACCTATGAGACATCTGGAACTTCTGGTTAAGCGAGTTCCATGCCTCGCCTAACAAATCATCCAGCTGGGAAGAAGAAAGAAAATAAATAAATTCTTTTAGCCCTACATTTAAATACAGAAGTTTCCGCAGCCTCAGGGACGGCCGTGTCTGTGATGCCTAATACCTGGCGCACAGTCCTTATCATTTTATCCACTCCCTAAAGTCAGAGGTCAGAAGGGACATTCTTCGCAAAATACAAGTCCTCAACATCCAACCCTACGAGCACTTTGGCATCCCTTGGGAGGAACAGTCAGAATATGTCTAAATTCCAGGTAGCGGTTCCACCACACTACTGCACTTATGGAGTGGCGTGTGGATTCCAACATCATCTCTAAAGAGGCGGAAACCCTAACCAGGCCCTAAGGAGGAGTAAATTCTAACCGGCTTATGGCCCAAACCGGTGCCTCTAGAACCACAGCCACAGGACCTGCAGGATCTTGACCTGATGCCTCAGACACTGGATCTGTCAAGCTCCCTGTCTCCCTCACATATATGGGCCTGAGTAAGCACATCGATAGAACTGGAGAGAGATCTAGTCCAGACAGGATCTGCCATATGGGAAACCAGAGCTCCCATGTGCAAACAGCACCCGATTCTCAGACTGGCAGGGTGGGCACCACGTGTCTGCACCTGACTGTCCAGGAGGCAGTTTAGAGTTGCATTCAGCATATGTAAACTTTGTCATAGAAGTAACCCCAGCCTTAGTCCTCAAGGATCCCCAATCAGACATGATAGACACAGGTTAGGGAAAAAAACAACACAGGACAGAAGCAGCACACAATCAGAAAAAGTGAGTGAATCTGTAATACAGCCCCAGACGCCAAACCATCTGAGGTACTAAACACTCAGAAAACCAATTCTCAAGAAAGGGAGTGTTGGAGCTCCAAAATGGCTGCTATTCTGGCGTCTGCACATGAGGAGAAACTGCCAATGAGGAAGTACTGAAAGAAGAAGGAAGCACCTCCCCCTAGGGGACAGAACTGGATTGACAGCTGTCCAAAAGCACAGCCCCCTCCACTAATTCAGTGCCTAGTGGGGTGCTTACATCAGAGTAACCACCATCTGTCCCAGCCCCATGATAAAAAACACACTGCCCCTCTAACAGAGGCAGCCTCCAGACCAAGGGCCTACAGCCCCTCTCCCAGCTCTGTGCTCGGAGAGGGCTATACTCCCCTCCTGCCACTGCCCCAATGCGCGGTGTAGCCACAGCTGCCCTTCTACAGCCGCTGCACTGAACCACTGGTTGCAGCCTGTAAAGGCAGTGACTGGCTATACTGAAGTCATACAGCACTGGGAGAGGGGTCATGGGGGGTGGCAGCGGAGACATACCCCTGACACCTCCAAATCGGCGCTGTATAAGCTAAAAATAAGAAAAGAAATAAATAATAAAACTAAAGGAAGCCCTGCCAAGGCAGCCCTAGAAAAAATGCCCCCGCACTGTTGGGCCTTTAAACTAAACTGGGCCCTTACAGGAAAGTGGTATAGAGGAGGAGTAGCTACAGACAACTTTAAGAAACTTAACATGCCTGGATCTACACTACATCACAAGGTACCCGGTGTCACACAAAGGATAATGGAGAAATTCATTTTTCACCCACTCCTTCAACCAGCAACTGACATTTGTTTACAACCTTTGTGATGGATTTTTTATTTCTGCTCTAGAGAGAACTGGGGATTGCCAAAAATGTCCCTGATATATGTAATTGTCAGGATCCTGCTCAGTACAACGAAAGGTGGGTCCTAGAGCACTGGATTCTAACAGAAGTACTATTGGAGATTTTAAATTCTCATCTTTATAAAGAGTAAATTTGTTCTTCACCCACTCCTTCAACTTGTAACTGACATTCATTTACAGTCTTTGGGGTAAATTAATCAAGCTACAATTTTCATGCAGGATTGAAAAGTGGAGATGTTGCCTATAACAACCAATCACCTTCTAGCTATTAAACAATGTACTAAAGAAATTGTAACTATAATCTAATTGGTTGCTTTAGGCAACATCTCCACTTTTCAAACCCGCTGAAAAATCGCAGCTTGATAAATACCTCTTTGTGAGTTCTGCTCCAGAGAGAACCGAGGATTGCCGAAGATGTCCACAGTATATGTCGGTGGCGGGGTCCTGCTCAGTACAATATTATACAGTATTTAAAATACATGAAAAGGTCCACAAACATGACGGGATTGTAGTGCTCAGTTTTTAGAGACATTTGCACTCATTACATTGCAATTCTGCATGTATCAGCTCAGCAGCAACCCCTGAAACCATTTTAGAACGTTGGCAACTATGCAGTAACAAGATAGGCACAGGTAACCGTTCCTATGAAGAATATTCCCTATATTCTAAAAATTGAAGGATCTCTCAGCTTCCTTATGTACTGTCGCTAGTCGGTACACATAAATACATACACGTGCCTATCATGTGCACACTTAGCCTCATTTCTCATGAGTAACAAGAATACATACACATAGCAAGTATATTAAAAATATATTTTGCATAGCTATAACAACAGCTCTGCGCTTTTTCTAACTGCAGAGTAGCTGCACAGAAGAACCATTGGAAGGTAAAATGCCTGCTTGTGTTTATAAAGTTTTTTTGTTTTGGAAAGGAGTGTCTATTAAATGTCACATGATCGCTATTTGGTCAGCTGATAGGAAAGGCTGCTGCTTTGAGCAATATGGTAAGATATATTTACATGTATTGGGTGGATTACGTTCTGTGCTCTATATAAATATGTTATTGTAATGCATAGCGTAAATGTTTAGAAGTGCCGGCTAACAATCGCAGTATACTTCAAACTGGTACTACAACGTGCACTTCATAGTAGAACGGTAATGTAATAAAATGTATAGCCTGAAATCATCTCTTCTGTTTGTTTCTATACGTCTCTCAGCTTCATTTTTTTCTATATTGTGTTTCTCTCAGTTGCAGCTGTTCTATATGGCAGAGTTTCAAAAGCGAATTTTATATTACACACACACACACACACACACACACCTTCCTTGATTTGAAGACATAGCTAATCGTTTTTGGGTTTTTTTCTTTCTTCTTTTTTTTTTTTTTTTGCAATCAAAAAATGCCACATTAATGGTAAATATGTCTCAACCAATGACAATAAGAAGTCACACCCCTTTCAGCATCAGTCGCAAAGGAAGGAGATAAATCTTCAATGATAAATATATTACACATTGTTTGCAATTTTTTTTTATTTATGTTTCTTTTTAGTTCCAGAGCTTCAAACATACTTGCCTAATTTTCTTTGCCTTTTTCTGGGAGAGGTAACTCAGAAGTAGGAAGAAAAGAGGTGGATAAGGCTTAAAAATGCAATTCAAGTCTGCAAGACAAATCTGTAATAAAACCTTCCTCCTCCTCAATAAAATATAGATTGGCACAATAGACTCATCACACCACTAACACTCTGTGGAGGGTGGGGCTTGATAATGTGATTCGCAGCAGGATTGCGCTGTCTGGGAGGTTTGCCTGTTCGCTCGAATAGGCAACTATAGCTTTGAAGCATACCTGTACCCTATGTATAACTGCATTAAACAAATCTTATCAACACATTCTAAAACTTATGTTTACATCTACCATGTATTACCACTATATAGTTTCTCTTATGTTTACCTTTTTACATGCCACAATTTTTTAGGCAGCTGTGAACATACATGCTCACTGTGCTCCTGAGAAACATGTTTAGCATCATCAGGAGCAGGTTTTAGTACATTGGTTGTAACTAATTGCATAAATAATACCTAAAGTATTTGTGACCCATAGAGAGATGGAACACAGTTTTATTGCTGATTTTTCTCGCATGTGTTTTAATAACTACATTGCCGTTTGGATTTTCATCATGCTGAACTATTAATTATTTAAAAAGTGCAAAAAATGCCCTCCTTATTTATTTAAGATACAATACTGTTATGATTGACCAACAAAATAAGGAGACACATATTAGTACTGGTGGGGGAAACCAGCCCTGTTTACCAATCCAGGCTGACCCACTCTGCATAAGAACCAGCATGCCATTTTATTTTAATTATATATTTACTTTTGTGGGGGTATGAGGTTATTCATCTCCCTGTCCACACGCAGCCACCAATTGATAATACAACTTCTCTGTAATCATTCTTTAACTGGTTTGTTTATATATCTTTCATTTAGTATTTTAGCATAGTCTTTATTTCTGTATGCTCAACATTTGTTGTTTATGGTTTCTTTTTAGAGGTTCCGTTTCTGTGGTGATTTGGACTGCCCTGACTGGGTTTTGGCAGAGATCAGTACCTTGGCTAAAATAGTTGAGTATATTCATGCCTCTCTAAAGCTAGGCCTATGATTCTAGGATGAAAAAAAGAGAACTTATGTAGACTCGTAGTCATGATGCTTGCTTAAGTTGTGTATTGTTTCAAATTGTTCACCTGTGAAATGAAAATATATTGCTTATAAACTGAGCCTATATGTTCTGAAACAAACTTTTGAGCTTGCATAATGTAGTGTAGATGCTATGCAAAGCCCTAGACTAAATTCGTCAGAAAAACGGGAGGCAATTTAAGTAATTTAATTATTAAGCATATCACATTTTGTAAACCTTGTTCACTGCAGTTTGTGGTATTTAGGGATTCCTTGAGAAAGAGCCTGTGCGAACAGCAGCACAGGAAAGTCACCATGGTGATTCCCATGCCAGCGCTGTGACAAATAAGTGACATCTAGGGGTGTATTTACTAAACCGTGGGTTTGAAAAAGTGGAAATGTTGCCTATAGCAACCAGTCAGATTGTAACTTTCATTTTGTAGAATGTACTAAATAAATGATAATTAGAATCTGATTGGTTGATACAGGCAACATCTCCACTTTTTCAGACCTGCAGTTTGAAAAAAAGTCCCTCCTAGAGAGGAGGACTGAAGGAGGAAATAAATAACAGAAAAACACAGAAGGTGGAAATAATCATGGCAGAAAGAGATTCATTGTTACTGCATATATCTTTCCCTGTCTCTTGACACCCTCTGCCCTGATATTTTCTTTTTTTTACCTGATTATGTTTCTTAACTAAAGTAAGATAAACACTAATCTAGATGGAGTTTTTTTAATTTTTTATGGTATATTTATTTAATTAATACTGGTAAACACCAGTGTGTGTGTGTGTGTGTCTTTATATTTTTGTTCTTATTTGTCTGTGTTTATAAATTTATAATTTATATATACATAAAAAGGATGCCTTATATTGTTACTGTAAGATTGTAAAGACAAATGAGGCAATGAAAGTGTACTATGCTTCAAGAGCCAAAACTGTGTATTAGAATTTCACGTTGAATATTTTTATTTATATATATATATATATATATATCACCAGTGTGATCCAGTAAAAGAGCAGCTATTCTGCATACATAAAATGCAGGAGCCTCCGTTACATACAGTTGCAAATAAATGATATGCCACCTGTCACTTCACGGCACCCCTGGGACTGGGGGATTTTTCTGTGTGTCTCTTTTCTGTATAACTCCTCCCTTTCGTGCACCTGGGGTGAATGTATAGATTGATTGAGAAACTTCCATTTCTGTAATTTTCTCTTACTATTAAATTCTATTAATAGTATTTGTCTATTAGAACTAATCTTTTTAAGGTCACACTTCTAATCATTTTCACATTCTTGCTATTGTTTAGTCTTTGCTAAGTGATTCTTTAGTTTCACTTTCTGTCAGTCTGAATCTATCTGAACTTTCTATGTCCTCATTTCACAGACTGTCTTGCACAACTTACCTTTTTTGTTTTTTCCACCCCATAGTCCTTTACTCATAGTGTCTTCTTTGCTCTTTTCAGTCCTCTGTTAAGTTGAAGTTGATATGTGCCCAGGTGCTGAAGGAACAGCTGGGAGAAGCTATTGATGTAAGTCATGTGGGTGGAGTAACATGTTGGGTGATGGTGATATAGTGGACAGTGTACCTCATGCCTATTTTCTTTATTGAACAGTATGAAAAGATCTTGAAGTTGACCTCAGATGCTCGCTTTGGTGAGATATGACTGTATTCCTTCCATATGCTTTTGTAAATGTAATTTGTTTGTGTCTTGCCAGAGACTGTGAAATGACATGTCCTCCTTCTAAAGCTGACACTGTAAAATAAGTTTTGCATAATACAGATAACATACTTTATTTTTGTTAAATTTAATAATCCAGATACAATAGAATCTTGTGAGTTTCACATAATTTTCAGTAATGTGCCAGATTTTACTCATGACCAAACACTCCCAGATAAATTGCAAAATGTTATTATAATATAATGACATTTCAGTGCTCATGGCACCATCCTCAGGATAATAGGTTCTGTTATACCTTAAAATACATGTATTCTCATAAGACTGCCACTTCCTTCCTATGCAGAATCTGGTGACATTAAAGCCACAGTTGCTGTCCTGTGCTTCATCCTTTCAAGTGCAGCCAAGCATAATGTGAGCAGTGACAATCTGTCCAGCGAGCTCCAGCAACTGGGTCTTCCCAGAGGTAAGAAGAAAGGAGTATGTTATTACTAGGGTCGCTTGTTTTCACTTAAACAATCAGGTTTTTGGTTGTTCTGTCTGGGTATTCAGAACACTGTTTGTTTGTTTGCATGTTTGAGTTCCAGTGTCCTTGTAAACCACATATCAAAACTGCATCACTTTAAATTGTAAAGGGAATTTGTAGACTGTAAATGTATGTGTGAGGAAACGTTAAAGATGGGGCGAAAGTTGGAATTGTGAATACTGATGGAAGTGCAGGTTAGCCGATGTTTTCAGAACACTATGTGAGAGATCCTGAATACTATCCCTTAATATACCTTCCAGTAGTTTTTCCCACTATTGGTGTCAGGTTTACAGGTCTGTAATTCCCTGGATGTGATCTAATTCCCTTTTTAAACAACAGCACCACATCTGCTATTTGCCAATCCCCTCGGTACTGAGCCATATAAAATTGATTCTATGAAAATTCTCTATACGAACCCTTGGGTGTATGCCATCTGGACCTGGAACTTTATTTATCTTAATTTTATTCTGTCGCCTTTGGATTTCTTCCTTTGTCAGCCAAGTACAAATTAATTGAACGTTTGCAGTTCCATTTTTATGTATTATTCCTACTATATTTTCCGCTCTAGTAAATACTTAAGAAAAGAAAAAAGTGTTTAATGATAATAAGAAAAAAACAGAGATATTAATCAATCCACCCATCTCACTTCTTATGGGTCCTATATTGTGTTTTTTTTTATCCTTTTGCCATTTATATACTTAAAAACTTTGTATGGTTTGTCTTACTTTCTTTTGTAACTTGTTTTTCATTTTCTAATTTAGCCAATCTAATTTCCTTTTTGCTTTTTTTTTTTTTTATTATACTTCTTGTAGATATGGAAGAACTACTCCGTTCCTTCAGACTTAAAGAATATAAATGCATGCTTCTTCCTTTCCATATCTTCCTTTTCCTTTTTATTTAGTCACATTGGTTTAGACTTAATTCTTTTATATTTATTTCCCATAGGAATGAACTTATACGTGTATGTTTCCAACAACATATTAAAAGACAGCCCATTGTTCTTCTATATTATTTCTTCAAAAACTGTGTCCCAGTCTATGCTCTTTATAGACTCCATTAGCCTATTAAAATTTTCCTTTCTAAAGTTTAAAGTCCTAGTTGATCCCTTATACTGTTGCTACTGGAAACTAATTTCAAATGAGACCATATTATGATCACTGTTTCCCTAGTGCTCCCTTACTTGTATATTTGATTTTATGTCTACATTATTTGTTATTACTAGGTCCAGTATATTTCGGTTTCTTATTGGTTCCTCTATTTGGGCCATGTAATGATCTTAGTGTGCACAGAAACCGGTTGCCCTTAGCTGTACCACAAGTTTCAGTACTCCAATGTCTGGATAATGAAAATCCCCCATAATTATAACTTCTTTTGCCTTCCATGATATGTCCCACTGCAAACCTCTCAAAACATGATACTCAAAGATGGTGCATAACTGTGTATATTCATACTTTGTATAACTCTTATAAAATTACAGGTATAGCATCAGGTTACTTTATTCAGGATTACTTTGTGCCCAATAAGATTATTAGTGGGAATCGGCATGTGTTTGTGAGGGATAGGTCATGTCAAACTAATCTAATTAGTTTCTATGAGGAATTCAGTGGGAACTTAGACCATGCTGGTACAGTAGATGTGGTCTGCTTGGATTTTGCAAAGGCCTTTGATAGAGGGCCATACAAGAGGTTGGTTTACAAAATAAGGGATTCTAGGTCTAAGAAACAACATTTGTACTTGGGTCGAAAACTGATTGGATAATAGGGAACAGAGAGTTGTGATAAATGGAATGTTTTCTAATTGGTTAAAACGTTTTAAGTGGTGTACTTCAAAGATACATGCTGGGGTCCCTACTTTTTTAATATATTTATTAATGACCTTTGTGATGGTTTAGAGAGCAAAGTTTCCATTTTTACAGATGACACCAAACTTTGTAAGATAATAAAATAAAAGCAAGACGTAGTTTCTTTGCAGAGAGACTTGAATAAACTGGAGGATTGGGTGGCAAATGGAATATGAGGTTGACATAGATAAATGTAAGGTTATGCATTTAGAGATAAAAGGCAAGCACACGATCTATAAATTAAGTGTGTTAAATTTAGGGTAATCTAAATGGAAAAGGATTCGGGAGTGCTTGTAGACAGTAGACTTAGCAATAGTGCTCAATGTCAAGCAGCAGCTGCCAGGGTCAATAAAGTATTGGCATGCATAAAAAGGGGCATAGATGCAAGGAAAGACAGTGTAATTTTTTACATAGTTACATAGTTGATGAGGTTGAAAAAAGACACCAGTCCATCAAGTTCAACCTATTTTGGATCTCCTGCGATCCTGCACTTATATTTGAAATTAATCCGGAGTAGGCAACCGCCCATCTGTTTCAATTTTGAAAATCCCCCCAGACTCAATATTGCAATCCAATTTTTACCCTATATCCACTACTATCCTTTATTTTAAATTAACGGTCGTATCCCTGGATACACCTTTCCGCTAAAAATTTGTCTAACCCTTTCTTAAACATATCTATTGAATCTGCCATCACAACCTTCCCTGGCAATGAATTCCATATCTTGACTGCCCTTACTGTAAAGAACCCCTTCCTTTGCTGGTTGTGAAATTTCCTCTCCTCTAACCTTAGGGGATGACCACGTGTCCTGTGTATGGTCCTTGGGGTAAAAAGTTCCCATGAAAGCTCTCTGTATTGACCCCTAATGTATTTGTACATAGTAATCATATCTCCCCTTAGACGCCTCTTTTCTAAAGTAAACATGCCTAAACTGGCTAACCTTTCCTCATAACTTAATGACTCCATACCCTTTATCAATTTTGTCGCCCTTCTCTGAACCCTTTCTAGTTCCAAATTATCTTTTTTATAGAGTGGTGCCCAGAACTGTACTGCATATTCAAGATGAGGTCTTACCAATGATTTATACAGTGGCAAAATTACACTGTCTTCCCTTGCATCTATGCCCCTCTTTATGCATGCCAATACTTTGTTTGCCCTTGCAGCTGCTGCTTGACATTGAGCACTATTGCTAAGTCTACTGTCTACGAGCACTCCCAAATCCTTTTCCATTATAGATTCTCCCAAATTAATTCCATTTAATTTATAGATTGCGTTCTTGTTTTTGATCCCTGAATGCATAACCTTACATTTATCTGTGTTAAACCTCATATTCCATTTAGCCGCCCAATCCTCCAGTTTATTTAAGTCCCTCTGTAGAGAAGCTACATCTTGCTCTGATTTTATTACCTTACAGAGTTTAGTGTCATCTGCAAAAATAGAAACTTTACTCTCTAAACCATCACCAAGGTCATTAATAAATATATTAAAAAGGAGTGGTCCCAGCACGGAACCTTGAGGAACTCCACTTAAGACCTTTGACCAATTAGAAAATGTTCCATTTATCACAACTCTCTGTTCCCTATTCTCTAACCAGTTTTCGATCCAAGAACAAATTTTGATTTCTAGACCCAGTTCCCTTATTTTGTAAACCAACCTCTTGTGTGGCACTGTATCAAAGGCCTTTGCAAAATCTAAGTAGACCACATCTACTGTCCTGCCCTGGTCTAAGTTCCCACTAACTTCCTCGTAGAAACTAATTAGATTAGTTTGACATGACCTATCCCTCACAAATCCATGTTGATTCCCACTAATAATTTTATTGCGTACCAAGTAATCCTGAATACTGTCCCTTAAAATACCTTCCAGTAGTTTCCCCACTATTGATGTCAGGCTTACAGGTCTATAATTCTCTGGTTGTGATCTCGTCCCCTTTTTAAACAACGGCACCACATCTGCTATTCGCCAATCCCTTGGTACTGAGCCTGATGAGATTGAATCTCTGAAAATTAAGAATAGCGGTCTAGCTATTTCCGAGTTTAATTCCATAAGGACCCTTGGGTGTATGCCATCTGGACCTGGAGCTTTATTTATCTTAATATTCTTCAGTCGCCTTTGGACTTCTTCCTCTGACAACCAAGTATTAATTAATGGCATGGTTTCATTTCCATTTTTATGTATTACTCCTGCCATTTGTTCCTCTCTGGCAAATACTGAAGAAAAGAACGTGTTTAATATCTCTGCTTTTTCCTTAGTATCATTTATCAATTCACCCATCTCACTTCTTAGTGGTCCTATATTATCTTTTTTAATCCTTTTGCCATTTATATACTTAAAAAACTTTTTGGGGTTTGTCTTACTTTCTTTTGCAACGTGCCTTTCATTTTCTAATTTAGCCAATCTAATTTCCTTTTTGCATGTTTTATTACATTCCTTGTACCTATGGAAGGACTCCTCTGACCCTTCAGACTTAAACAATTTAAATGCATGCTTCTTCCTTTGCATTTCTTCTCTTACCTTTTTATTTAGCCACATTGGTTTAGACTTAATTCTTTTACATTTATTTCCCATAGGAATGAACTTATACGTGTATGTTTCCAACAACATTTTAAAGACAGCCCACATTTCTTCCGTATTTTTTCCTTCAAAGGCTTTGTCCCAGTCTATGCTCTTTATAGACTCCTTTAGCATATTAAAATTTGCCTTTTTAAAGTTTAAAGTCCTAGTTGATCCCTTATACTGTTGTTTCTGGAAACTAATTTCAAATGAGACCATATTATGATCACTGTTTCCCAAGTGCTCCTTTACTTGAATATTTGATATTACGTCTACATTGTTTGTTATTACTAGGTCCAGTATAGTCCGGTTCCTAGTTGGTTCCTCAACTAATTGGGACATGTAATGGTCTTTTAGCGTGCTCAGAAACCTATTTCCCCTAGCTGTACCGCAGGTCTCAGTACTCCAATCAATGTCCGGATAATTAAAATCCCCCATAATTAAAATTTGACCTAGTTGTGTAGCCTTTTCAATTTGCTGTAGAAGTTGGGCTTCCTCAATCGTACTAATATCTGGCGGTTTATAGCATATCCCTATCAGAAACTTCTCTGAACTTTTTCCTCCGCTGGATATTTCCACCCACAATGCCTCTATATTATCACCAATATTCTCATATATAACTTCCTGAATACTTGGTTTTAATTCTGGCTTAATATAAAGACATACTCCTCCTCCCCTTTTATTTACCCTATCCCTCCTGAAGAGAGAATAGCCTTCCAAGTTGACTGCCCAGTCATGTGTATCATCCCACCAGGTCTCAGTAATACCTATAATATCATACTGCTCATTCATTGCTACTAGTTCTAACTCCCCCATTTTACCTGTCAGGCTTCTTGCATTTGCAAGCATACACTTAAGTCTATTGGCTCCCTTAGGTATTTCTTTTTGCTTTAAAAAGGGCCGCTCCTTATCGGCTATGCTTCCCTTTCCCCCCTCTCCACCCCCTTTACTCTTGTTAAATTCCTCCTTACTACTCTCAATGTCTATCCCATAAATACTTGCTTGCCCCTCCCCCCCGGAGCCTAGTTTAAAATCTCCTCCAACCTTCTAACCATCCTCTCCCCTAGCACTGCAGCCCCCTCCTCATTCAGGTGCAATCCATCACGACAATAAAGATGGCACTATTTTGCCACTATATAAATCATTGGTAAGACCTCATCTTGAATACGGAGTACAGTTCAGGGCACCACTCTATAAAAAAGACACTTTGGAACTGGAAAGGGTTCAGAGAAGGGGGACAAAATTGATAAAGGGTATGAAGTCATTAAGTTGTGAAAAAAAGGAAAGCCAGTTTAGGCATGTTTACTTTAGAAAAGAGGTGTCTATGAGGGGATATGATTATTATGAATAAATACATTAAGGGTCAATACAGAGAGCTTTCATGGGAACTTTTTACCCCAAGGACTGTACATAGAACATGTAGTCACCCCCTAGGGTTTAGAGGAGAGGAAGTTTCACAACCAGCAAAGGAAGGGGTTCTTTATAGTATTGGCTGTAAAGATATGTAATTCACTGCCAGGGAAGTTTGTGATGGCAGATTCAATTAATATGTTTTTAAGAAAGGGTTAGACAAATCTTTAGCGGAAAAGGATATCCAGGGTTACAACCGTTAATTAGAATGAAGGACAGTAGTGAAATATTGGGTCAGGAGGGATTTTTCACGATTGAAACAAATTGATGGTTGCCTTATCTGGATTAATATAAGAGAGATCACAGGAGATCCAAAATGTGTTGAACTTGATGGACTGGTGTCTTATTTTCAACCTCTACAACTATGTAACTATATATGTAACTGTGCTAATCATTATGGTAGCCTATTATGTGAAATTACAAAGATACACACTGCATGCAAAATGTTATAATGAAGTCTGAGAGTGTTATTCCCATTGGAGAAGGGTACAGGAGAAGGGCAGTGAATTTTTAAAATTATTCCTCATAATATATTCTAGAGAAAGGAGACTTCTCATTCAGGCTTACAAATGGAAGCTTGGTGTAGGTACTATTTAAAAGGGTGAGGGTCATCGCAAAGTGGATAAGCACCTTTAGTTACTCACACACACACACTTCTCTGTGTTACAGGTAACAATTTTACACAATTGTTGGCAGCTGTTAGTACATTTACTGGCACTCTGTAAAACATTTTTTGACAATTTTGCCCATCGGTAAAACTAAAGAAATAGTGTTGAGTGTTTACAGATTTCTAATAATGCATGTGATATGCACTACTCCAATTGTGTTGTGCAGTGTACAGGTAGAAAAAGTATATTGTATTTAAATTGCTAGTTTGCATTATCCTGCCCTATGCACAGAGACACTTACAGCCAATGAATAGAATTCCCATTTTAATATATTACATGCACATTAAATATTGACAAAGTATCAAAAGTACTTCAATTTAGCCTATAGTAAAGCATACAGAATGCCGTGTGGCAATTTTGATCCTTAGTTCGGGATCCTGTCACGTACTTGGCTCACTTTTCCAATTTTCTTTGGATTTATGGATATTTACCTGCTGCCCCGCCCCACCTTTTGGATCTTTGTCTGAAAATACAATTTGTGAGTGCAATAAGGTCTCTGCTTATATTGAATGTTGCTCTTAGCAGTTAATCCATATGTTTGTGGGTTATGAGGAATAGTGATATTTGCCAGGGCTCTCTATGAATACATGTGGCATACAAAATGTAGTCTGGTGAAATATCTGTTTATCTCAAGTCCTATTGTTTCGTTTTTTGGGGGGGTTTTTTTGTAGAACACGCAGCATCTCTCTGTCGGTCTTATGAAGAGAAACAGACTGCTTTACAGGAGACATTGAAGGAAAACAGCCTCCGCTGTAAGTATTCAGCCATGTGCCTACATCCTTATTATTATTTATTATCATTTATTTATAAACCACCGCAGAGTCCATGGCGCCATACAATGGGAGGTAGAGCAAGCAACTATATACATCATATTTTGTGTATAACTATCATGTCATACATTGCTAAATTTGTGTGATACTTTTGTTTTATTTTTATTTTTTTTCTTATATAAGAACTTTGTGGCTTATACAGAATATATATATATATATATATATATATATATATATATATATATATATATATATATATATAAATTTTTCTTTTTCACAGAAGACATCCACCTTTCCCTTTTCTATGCCTCCATTTTTAATGCAAGGGTTTTTACACATGGGTCATTCCACCAGCCAGTCGAGAGGATCACCTTTGAATTTGGCCACACTTGAATCAGTCACGATCAGGCCGTTCAGCCCTTGGGCCCAGCAGCAAGTGTGGCCAACTTAACCGACATTAGGCTGCTTTTGGTTGCTATATTTTATTTCCAGTCAGCTGCTGACATTCAAAATAATTGATCCTAAGGATCAATCTTCACAGTTGTACAAATATGGGAGAGTGGGATCTTCTATAAAGATACATTAGCGTATGAAGCTCTCCAGTAAGAAATTATATTACAGGAACTATACCTTATATGACTTCCACCATAATCAATGGACTCTTTGTGGTGTTAGGTAGTATGCTGAAAATAATTGAAAACCAAATAATACTTAAAATAACAGTAACAAAAGTGCAACTTTTATTTACCCTACTATAATTGATAAACCTTTTTTCCCTAAAAGTAACCCTATAACGTGGCTTTAAAAGGTGCAAGAACTCTACACCAGTAGTACAGTTGTGGCCATAAAATATTGGCACCCTTGCAGTTTTTCCAGAAAATTATTTAAATTAAAAAATGTATGTATTTTGGTATCAACCTATGCATTCCTTTGGTTTGCAGTGGAGTAAAAAACAAAAGGCACTAAAATATACTAGGTCTTTAGCTTATTCCACATTAGCTTGACAATGCCATATATTTTCATTTTCTGATTTAATAGGTTATACAGCATTAAATTGACAAGAATGGTTCTGTAACATTAATAAAAATATTTCTGAAGACCAAATACTGTTATTAATTTCAACTTATGTTTTTAGAGGAAATTGTGAGTTACTTGAAAAAAGTGCAAATGTGCCAATTACATTCTAATAAAGATCAGTGGTAACATTGTGATGAGAAATGTACACACTACATGTTACGATAAACGACTGTTAGGTCGGATGTTGCATTAGTGTGTACACTCCCACGATCATGTTTTATCGTACCAAAGCACATCGTATTGCTTGATTTGATTTTATAAACTGACTAAAAATCACTATCAATGATAGAACAATGTCTGACAAATGTGGAAGTGTGTATGCACTCACGACCAGCAGTTAAGGCAGATATCTGTAGTGTGGAGAGTCACAATCATTTCAGCAGATGGTTATGACAGATGAAGAGCATAGATCAGAAGATAAATCGTGTAGGTGTGTACACATAAATCTGTATGCTCATCGGGACTTTCAGTCGTTGGTTAAATTCTTAGAGATATCTCATCTGCAGGTATTTCCTGTAGTGTGTACCCATCTTTACTTCCCCAAGGTGTTCCCAGAATAGACTGCTTCATACATGATTGATCGATCTATAGTTTGTGTGTGGCCACAGACTTCCTGTGCATGGCAGATTAGGCTGTGATTCTCCTTCGCTCTGCATAATTGACAGTCCAAAGCACAAAAGAATATCCCATCTTGGTAAACTGTGTTGCACTGGCTCCGTTCTGGGTTAGGGAAGGGGGACATAAATTATTGTACAGTACACTTTTGTCCCCCTTTCCTAATGTACAAGTGGTAACATTAGAAAAAGGCGCCAGAATGTTCTGGCAGAAGAAAAAAACGCTATGTGTGTGTGTGTCCATACATACATAATCTCATCTTCGTATAATTTATATTAGGCTAAACACTCAACTTCAGTTTAAAGTGTTAACTTTGCAATGATTTTGTTTTTTTTGTGTTTGCACCTTTGGTTAATCTGTCTGTAATCTTTGCTTGTAAATGAAAAGTCTTCTGATTTTGTAAACTGTTTTTTGTTCAGACACTTAATTTGATCTGTTAACTTCAACTATTTTTTGGGGAAGTATGGGAGATTGTTGATACACAGTGAGTTTATTTATGGGTGTTCTTGTATCTCTGCAGTGTCGCGCTTATCCTCTTTGAGCTGGCGTGTAGACCAGACCCTTTGCTCCAGTGTTCTACAGGAGGTGAATGAGCCTCTTGTCCACCTAAATCTGCATGTGACAAATACTGGTCGCTCCAGGCCTGTAACTTTGTCTGCCAGTAAACTAAGAGTTTTGTTGACAGGTGAGAAGGCTATTATGTGATCTGAACACAACTACTTATGCCGCCTTGCAAAATAGGAAAATGAAGTTATGCATGGAAGGAGAAAGTACATTATATTTCATTGTTTGTATGTGCATAGATACCCAGCACTTGTATACAACAATATTTCTACCTTGTACTGTAGAAAATGAAAAATAATTATGGTCCATTTGTAGCTAATAATTGTACCTAGTAGAATGAGAAGATAGAATTAGTACATCAAATCTATTTTTATACATTCACTAACAGTACGTAAGCTGTTTTTTTTTTTTTTGTTTTTTTTTTTTTATTCAGTATTGTACCTAAATACACTTCCCAATTTGTAATTGTGAATGGACAGTGTAACTATAACGTTAACAAGACTCTGTTTTGTGTATCTAGAATTGAAACAGGCTCTTGAGATGATGAACGCCCTAAACTGAGAATGAATCTGTTCTATGAAGCCGAAGATATCTGCAGATCGGCAAAATACAACAGGGCCTGATGTAAAAAACAAACTCTTGCTGAGAATAACCTCACTTGGAAAGCTGTGTCTTTATAACAGTCTTGGGATTTTTTAACTTGAGATTATGCAGACCTTCAACAAACAATGTAAGATAGTCTTCGAATTTTGGTATTCTGAGCCAGACATTGTGAATGGATAACGTCTTAGGAAAAACAGAAGATTCAACTGTTTGTCTACACAAGGCATCTTTAAAAAAATCCTACACACACGTAAAAAATGTAATGTGAATGGAATTTTATAGTTTTACAAAGAAGGCAGTAGGACAAGTGGCAGTATAGCATACCACTGTATACACCCCCACTTCAACCACTGTACAGCTCTCTCATGTAATCACCACTGCTCCTGTATCCCAGGTATTTCTGATACATGGCTTTTTATCACAGTATATCTTTGTGAACATGACCCTTTCTGAAACCATTTTGAGTGTTCTATCACCACAGTGCATAATGTTTTCCAGTGTCTTGCTGTTAAAGTTGGTGATTATTAAAACACATCGATATTAAGAAGACATTTAAACTTTTTTAAAGAGTTAAGTTATGTTAAATGCCTTCTTGTAAATTTAAATAAAATGAAATGCTCTAAATTGATATTGGTTGTATTGAAGGCAGTGTATATGTTTTGACAGCTGTACAGTATGTATTTCATCTGTTTGGGGGACACTGGAGCCTCCTTCAGGAATTTGGAACGTTAAAATATTCATTATGTTTGTGCTCTTCCCTTTTCTATATTCCCATCCTGCAGGGACATCCGTTTGTCTTAGAGTGCCACAGGACCGGGTGCTTTCTCAGTGCTACCTTGGCATTTTGTTTTCGTAAACTTTATTTATCTCCTTACTTGATACTTCGGCTTAGATTGTTTTGACTCTCAGACGAACTGGGAGTCAAAACAATTTTAAGACAGCCGAACTGGAGCAGGCTATGGAGGCGCCATTCTCTGTGCAGTGTTCCGCTCTTGATGTGGGGATTCTTTCCCTAGGGTGACCCCTTGACTTACCAAATGGGGGCCCTAAACTGCCACTGCTGCATTGGCAGCCAGCATAATGCCTCCTCCCTGGCAGGCTTTAGTACATGGACTGTAGTGAAGTCAAAAGAGTCACATTCCCAGTAGCTCCTTCTTTTTCTTTGTCCTCAGCTACAGGGAAGTATTTCTAGAGCTGGGATGGGCTTGCATAGTGGGTTAGGGTGCTTTTCTTAACACTATGGGGCATATTCAATTGACGGCGGGATCGCCGAAAATCCCGCGCTCAAAAAATATTACTGTTATTACGGTAATACCTCGCTGGATTTCAGCTCGCAGCTCCCTGAGCTGCGAGCTGAAATCCAGCGAGTAAATTACCATATTAACGGTTATCCCGCGCAGGATTACCGTAAGAACGGTAATATTTTTTGAGCACTGGATTTTCGGCGATCGCGCCGTCAATTGAATATGCCCATTTAAATGCTTTGTCTTTGTGTTGCAGTGTTTAACATATTGTGTGCTTTATCAGCAACTTTTTTTTGTACATGTTTACAATGTTATTCTAAGTTGCCCAGTGGACAGTAAGGCACAGATGCCTTGTGTACGGCCTGCGAAGTTGAAAACAGACTGTCGCGCGTATCGTGGGATTCCCACTGACAGAACCAGCCTGGACAACATCCCTATCGAAGCCGATCTCTGCGTTCACCCAGCGTGATGCATGTGCCTTGGTTATAGGAAAAGGTAACCATCACTCCACCTCCTTTGTTGAGAATTCAGCGGATAATACTCTGCGTCTGGGCACTATTGTCCACTGGTCAACAGGTCCATTGGCGATTCTCCTAACCAAACCAGTTTGGGTGCAATGTCAATACAATTGTTAAATTTCCCTCCCCCTAGAGAAGATTCTGGAGCACTCTTCACTGGCTAGGTCTCAGAAACACCATAGTTCTGTCTCTGTCCCATTCTGGGAGCTTTGATTCCCAGTGCTTCTCTTATGGAGGTAGCGGAGGAATCGGACATTGAGCATTCTTCTTGCTTTGATGAGGATTCTGCAGGACAGCATGTAGTGGATAATTTAGAGCATGAGGTGCGTCAGGCACTACACATTAAGGGCATAGAGCATTCTAGCTGGTCCATTGTGCAATATGATGTAGCACATGCCCTTTTGTTTCAAACTCCCATTGTCCTATAGATTGTAAGCTTGCGAGCAGGGTTCTCTTACCTCTTTGTCTGTATGTATTACCCAGTATTGTCTTATTAATGTTTGTTCCCAATTGTAAAGCGCTACGGAATTTGCTGGTGCTATATAAATAAATGTTGATGATGATAGAGGAGTCAGCGGATCCTGATAATGTGCTATTTAAAAGGAGGAAGAAGCATTACATTTATTTTATTTTATTTTTTTTCTTTTCCCCACAATTGAAAAATTTGTTCTGCGAGGCATGGGCTAAACCTAAGGAAGTTGCAGATTACATATGCCTTATCTCTAATCAAAAGAATACATGGATACATGAGAAATGCCACCTAAGATAAATGCCCTATAGTGCAATTGTCTAAAGCCACCACTTTTTCATTCACAAATACCACAGCGTTTAAAGATAGTACTTATCGAAAATTTGAGACCATTCTTAATTCTATTTATGTAGTGGCTGTTAGGCTGCCGGTCTGATAAAACGAACTTGCAGAACAGTTGACAGAGGTATTACCTATAGCAGCCGTCTTTCCCATAGAGCTTTATGCGCTCACAGGTACTCGGATGCCCCCAGGACTTAACTCCTAGCGTAGTGCAAGTTTGTTAACAACACCACAGTGGCAAGTCAGAGGAGGCTGAGTAGATGGTAGTGGATGGTCAGACGTAAGCCGAGGTCAGGGGTCACAAGCAAGAAGAATGGTCAAATAAAATGTCTCAGGGTCACCAGCACGATAGCAGAATCCAAGAACAAGGCAATAGGGTCACAATGGGAGGTCCAATAATAAATGTGGGGCAGAGTATCCACAGGAAAACTGGGACAAAGCAGGAGCAGGTCAGCAACAGACAAAATCCACGCTATAACCGGCAGGGAGGTTAAGCCCTCCCTGCCTTAATACTGTAACTAGCTAATCAGGGCTTTGCCCTGTAAACATTCCCAGGTACTGTTTAATTAATTAATGAGATGATTAATTAGCCTGCAATCTGGAGACGCGTGCCCGGCTGCCCTGCGTTGCCGGAGCGTGAGCAGCCAGCCGTTGCCCTGGCAACGGTCGGGCTGAATGCAGGAAATTACATCCAGACCGTTTCCATGACGACCGGGACGCCAGAGACGGGAGAGTGAGTCGTGGCGATGCCCGCGGTGGCTTCTATCCTAACAATGGCTGGTACTTTTCTGAGTCTCCTTTCCGACTGTGCTAGGGTCAACAAGGCAGCAACTGTTGGAATGTTTGCTGTCAGGAATGCTTAGGTCTAAATTGGTGATCTTGGTTGAACACATTCGATAGGTGCCTGAATAGCTGGTGGTCGTAGCTCTGGATGCTGGTCTAATTGGGCCCAGAAATTCAGCTTCAGTGGTCTTCGCTCGCTGCAATCTCTGGCTCAAGACTTGGGAAGCAAATGCAGAGTCCAAGAATACACTGAAGCCATTGAATTTTATGGGATATGTTTTATTCGGTTCGGAGCTGGATAACATCAGTAGCCAAGCGACAGACAGGAAGAGGTTGATTATGGATTCCTCTGTCAGAACTGGGGAACCCCATAAAAATGAGTCTAGGGTAATCTACAACTCACCGATATTCGACGAGTATGACAGCTAAGTTTAAAACAGCAAAGTCTTTAATGGCAAATTTTGCCCTTTAAAGACATTGGCGTTTTAAATTTAGCTGTCAAACTCGCCGAATATTGGTGAGTTGTAGAAATCTGAGCATAACGCATTTACCCCTAGGAGTGGGAAAGGTGTTTTGTTTTTTTTGTTTTTTTTAATAAACAGTTTATTGTGTTTTTCATGTAAAAAAACAGAGGGAGGGAAACTAACATATGGTGTGAGTCAAAACAAAAATCTGTTTCCAGAGACCGTAGATAACATAGCTAAAACATTTAGTATTAACTGTAGGGAAAGAGAAAGGAAAAAAGTGTTTTCTATGCTAGCCCCAAGCGAAGATTCAGGTATGGATACTAGGTTTACAGAGGGATGACACCAGCCTTAACTCTTTGCATTCAAAGGAAGGGGTATTGAGTCTTGATTTCCAAAGAAAGCCTGAACTTGCAGAGACAACATTTCAGTGTGGCTTAAACATCTTTAGCACATGAAGGGGAGGGGAGATATACATTTATACTTTATAACTGTGAAGATATGTCTTTCTCCTGGGCTGGCTAAGGAGCCAGGGTTAATTGTTTTTGTGAATCTGGGTTTTTCCCACAGAAAGTCTTGCACAAGGCTTGTTTGAAGTGCAAAGTAAACCATTGCAACAATAAACTATAAATGACTGTAGTGTCGTCTAACTTACTCACTTTTATAGTGCTTATTAATAAATGGAGGTGCTACTACTAAACAAACAGATACAGAGGGTAAAAAACTAGTTTATTGTAGTGCACATACACTCTTAAAATTCAATAATTGTAAAGAAGACTGTTTTCCTCAAAGTGGTATATTTACTAAACTGCAGGTTTGAAAAAGTGGAGATGTTGTCTATATCAACCAATAAGATTCTAGCTGTCATTTTGTAGACTATAAGTAAATGATAACTGGAATCTGGCTGCTATAGGCAACATCTCCACTTTTTAAAACCAGCCGTTTAGTAAATATACCCTTAAGTGTTAAAATCAATGTGTGTTTGTTTCTTTTAAAATTGCTGATCATAAAACCAGTGCAATAGTAGGAAAAATGTGACAAATGATAAATAATTGTAATAGTCAAAAACTGCTGAGAGCTCTGATATCTTTATTATGATATTAATTAGATTGGCTGATTCTTTACACTTGTTACAGGTATATCTAACTATATATAATTTATTAACAATTTCCTTCTTATGTTCAGTTTATCCATCTAAGGTTAAATTTGGAAAAAATAGTAATAATTTTATAGTTAGACTGGTTGTATAGCAGGATAACATAATAGCATTAGCTAGCGGAGAAGAATAAAGAAGCAGCATGGATTGCAGCGAAACGAATGACAGGTATGATTTGTGATATGTTGTACTAGGTTTTAGTTTCTGCTTAATACACATTCGTCAAGTGTTGTTTCTTTAAGTAAGCTTGTGACCGATAGCCCTCTTAATCCATAGTGTGGTAGAGTTTTATTCACAAATTGCTAACAATTATTTTCACAAACCTGGAGAGCTAGGACTGAAGCGTTATTCCTAGTATTAGGCGTGCTGTATAGTCATTAATAAATCTTTTCAGCAAAGCAAGGGCTTAAACGCCATTCCTAATGTTCACTTCATACACTACCTGTCTAGGCCCTTGTAGTCTACCCTGGATCTATCTATTATATTTATAACCTCTTAGTTTATCATATTGAGAACATGAGCTCTTATAGTATTAAAACAAGCAATGCTTGTTTTAAAAGGTTGATTCAGCCAGAAAGTCTGCTCATTGTCAGAGCAGTTAATATATTTTGAATGAAATGGATCAGGATGGTCGCTACATCGCCCAATAGTGTTTATTTAAAAGGTAGTTTACTTTTCCATTAAAATATTTGCGTTAAATGCACATAAACATAGCCTAGACACACAAGCACACATGAATCAACAGTATGGATTACAATTCAAGTTACAATCTCCACACAACTCTTTCAGCATATAAGGTAGAGGAGTTTCTAAACATTTTGTGAATTGTATTGGAAATTAGATAGTATTGAATGAAGCTTGTTATTTTACAAATGCAAAATATAAGTAAAAATAACAATAAATAGTCCTACCTGAAAGGGCTACAATACATAAAAAGAGAGATTTGCACCCTATCGATATGCCTAAATACTTTTGGATTAGAAAATTAGGATGTTGTCGTTGCTGACAAGACCGGGCACCACAGTGGGAAGATCAGGCCAACCTGGTCTGTCAGTCAGTGGGCCAATTGGGCTGCATCGGCCAACCCAGTTTATTGAATCCCACCTGGTGGCTGGATCCAGCATTGTTTTATCTACATGGAGAAAGGGGGAGGTTGTCTACAGAAAGTATGGAACAGCTGGAGACTCTGACACGTCGCAAAGTAGTGGAAGAGGTTAAGAACGGGAGGGTCTGTACTCTAAGATCAGGGGGTGAGATCTGATTATTGACTGACCATTGTCCCAGTACGTTCCAAACCAGACTTTATGGCAGGGAAACAGCAGGTGGGCTATTCTACCTCCACCCCTGTTACCACCCAGAGTCCAGCCACCACCAAAGAAAAGGGATCATGGCCCAAAGGATTGTCCTGGGGAGGGGGCAAGGACCGGGGGTCTTTGAAGGGAGTTAAAAGCGAACCCTGGAAGGACATCATGGTTGCTGCTGTGGGATTTCATTGGAGAAGGACTTGGACTGATGTTAAGTAGTTGTACTCTATCAGTGCCAGAGGAGATTGTTTGAACCAGGAACCTGCTCAGTCAGATCGAGTGCTGTATCTTTGGGAGTGATTTGTCTTCACTCAATCGTGAGATACTAGTAGATTATAGGGAGTTGGTTAGTCTACATCCATAGAGAGACTGATAGCCAAAGTCCCAACAAGCTAGTGGAGAGTTGGCCAAGTGGCCATGGTCAGTAAGTACAGAGACTGACCGACCGGATCAGAACCCCTGGCCCACCTTGATTGTTCAACTGGGTAATTTGTTATCGGAAGTTTGTGACTGATGGGACTCTGTGTTGTGAGGTAACCTGCTGGGGACTTTGTTACAGTTTTTGCTGGCACTGGTGAAGTTTCTGACACTGTTATATTTGGTGAGGGAATATGTTTCTCCTTGAGAAGAACTGTTGCATTCACTTTGTGTGTATACATTTGATAAATAAATAGGTTATTATCTCTTTCATGCCTCCTTAATTGTGTGATCTGTGAACCTAGAGGACCAGGTAACTAGAGAACTAAGGTTCCAACCCCGGTGTCCTCACAGTTGTCATAGTTAACAAAAAGAAAAGAAGAATAATTGGTTGTCTGTATGTGGTCCACTGGCTGATAATTTAATATAATATAATATATATAATATAATCAAACTTAATAACCTTTGTGTTTCATTAAAAGTATATTTCAACTTTAAAAGAAACAGTGAAATATTAAAAACAAGAGTAAAGATGAGTGCAAAAAAGTTAGAATGTTGTGAATAAAATTATGTAGTACAGAGTCCCAGAATCTTCTGTCTTTAATATTAATTAAAGGGCAGGGAAATTATGTCTACATGGTTAGCGAACATATCTGAATTTAGATCTCTCTCTCCACCTCGATTTGCATTATCACACAGCGGACTGGTTCATAATGCAATTTGCAGCAAACTCCATCATCAAGCACCACCTCCGCCCACTCTTCTCTGGAGTCCTAGAAAAGTCCCTGAAATAGGACAACTGGTAAAAATAGTTTAAATGTCCGCTACGCAAAATAGTTTCCAGGGACACTTTGCATCTACATGGGGGAATCTAAGCAAATCAAACATGATAGTATCAACATATCTAGGAGCACTGCAAAATATCATAGCATGGTAAAAAATTGCATCCACCCCAGAAAACGGTAATTTTATTGCACAGTTGGTAAAAACAGGGATATTTCCAGGGACAAACATTTAAAACCCTGGAAATACAGGCAGCAACTATGCATAAGAATTACTCTCTTCAACTATCTGTAAATCATTACAACTACTTCATGCTAACCAATGACTACAAATTCCAGCATGCAAAGCGTCATATGATCCCACCCCCAAAGTCATAAACCAATGGCAGTTGCAGAATAATTAAACAGGAACGAGTGCACTAAGCTAAGGAAACAGGTGAGCTGCAGGGCAGAGACGCTGATTGGTAACGCTCTCGGCACTAGGCTATTGAGGCTGTAAAATATGTATGCGTTGTGGTACACAGCAGTGGACGTACCGCGGGAGGGGAGTGCTGCATGCTGCCTGCATAACCTCCACAACACAGAAGTTTGTTTTGCAGGTTGTGGGTAAACATCCGGCAGCATACATGCTGCTGTGTGCCTAAATTGTCCTTATAATTACATTTTACATATATGTGTCTTCATAATAAGTAAATACCCTTCAGGTAATCGATAATAGCATAAACTTGTTGCTGTGGTCGATAATTTGTGTGATAAATATCTGTTCCCAAACTGGCGAGACGAAGGTATGGTAGTTGTCACTAAGTCCAATTGGTAATGTTACAAGATAATATGATTATTATATGTGGGATCACTAACCGGATTTTGTTGTTTTCACCGATGACATAACTCTAAAATACACCATGCATTTATACCACACGATCTTGCTTCACTCTTATTATGTGAAGTTTAGACTATTGCAATTCTTTTAACTAGTATTACCAGCCAGAATGTAATACATTATTAATACTTCTGTCAGGCTCCTTCACATCACATTAGTATCCTCCAACTAGCTCTGACTCCTAGGGGTTTATTTACTAAACTGCGGGTTTGAAAAAGTGGAGATGTTGCCTATAGCAAACAATTAGATCCTAGTTATTACTTAGTGCATTCCACAAAATGACAGCTAGAATCTGACAACATCTCCACTTTTCAAACTTGCAGTTTAGTAAATATACCCTCTAGACTTAAAATGCATTACTAACGACACACTTCTTGGGTCTTGTACTCTAGACAGGGGTGTGTGAGAGGGGCGACCACACAGCGTGCAACACTGAACTGTGACGCAGTTTATGAATATTTTAGGTTTATTTGGTTAAAATTGAAGGCTAGGATGGTGGCAGTTTTCCTTCTCGTCCCAGGCGCTAAAATTTTAAGTTCCGGCTCTGACTCTAACTCTCCAGTGTTTTTCTCACACTGTCCTGCACCTTGTCTTTCTAGTTTTTCCATTTTGGTATGTACTCATCTGTCTTGTCACATCCAGGGATGACTGGCTAAAGGTAGTCCCTAAAGTTCATTGATATCTATTGTGAACATACTGCCAGTACTTGACCTTGAACACATCAATTATCTTTTAACATGCGGTGTACCCAATTGGTGCTGCCAAATTCCACTGCTGGGGAGCTGTGAGAAAATCTTCTACTACATCCGATGTAACCACATTACAATTATTTGATAACTTTACCAACTATCTTACTAATGTGCAATAACGCTGGAAAAATTAACTTTATACTCCTGAAATAAATTAATAAATAGTTTTAACATTTCAGTACTGGAGCCTGACATATTTAATAATACATTAATACTATTACATTAATACTATTAATTTCTTATTGCAGTAGACAAGTGTAACTCCCGGGTTACTCGTGAACCTGCCATTTTCTCCCACTAATTCAGCAAAGCTACTTCTGGTCAGCATAACATTGAGTAAGTATAAGGATTATCTTTTTTATAATAAAGCCTATATTAGCTTGATATCAAACTTGGATCTGGCAAAAGCCACTTGTCAGTGACCTCTAGAATATGTAGGTTATCAATGTTAATCTAATTTTGGAAGGGGTAAGCTTACAAAAATTGAGGTTGATGGTTTTACGAATAGCTAAATTCCTGTCACAAAAAAACCCTACATACACTCCTCCAGACCAGTGGCGGAACTACCAACATTGCATGGGGTGAGGGGTGGTTCAGTGATGCCAGTCCATCTGTTCACAAGGTCCGCTCGGTGTGCTTTTGCTTATGTGAGGGAGCAACGTATGTGCAGTGCAGCCCTGTTTGAACTGAAAGTTGAAACTGAGCATCACTGCTCTTGTGCAGGTTTCCTCACGTACTCTGCTGAGGAGGCCCTCGCTGTGCTCTTCAGAGTGACTGACATTATTGTATCTCCCACACCACCAAATATTACTGTGGGGCCTCGTGATAGAATGTTGCAACATTGCTCCAGAAAGTTGTGTGGTGCAAAAGTGATACAAGTTGTTCATTTAATTTGGTTCCTGTGTCTTGCAAGTGCTTGCAAGAGAGAAAAACTGAAGGAACATGACAGAGGGGTTTGGGATGAGATAAGGATTGCAGAACTAGGGTTAGGCGAGTGCCATAAAACTTTGGGGGTGCCTGGCACAGGAGCCCACATTTTTACTATATTAATTGTGGGAAGGAAGGTGTTGGTCAAAAATGACAGTTTAGTTTATCCCTTGTGTATGTCATTGTTAAAAAAGCTAATTAATACAAATTCCAATTAAAACATGAGGGGTGTGTGTGTGTATAGAAACACTAAATAGCTATATACAATCTCACATTATGCAAGTGTTTGAAGGCATCAATTGGTCATTACTGAGGTGACTGGTGTTTCACTCTAAGGTTAAAAAAAAATAAAAAAAGATATATATATATAAATATGTTACGATATATTGGGAAAATTGTATACTTCCACTCCCCCTTCCCCTCCCTCCTTTCTTCCTCTCTCTTTCTATCGGCCTCTTTTCTCTCTTCAATTGTTAAAATTTTTACTTGTACAGTTTATACTTGTATCTCATTTTGTATGGTATTATGTAATATCTGTACAATAAAAACGTTTTGAAAAAAACCCCCAAAACACATGATGTGTGTGTATAAGTTAATAGGTTTGATAAGAACAGATCAGGAGGATCCACACTAAACATAGGTCACCATATCAATAGGAGCCTCTCTCCTAGGATAAGGGAAGACTGGAGGTCTTCCAATTAAGCATCTGTTATTTGTTTCTTAACTCACCTATTTGTGTTAGTACTTGGTCTTATTGTATTCTGTAATTCTGCCAATTAATTAGACAAATGTATCAGTGTACATCCCTAAAACACATGAGGACTTGAGCAAGAATTATTGCATTAGGTTTTATAGATCAAAAGACGTAAATATGTTTTCCGCCTTAATTTCAGAAATGCCAGAGGCTCCAGAACTTCATCTTGCTAGTCTCCTTGTGAATAAAGTATGTGCTGGGGTACAGTTCGAGGGCAAGGTGGAGAAATCAACAGTTAGCAAAAATCCAGAAGTGCCATTCAGCTGCCCAGATTACACCATCAGTGCAGTGTCTCGAGGAAAAGAGGTTAAACTGATTCTCACCCCAGTGTCAGATGCAGCTGAAGTCGCCTGCATTGTCTTAAGATTTGGCATGTCTGGAAGTTTGAAGTTCACCACAGAGGATGAAATGCCTAAACATGCTCACCTGCGCTTCTACACCAAACATGTTCCCCGGCACGTTCTCTGCTTTGTGGACCCACGCCGCTTTGGAACGTGGGTGTTTAATGGGCCATGGCAGCCAGGACGGGGGCCATGTGTGATGACGGAATATGAAAAGTTCAGGTGCATAATCCCAAGATAATGATGTACTATCTGTGTTGTGGGATTTCAATGTTTTGATCGCAGCATGGACTCTACAAGTGGGATGTTTTCAGTGTGTCGCCTGTGTGACCTGAAATGAGCTCCGCCCATAAATTTGACTCAATACTCCCTTTTAATAGCAAAAATATAACCATTACGAGAAATTAACTTTACTTAACTTGGGGCATTAGGAGTCTGAATTATGGAACATTTAATATGAGATTGTAACGGACAGAAAGGGGGTCTGTTTTTGGGAAAGGAATATTTGTGAGACCTAGCTGGGTGTCTGCTTGAGTTGAACTAGGAAATTCTATTGTCATTGAATAATTCAGGATGTGTTTGCTGGTTTTGGCAGAGGCATTGATTGAACTGCCAACTACAGTTTAAAAGTTGGATAAAGGAAATTCTAAAGGTCACCGACTGGAATTTGTAGCACACAGTTTTTTGTTTTTTTTTTAAAAAAGAAAAGTTAGATGTTAAACTATAAAATTTCTTCTTTTCTGCCCGTTTGAGCTTACATGGCAGTATTTTTTGGGAAGAATTGTGGTGCCAAATCTCCTATTTGAGACCGTCATTTTTTATTTATTTTACATTTGTTTGTTTTTTTATATAATCTTTTTCAATTTATCTCTAGAGCGAACATTTTGAGTAACTTGTCTGACAAAGCGTTTGACAAACCAATCTGTGAAGCACTGCTGAACCAGAAATACTTCAATGGCATTGGCAACTACCTGCGTTCCGAGATCCTGTTTCGGTGAGAAAATGTTAAATGTTTATAGATGTGCAGACTAGATGAAACAGCACTTGTCTTGGGTGTCCTTTTCAAACAGAAGAAAATATATGTTGCCAAAGCCATCAATATTTAAACTCTATCATTGTCAGAACTGTAAGCATTATTTAACAGAGAACATAAGCTCTGTTTTAACCTTATACCATTTTTGTTCAAGATAGGACCACCAGAAACCACAGCTGATTTTGAATGATATAAATAGTCTAGTATCAATTCATATTGCAGTACACTAGGGGACTGTACCAAATTGTAATGGGTGAGATTATCATACAGCAACCTTGTAACATAAATACCACATTCAGTTACAAAATTGCACCATCACTGAAAATGTCACAAGCATGCAAAAGTGGGATGCAAAAGTGGGATAACCTATCTCCTCAATCTACTGATGGACATGCCTAAGTGCACCAACAAGCTCCTCGCAAAATACCAATAGGTATGCATAAGAATATTGTTAACATTTAGATTAAATTAAATAAAAAAAGGTATTTTTCTTATTTAGCCTTTGAGGAGCATTTGTATCCAACCAATGCATCCAAGCTTACGAAATCTTAATTCCTCAATTTGAAGTAATTCTTTTGTCAGCCAATATAAGGGATGCTGCTTGGCACAAAAAAAAAGCTTGCTATTGGAAAGACAAATACAGAGTGTTTTGAACATCTATAATGCACTTAAAGACAAGTGGACTCTTACTACTAATAATCACATTTGTATAATGTTTTCATCTGTTAATCATTTATACAAGTCCTGTCAACACTTGTAAAAGTTGTAAAAGAGGACTTAAGTTATGTGATCGTATTTCACATGTTATATTTATGAATGTCCCATGACTGGTTGTTATTGTTGCTGTATTTTTTTCTTTTTTTTTTTCTTCACCAAAATCCCTATTTGACAACTGCAGCAAGGAATTTGTTGTCTGTCTTAATTTTCTATAGTGGCTTTTACTATGTGGGCAAGACAGTATGCTCGCTTCTTAAATAGTGTGTGAACCATAGAAAATATATAATGAATGCCTTTGTAAAAACATTTGACAAACGGAGGCATTGTATGGATTGTATTGGATAAATTCTGCTTCTAAATGAGAACGTTTTTTTTTTCTTGTTTAATTTAAATGGCATCAATATGTACCTATTGGTGTACTTCAGTATGTCAGGAGAGCAGTTATCTATGCTCTTGCATGCTTACAAGCATTTTATGTGACACTGTCATTTTCCACTTGAATATGGCTTTTGCTCTTTGGCAGTGTTATATAGTATAATCTGTTACTTTTCCTTGGTGTGCCATTACTATTGACTGATACTAGACTATTTGCACCATTTGTAGGTGGAGATACATGTAGGCTTATTTTTATGTTTGCACACTTAATCAGTACTATGCTTTCTGCATATTGTTAAGGCGGTTATAGCTATTTTACTGTAGATTGAGCTTTTGGTCCATTATGTATTTGGATGCAGTGTTCCTTAATTATCTGACATGTCTCTAATACAGATCCTGTTAACACATCTGTTCTTAAGACTTTGTTGGTGTGGTCAAGTTGTGTATGGGCTTCCTAGCAATCGGGCGAGTCCCTGTGAGATTGGGTGGACAACTGCGGCTTCCAGCAGGTGTATCTTGGAGAGTGGGTTTTAATGTTATAGAGCTGTCTTGATGATAGTTACATTGGTGACTAAAATATTGGCTCTTTTTGCTAAAGATTTTCATCTGTTTTTAAAAAGATCCCATTAGTGTGTCCTTTCTCTGTAGGTGTATATGTATTGAATCTTTCACATTCTGTGGCTGCAGATTATAAATTTGTAATAGAGTAAAGTGCAATTTTTGGTCAAGGATCCACAAAGAATTGAGTACCATATGAAATCACAATAAATATTACAAAACCCTTAAAAATACTAATCATGAAAAAAATTAGATTAAAAAAATACACCTTGTAATTGCAAGCCCAAATCTGTACACCTGCAATACATTACTGCAAAAGTAACACCAATTGTTCATTAACTCCACTTGTGTAAGAAATTAGCCTGTAACTTCTTTTGAAAATTGAAACCCGTCTTACAACATGGTACAGATTTTCCAAAGAAAGAAAGAGAGATTCAAAATGAGCATTTAAAAGAGCATTTAAAACAGGTCAGTGATAGGATTTAAGAGAGGCACCAATCTCAGGCATGGTACAAGAGACCATTTCAAAGGCATTGAACCAGGGGCAAAAGCAGGATTTGAGGAGGGGGTTTTCCACGGCACACCACCAGTGGGCGTGACCAGCATGCATGGGGGCATAGCTATAATTTTAGACAGTGCTAGGTAGCTCTCCAACTCTTCCAATTCCCCTTTAAATACACGAGCAATGCTGCGTGCACTATTGTTAGGTGCATGCAGCTCCCCCTTCATGAGCAGAGCTGTGTGAAGTGAGACATACCTCCCAACTGTCCCTGTAGTCGGGACAAAGTTCTGACTGAGTGGGTCAGTCCCCAAACTCAGGACTGCCCCACCAGAATCAGGACAGTTGGCAGACTGTCCTGCTCTCTCCTACTTGTTCTTCCCGCTTTCAATACTTGTTGCTGCTGCTTGGGTCCTAAGCTCAGTTGTGCTTGTCTGGATCCTGGAATGTTGGTTCCCTGTTTGGAAATAGAATAGGTACATGAGATATAGAAATACCAGCAATGAGTGAACACAGTAGGTCTCCCTGCCTCTATGCAGTCCGACATTAAATCAAAACAACTCCTGTTTTATTATTAGTGTCCCTTTCTTGTAACCAGCCTGACTGTAAATTAATTTTATTCACCTTTAATAAAAATACCTATTTCCCCCAAACAACACCAACATTAAATAGTAATCACATTTATTAAATAAACCTATTTCCTACCATACATTAAATAACTTGCATTCACTTTTAAGATATAGCAATCCTTTTTCCAAAACTCTGCCACACATTTAATTAATAGCGCCCAAACCACCCCAACATTAAATTAATCATCCCACCCTACATTGATAAGTCTGCACCAACCTCACTATTAAATTAAATTGCCCCACCATCACCCCACAAACAAAATAACACCCATTAATTAGCCACTACCTACCTCACACACTACATTGCCACAAGCCCCCTGTGCCATGACACACACACTACATTGCCACAAGCCCCCTGTGCCATGACACACGCACTACATTGCCACAAGCCCCCTGTGCCATGACACACGCACTACATTGCTACAAGCCCCCTTGTCAACACACAACACCGACATCAGCACCACTAACCACTTACCTTTAGGTGCTCGTCTGCTACATTGATCCACACTGCTGAGACAGGACAGGAAGTGAAGTGAGCACTTTCTGTCGGAGGCCAATCGGCAACAGGCAGCCTCACGATTGGCTGCCTGTTGCTGCCACTGACCACCAATGATTTGATCGTCCCAAACCCCAATGCCCCGCCATTACCGCTCGCGGCACCCCCTGTCCCCCCTCTTCGTTGGTGGGTGGAGCAGGGTAAAAAAATAAATATTCTGAGTGATGGAAGTGGGTTAAGCAGGATGGCACAGAATGATGAAGAGGGGGGGAGCAGGGTGGCACAGAGTGATGAAGGGGTACAGTAATGTGTGTGATGGCACAAGGGGCTTGTGGCAATGTAGTGTGTGTGAGGTAAGTGGTGGCTAATTAATAGGTGCGATCTTGTTTGTGGGGCGATGGTGTGGCAATTTAATTTTATAGTGAAAACTATTAAAGATGGGGTGGTTTGGGGGTTATTAATTAAATGTGGGCTGAGTTTGGGGAGTATTTATTAAATGTGAATATTATTTAATGGCCGTGATGGTTGCGGAAAATGGGTATATTTATTATATGTATATGCCATTAATTTATTGCTGGGGCTGTTTGGTGGCAGGGAAGTAGGTTTATTTATTAAACAGGAATACTATTACTTTAATGTTGGGGTTGGTTGGAGAAATATAGATCTATTTATTAAATGGGAATACTTTTATTTTACTGTTGGGGCTGGAGGAAGGTATTAATTGTGGGTCCTGTTGATTTAACGCTGGGGCTGGTTGGAATTTTCTAAACGTACCCATTTTTCTTTCCAAATAGGTCCCCCAACATTCTAGGATCCAGACAAGCCGCAACTAAAGAAACCAGCAGCCAGAGGTGGTGAAAGTGACAGGAACAGGTAGGAGAGCGCAGGACAGTCTGCCACATGTTTTGATTCTAGTGGGACAATCCCGATTTTTGGTGACTGTTCTGCCCAATGTAAGGGGCAGGTCAAGACTGTGTACTCTTTATATACACACTGCACTCTTTATATACTAAACTATGTTGCTAGCTGTCCTTTGTGGGCTTACTGCACCCCGTCTAGTGGCTTTTTACGCCTCTCTAGTGGCAAGCCACACCCCCTCCCGTTCGGCCTCTAGTACTGTCTTTCCCCTGCGGGCCCTTCATGCCCCAGTCTGACACTGGCTGTAATGAGAGATAATGTACATGCCAAGGCATTCCACAAAAAGAGCCTCGGAGAGGGGCAAAGAAGACCGCTTGACTTAAAAAAGCCACATCCTTGCCTGGGAAGTGTTTGCAAACCTCTGTCAAGAAGATTCGGTGGATATGTGACAGATAGTCTTGTGGTCTGACGAGACTATAGTGGATCTATACAGTAAAGTATGGCAGTGGTTAGCATCATTTTATGGGGATGATTTTCCGCAGCAGGGTCTGGTAATCTTGTTGCAATAGATGGCAAAATGAATGGTGCACACTACAGGAAAATCCTAGACAAAATCCTGCTACTGTCTGCCAAAGCACACAAAACTGGGGCGGAAGATAGTCTTTTAGAAGGACAATGATCCAAAACACACTGCAAGAGCAACATTGGAGTGTCTTAAAATGAAAAAAATCAAAGAGCCTGGCCTATAATCCCACCAAGTATGTGGCAAGACCTTAAACTTTCTGTCCAGCGCTCCTTCCCAAGTATCTTCACCCAGTTTTAGCAATTTTGCAAGAAAAAAAGGACAAATATTGCTCCATCTCAGTGTTCAAAGTTCATAGAGACTTATCCAAGATGGCTACTGCCTGTAATAGCTGCTAGTGGTTGTTCAACTAAGTATTCACAATGGAGATGAATACTTTTTTAAAATAATATTTGCATTAAAAAAAAAATTATATTAATGTCTGGTTTACTAGAATCTATCTTTTTTTGGGGGGCGGAGGGTAGGGGGCTGATGATTGTCACTCACTTTATTCTTAAAAGTAAAAATTACAGTCTGTGAAATTCTTAAGTGTGCAAAAGTGGATGGGGTGGTGTGTGAGCACACTTATGCTCATCTTACTTTGCTCACCCTTTTCAAATATTGCATTGTGCCCCAAAACATTCATTCTCCAGCAGTTACTTGTTTTCTTGCCAGATTGCAGATTCCTCCATTTATACCAGCTCGTGCTGCTCTGGAAACTGTGAAGCACCAGGATCCGGACGAGAAAAATGTTGGTATTATGCTGTATCTGATATGACAACATTTTATAAATCTAAGGGCAATTGCTAAGTATAGTAAATAGGTTAACCTACCTTTTATACATTTTATAAGGGATCTAGTCACCGACATTAAGGCAGGCAAAAATGATCTTAGTAGTGAAACAGAAAAAATTACAAAATAAGAGTCGTGTACACCAGATATGGATAAAGCAAAAGAATGGATTGTTCTTTTTTGTGCTCCACATTCTATTAATTAAAGTGTATACAGATAATGGCCAAAAATGGGTGTGGTTAAGTTAATGTTTAGAAGAGTGGAGGGAAATTGACATTTTATTTGTTTATATAATTTCACTTACCATTGTTGCATAGATATCTGTGTTCGAACCCTAGAACTTTTGATATATATCTCTCTTGCTCTCATATATTCTGTATTTTCAGTGTATATTTTGATTTGTTGTGGGAGAATGTTTGTTGCACATATAAAATCCGTACACTTAAAGGCAGTGTCTGGGGTTGTTTTTGGATCTGGTTACATGCTGTGTCCTGATTCGTACCTATTTTTGCAGAAAGGTGACCTCACCCTCAGTAAGAAGATCAAAATCAAGAAGGAAAATCCTGACCTTCTACAGCTCTGCCATTTGGTTCCGTTGGAGGTTGTAAACTTGGGTATGAGGAGATGCAATTCACAATTCTTGCAGTTCCAGATACAGAAGAAGAATAGGATAGTTATAAGTGTTGGTTCTTTAAAAAGCAGGCATAATAGAATAAAAATCTATAGTATAATCAATCTGAACAATAATTATGATTATATACAATTGTCTACCCTCTAATTTTGTTATTTACTTTTAGGGGGTAAAGGATATGAACCTGGGCAAACAGACGATTATACTCCATTGAAAAAATGGTTTCAGTGTTACTTTAATCCTGGAATGAAATCTTTGAGTGACAGAAATGGGAGGAGAATCTGGTTCCAGGTGGGATGTGAGATCTTTGTGGGAAGGGGAAAAGAATGATGAATCCCATTGCAGTGATCAGGGGCTGACTGGCGAGTTTTTAACCTGGGGTGGTTAGACTCTGCTCAGCAGCTTATTCGGAACACTTTAATGAAAAATAAATGCATGTAGTCCAGTGAGCCAGCTTAAAGCATATACTTCCCAGCCAGTCCCTGGCGGTGATTAGTCGAATTTCACTACTGCACAGTGGGTGGCCATTTATATTGCTAAGTTAGAGTATATGGCAAGTTGTGTGAACTGTGGATTTCTCATTGTCTCATTGCAGGGAGATCCAGGTCCTCTAGCTCCAAAAGGTAATATGTCCTAAAATTTACTTACCTGCTGTTGTTGCTCTGCATCTTTAAAGTCACATTTGTATAGGTGGTGAGCCACATTCAGACCTATTTCCTCTGTGTAGTAAATGGTGGGTCCCCATTTCAATGCCCACCTTTACTTGATAACTGTTGGCAAACTGCTTTCAAGCCTGGAGACATATACACATATGGTTGGTTGTTGCGTAACAATGGAGGTTTCAGGAGAGAGAACGCAACCAAATTACTGCACATAGGGACAACCGCTAGAAAAGGATGGGGGTTTTCTTAAAGTGGACAGCACCTTAACTATATCTGTTTCATGCAATGCCCGTATCCTTTTATAGCACATCTGTTTCAACCTTCATAATTATTCTACACCTCCACTCCCAATAATGCGCACCACAGCAACATGGCCACCTCTGTTCTGTAAATCTGTAATAAATCTACATGTTTCATGTTATCTAATGTATGGAAGTCATCTCTTCCGTTTACTCTACTGAAATACCAACTAACTCTACTTTTTAGGGAAAAAAGTACGAAAGCAGCACAAATCTGTGGATGTAGACTTAAAGCCCATCAAGGTACATTTTATAAAGCTTGGAAAATATACTTTATATATACCTAACTTCACCCAACAAATAGGTGTATTTTATAGTACATTGAATAAACTCCATCAGGGACTGTAATGTATGAATGAATTAATCCATTAACAAATAGGAGTGCAAATCATGAGGTCAATTTTAATCAGACCTCCTATATTTTTATTTACATTTTTGTTTAGTGACAATTTACAATTCGCCTAATCCACTAAAGGAAAATCGCATGTAGATCTTTCGGAAATCTCTCCACTTGAAAACCAATGATACGAGTGAGATTTCCCATTCATTTCAATGGACAATGCATTTCAGGAGGCGCAGAGAGCTCATAGAAATGCACTGCCACTTGAGACTTTGAAATGTTTTGGAAATTGCTCCATTGAAAAACAATAAAATAAATGTGTGTGAGCTAGATAGAGAGAAAATATATAGCAAAAGTTTGGAATATTTTTTTTTTATTTTTATTTTTTTTTTAAAAATCAAGGTACCATTAGATTGATTTAAAAATATATGTACCTAAAGCATTTTCTAATTTTGCTAATTACTATTACTGCTTGAAATTGCTGGTTTACAATACATTATGCACATGTGACTGCACAGCCCCATTTTCAGCAGCCATTACTCGCTTTCTCAAGAAACACGTCTATTGTTTTGAGAAACGAAGGGTATTCCAAGAGTTTGATTGTCAATTAAATGAAAATTTAATACAAAAGTATCCACTACTGATTTGAGGATGAGGATAAGTACACCAGAGTCTGCAGTTTGAGAAACAGGTCCTGAGCTGGCAGCTTCCTTAAATAGTACACACCTAATACCAGTGTCATCCGCACCAATAAAAAGATGACTATGGAAAGCTGGCCTTATAGACAGAGTTGCAGAACTCTGGCTAATAGGAAAAGAAGGGTAAAATGGGCAAAAGAACACACCCTTGACGGTGGATAACTGGAAAAGAGTATTATAGATTGAGGGGATCTAAGTTTGAAGTGTTTAGCATCAAGAGGAGATTATATGTGAGATGTAATGCAAGTTTAAGGATGCTGGAGAAGTGCTTGATGCCTTCTGTCAAGCATGGTGGATGAAATGTAATGGTATGGGGCTTGATTTGGTGCTGATAAGGTGGGAGATTTACACAGAGTGCAAGGAATAATATAAACCAGAAAGGTTACCACAATGTCATGCCATGTCCACCTGTGGTCAGTACTTGATTGATGCAAATTTCAGCATGCAGCAGGACAACGATCTTGAGCATACTTCTAAGCTATGCAAAAACTATTTAGTGAGCCATACTGAGCTGTTGTTGGATGAGCTTTATCTTAAGCTTAGGGGAAATGCCCTACAAGCCACTTGCACCTCTGGGAAGAGATACTGAGGTTGTAGATACAAATTGTCACTGAATATCTTCAGAAACTGACAGCTAGAAAGCAACACATCTGTAAAGCTGTAATTGCCACAAATGTAGGATTATTTGATGAATGTAAAGGTTGATGAATAGAACTGTTTATATGACTATAATTTACATAATTTAACCATTTATTTATATAGCGCCACTGATTCCGCAGCGCTGTACAGAGAACTCACATCAGTCCCTGCCCCATTGGGGCTTGCAGTCTAAATTCCCTAACACACACACACACACACACACACGTCAATTTGATAGCACCCAATTAACCTACCAGTATGTTTTTTGGAGTGTAGGAGGAAACCGGAGCACCCGGAGGAAACCCACGCAAACACAGGGAGAATATAAAAACTTCTCACAGATAAGGCCACATAAAGATGAACTGCTAATGTGGCACTACAAGTCCCAACAAGCAATGGCAGGATACACTGGAGCAGATCCACAATAGTGTTACATTGCTTTATAACCACAGCAAAATACCAATGTGATCTAATGCAATAAATCTGATCTACAGAACAAGGGACTCCTAATCAATGTATCAGTGACTGCTCCACATTGACACAGGAAGTTAAAACCATGATATATATCCACTAAAGAAGAAGGTAAAGCAGGGAGTAGATCATATTTTAGAAAACCAGGCTACAAAAATGAGCTGGTCCATGATTAAGAAACCGTTAGCATTGTGCCTAATTGTATACAAATTGTTATAGTGGCTTTAAAGAGGTCCTGTAACCTAACTGCTTTTATGGAGGATTTGTGATTTTGTCTTATTTAGTGCCATCTATTAATAGTTGCCTCCAACTTCAGGCAATGAGACGTATCTAAATACTACATTGAGGATAGTCATCCTGCCATCACCATTTTCTCTGAAATCACAAACATGCACTTCACAATTGTATTTTGGAAATGCATATGTTTAATATAGAATTTAAATAACCAAAGATGGTGAAAGAAAGACCTAATTTATAGTGGTTTTACTGCATTCTTAGGTTGAAAAGACTGCATCCAAAAGAAAAGCAGGTGGTGACAAGGGAACACCTGTGAAAAAAGAGCATAAGGAAGAAAAAAAGGTTGGACCAAAAGTGGACGCTGCACAAAGAAAGAAGATGGGAAAGAAAACTGAAAATGTGGTGGAGGAAGAGAAAACCAGAAAAAAGGGAGAGCGGGCTAAGAGGGTGCAGAAAGGAAAGGGAGCAGAAGAGGAAGCTAAAGGGAAAATTGTCAGGAGACCATCCCATCGAGGCTCAGCACTGAGCACTCCAAGAAGAGGCAAAGCTGCCCTACACCTGCCAGAGGATGCTCTTACGCCTAAACCAAGAAGACGACGGCTTAAATCCGATATTGGCCTTCTGGCACAGAATTCTCCAAAGTTAAATCTGAGACCACAGAGAAAATCTGGTGAGTGAATTGCAGACTTTTTTTTTTCTCTGCTTGAATATATAATGTGCTTTAAATTGTTTCAATTAGGCATCTGTTCAGAATGTATAGTCCTAACACAGAGTTCTGTTTCAACGGAAAGGAATTTTAGAAAGTCCAAAGTGGATTATTTTAAAATAAATGTAAATTAGAATTGTGTAATATTATTATGTACTAACACTTTATATATTCATATCCATAGCTGTACATGCTGCGGAACACAAGTCCTAAAGACAAGATCCTGAGATTACATTTTGCCGCTCATCTGCATGTTATGCTATTTCTCATGGTGATTTAATTTTCTTTTTACATGTTTGTAATTTGGAATAAAATGTATGGTCTTGTCTATGTGGGTTTATAGATGTAATGGAGTATTTTAAAATTACTGTGTTTTTATATTCAAATATATAAAATGTTTCAAATATGTACATTTTAAAGTAATCAATAAAATAGATGTTTGTTTGACATTTGGTGTCCATGTTTACATTATCATTTGAATGTACTTGTGCTACACTCTTGAAGTACAGGTAGTGGACAAAAATGGAAATGTTAATATACAATCACTTTTATAGGGCAGCTGGTGTAAAAACCTTGGGTTTGAGTTGATCAGGGTCTGGGTTTGTGCAGGAGTGATGCAAAATCATTCTTCCACGAAAAAGGCACTCATCTAAGGGTGGTGGTCAGTTCTGTTTACTGAGGAGTCAGTGGCATATGAATGATGCTCTTCAAGTCATTGGGTTCTCTGTGGGTAATGAGCATTGTCATTCTAGAAGACCCTGTTTCATTCTGTAATGGAATACTGTAAAATCCGGTGTAGATGATCACTTGGTACAGGATTTTATTCAGTAATTCAGATAACATGTTGGCCTGTCACAATCCACCGTTACTTTTATTGATGTATGGCATCATAGATTTTCACAGGTAACACTTTAGAAGTAGACATTGGGGTATATTTACTAAACTGCGGATTTGAAAAAGTGGAGATGTTGCCTATAGCAAACAATCATTTGTTTAGTACAACTAGAATCTGGTTGCAGTTTAGTAACTATACCCCATTATGTCGCATGATTTGGAGAAAAATTCATCAAGTTCTCAACAGTATTCAGCATTTCCTCTGTCCCACACAAGTTCGCCTCCAGTTTTTGTACTGTAGCAGAAATGCCCATCATTATCAGCAAGATCCCGATACTCAAACAAATTATCCCGGGATGTAGTCAAAGACTTCTTCTAATTATTTGCCATTATGTGGTTCAAGGGTACAACCTTTGTGAAGGAAAATAGACAGGATTAGTATCACTTTCTAGTAACACATAATAAGTCTGTCCTAAACCTTCAGTCACAATTTCTTCATTCAGCTTCTCTGTCTGCTCTCCTGCATGAACATCCAAACCTTCCCACCAGGTATTGGGTATTCAATCTCCTGAGAGAGATATGCACTGTTTTGGGCATTACCAATATAGAGCCTATGGGCTCTCCCTCTATTAACTGGAGGTGGGCATGAACTGTGAGAGTAACACACCACTCCCTTGTCTAATCTTGTGTAGCTCTCTCTTCCAATTCACATGTTTTCTCTATTATTGGCATTGGGATGAAATATATCACCTCATTGTCCTCGTAATATACCTGTAGCAAAAACCAAATCAACTACTCCTTCATCCTTATATTCCCCTGAAGGTATACATACCTTCCCCATATGCATGTGTAAATGGTGAAATGGTATGTTGACAATTGACGTCTAAATGTTTCTTTATATGTATGATTACAGTGTGTGATAGCCTAGGCTTTTGAGGAGTCGGTAATCTTTCAAAGGGTGATATGTCTCCTCCCCACTGACTTTTCATTTAACAGACACATTGCATTCTGAAGGACCTTATCCCGCCCCTTCATAGTATGCATGGGTGTTCTTTCCTGATCATTCAATTAAGCCTGTTGCCTGAGGAAAATAGGGAATGTTGTACAGCCTGTACATTCTCCGATCAGTTGCCCTGCCCACCGCTTGACTTGTCTGCCAGTGAAATGAGTTTTATTGTCAGATTGGAATTCTTTTGGCACTCCATAATGAGCTGTCAGATCTTCCAGCATTTTGATTGTAGCTCCTTGATCTGTACTGGCAGAGGACTTGACAATGAAGACTCCTGAGTAGATTATGCATTTCACTCCCCCTCTGCCTGTTGGTAGTGGTTCAATGAAGACGATTTACCACACTTGTCCAGCTCTTTCTCCTCTATATATTGAGCCGACTTCCCCATCAATTTCTTTCTATAATTCTATAATGGAGGCTGATTGGTCTGCTTAGATTTGCCACCAATTTTTTTCCAGCAGATTCGCCTTTAATAAATTCCTGACATTTCAAATGCCAATTCAAGTCTCTGTCGTTATTGTTAAGTTAACTCCGGTAAATGTAAAATATGGTAAAGGTATGAGGTCCACCGTAAGCGGTTTAAAAAATCCACCTGTTATGTGTGGAATTATTTTTACACAAATCCTGACAACAGTTGTCTAGCCATTTGTAGCGTTTTAAAGCCACACTCAGTAGAGATAGGGACCTTAACCATCTAGGATCCTCATCCAAGTTACAGCATTTGAAGTGAGTTCATGGAAAGCTGTTGGGAAAATCAGAAACTTCTGTTAAAAAATTAACAACAAGCAGACCAGCATCAGCTACCTCCCTTCTCTCATCTAAATCCCAGCACCTGCAATCTACACCCCCAACACCTTCATAATCAATATCCTCAAAAGTGAAGGGTGTTAGTCCTGCATCCAAGTTGCTAAGGCTAGATGACTCCTCCACTAACCATGATTATTCTGAAGAATTATTGAGCGTTAGTCCCGCTGCTGCCGCTGTTGCTAGGGGTCGATCTTTAACCCAGAAGAATACTACTAGTAGTTTACAACAATTGACTGTTAAACAATCCTTTGCTAGAGGAAGAAAGTAAGAAAGCTGTCACCCAGTCGCAAAGCGGATCACAGACGCCATGGGGACTATGCTAGTATTAGATCTGCGTACAATGTCCACTATTAATGCAACTGGTTTTAGACAGTTACTTGAGGTCTTCTGTCCCTATTACCAAATTCCATCGCGAAACCATTTCAGTAGGAAAGCTATTCCTCACCTCTACCAGAAGGTTCTTCAAAATGTAATTATTGGGCTACAAAATGCCATTCTACCCACTGTACACTTAACCACAGATATGTGGACAAGCGGAACTGGGCAAACTAAAGATTATATGATTGTGACAGGCCACTGGGTTGGTCATTTGCAGCATGTACCCAAGTACGTCACATTTTTCAGAAGTAGGCTACTCTGTGTATCAGTGACTTGACTAAGAGGCATACAACTGACAATCTGTTACAAAAACTAAGGGATTGCATTGCAACATGGCTAATCCTGCTTGGACTCTCCTGAGAATATGTCATTTCTGATAACGCCACCAATATTCCATCACATTTCCTGTTTTGCTCACACAATCAATTTGGTGTTACCGAACTTTTAAAAAAATTACCATGACATGCAGGAGATGCTGTCTGTGTCCTGAAAAATTTAGGGTCATTCCAATAAAACTACACCTGCAAATCTGTTCTAGGTTATGTGAATCACAGCCTCTCTGCTCCGACTGCTTAGAGATGCTGGGTTTTTGGAAGGACTAATTGCGATGTTACCACATCTACCCAGAGTTTCAACGAATACACCAAATGCGTGGTTGACATTGTGGTATGCCAGTGTAGAGGTGTCCCCGGGAGCCCTGGAACCGGTGCCCGGGAAGAGGGCAAAGATCCCCGCTGCTGCTGTGTCCCTGGAGGGACAGAAGATGGTCCTGACTGCTGTGCCCAACAAAAGGGCGAAGAAAGAAGGGGAGCTTTACCTACCATTCCATCGATCCAGCGTTGGTAAGTATTCGCTTCTTCCAGCAGGTCTGGGCAGCGGAGGAAGGATGAGCCAATCAGGGCGAGTATATAAACCGCCGGCGGCGCCATCTTACCAGAAATGTGGCGGCGGAGTGAGAGAAGGACGTCGTGGGACGTCCGGAGCAGCGGAAGAAGAGATCTTCAATCAACCCGTACCCCTTTATCTCAGGGACCTAGTACTTACACTGGTATACTGGTATCTCAGCCTTGAGGAATGTTATACTCACAGATATAATAATTACATTTACCTTATATTCATCTGTTAGGGCGCCAGCTGTTCTGAATTCTCCCGCAAGTTTACACTGGCTTTAAATTGAACAAGTGGATCTACTAATCGCTTTATTCCCCCATCTCTCTAAATCATTCCCAAACCATATTTGTGCAGAATATTAGATTGTACTGTAGAATAGACACTCTGGGGCTGAGGCAGAGTTGGGTGCAAAATGTAAGTAAATTACTGTTAAAAAATTTCTTAAAGAAACCTCCCTTATAAAAAAAAGAGTAGAGGAAAATTATCGTATTTCCGCCCATATGCCGAGCCATTGACATCTTGAGATGTATCCGCCTCCGCATCAGCAGCATATGCGCTGGTTTACATCAAGTAGCCATCATCAGTGAGTATTTGAAACTGCCCAATAGCAGGTGTAAGATATACTCCTCCTAATAAGAGTATATGCCTGTTTCTGCAGGTCTGCATGAGCTGCATTTGTGTAAACACGTCTTGACTGTACTCGGCCTCAGGAGGGCATCAGTGCCAGCATCATGTCTGCATAGGCGCATGTGCATGCACCTTCTTTCTAGGTATGCACAGAGTGACTTCAAACAAGTTAAGCTGCATATACTGCCGTCTATCTCACTGTGCATCAGCCCCAGTGTGCTATATGTATAATATATTTATTTTGACTCCGTGGTGGCTATTGATCGACTGAGGTAGGAAGGGCTCACCATGGAATTCCATAATGGAATTTCATTATAGTGGCTGAGGCAAAATGTATATTTTTAGCCCAAGCACACTAAATACTCAATAACATACAATATACTTTCTGATCTGCAGACAAAATACAAGACTTTTAACAGACATGTGGGAAACCTAATGGATGAAACCCTATGACAACCCCATAGGAATTTTGAACGGGTAATCATATCTAAAGTTTGTCATTCTCTTATGCTACTTACAAGACTTTCCCCTTTACCAAAGTCATGTATGTAAGTCATATTCCCATGCAATAAACATTTTCCCTGAAGCGTGTACAGTACATTTAGAGATGTCGCCTGGGTCTCCTCAAATGTTCAGTGAAATGGGCAATCCACCAAGATTCTGTTCTGATATCAGTGACCTGATTGGTAAATGTGCAGGGTAAATTGCTAAGTCTCTTCATACGGCCAACACATGGGTGTGAATGATGCCCAGGAGAGGGCTAGCAAATTTCGGCCAGGGGTGCAAGACTTGACTCAGCAGCCTATTTTAAAGCAAAAAAATGCAGGTGGCCCAGTGATCCAGCCCAAGGTAGCCCATTATGGGACCGACCCGGGGGGCAGATGCCACCCTGCCCCTGATGCTGCCTTAGAAATCAACTTACCGTTGTCATGAAAGATGTGGGTCCACAATTCCAGATGTGGAGCCACTAAGCCCCTAGCATTAGACACTAGCTGGCCAGGAACTCAGAACAGAGCCATTTAACAACATTATAGGCCCCCGGACAAAGCAGTGCACTGGGGCCTACACAACCACTTACAGGAATAAAAGTGTAAATTATCAGTATAATTAAGTTTTTATTAGGGATGTGCACCGGCGACTTTTGAGGTCTCGTGTTTTGTGTTTTGGATCCGGATTTTCGTTATTTTTGGGGTTCGGATTTGTCTCGCAAAACACTTGAAGAAAGGTCTCGGTTCGGATTTAAGGTATTGGATTCGGATTTTTTTTGAAAAAAACATAAAAAGTTTAAAAATCAAGTTTTTGGGCTTATTTTCACTCCTAGGCTATTATTAACCTCAATAACATTCAATAACAAGCATTTCCACTAATTTACAGTGTATTCTGAACACCTCACAATATAGTTATTAGTCCAAAACGTTGCAACAAGGTATCTTTCTGGACTGCGTAGAGGAGTGGGTCACCACAATATATATTAAAAACCCTGAACTTTTATGATTCGCACCAATAAATGTACCTGGACTGCGTAGAGGAGTGGGTCACCACAATATATATTAAAAACCCTGAACTTTTATGAATCGCACCAATAAATGTACCTGGACTGCGTAGAGGAGTGGGTCACCACAATATATATTAAAAACCCTGAACTTTTATGAATCGCACCAATAAATGTACCTGGACTGCGTAGAGGAGTGGGTCACCACAATATATATAATGAGAAAACCATCAACTTGTTTGATTCGCACCAATAAATGTACCTGGACTGCGTAGAGGAGTGGGTCACCACAATATATTAAAAACCCTGAACTTTTATGAATCGCACCAATAATTGTACCTGGACTGCGTAGAGGAGTGGGTCACCACAATATATTAAAAACCCTGAACTTTTATGATTCGCACCAATAATTGTACCTGGACTGCGTAGAGGAGTGGGTCACCACAATATATTAAAAACCCTGAACTTTTATGATTCGCACCAATAATTGTACCTGGACTGCGTAGAGGAGTGGGTCACCACAATATATTAAAAACCCTGAACTTTTATGATTCGCACCAATAATTGTACCTGGACTGCGTAGAGGAGTGGGTCACCACAATATCTTAAAAACCCTGAACTTTTATGATTCGCACCAATAATTGTACCTGGACTGCGTAGAGGAGTGGGTCACCACAATATATTAAAAACCCTGAACTTTTATGATTCGCACCAATAATTGTACCTGGACTGCGTAGAGGAGTGGGTCACCACAATATATTAAAAACCCTGAACTTTTATGATTCGCACCAATAATTGTACCTGGACTGCGTAGAGGAGTGGGTCACCACAATATATTAAAAACCCTGAACTTTTATGATTCGCACCAATAATTGTACCTGGACTGCGTAGAGGAGTGGGTCACCACAATATCTTAAAAACCCTGAACTTTTATGATTCGCACCAATAATTGTACCTGGACTGCGTAGAGGAGTGGGTCACCACAATATATTAAAAACCCTGAACTTTTATGATTCGCACCAATAATTGTACCTGGACTGCGTAGAGGAGTGGGTCACCACAATATCTTAAAAACCCTGAACTTTTATGATTCGCACCAATAATTGTACCTGGACTGCGTAGAGGAGTGGGTCACCACAATATATTAAAAACCCTGAACTTTTATGATTCGCACCAATAATTGTACCTGGACTGCGTAGAGGAGTGGGTCACCACAATATCTTAAAAACCCTGAACTTTTATGATTCGCACCAATAATTGTACCTGGACTGCGTAGAGGAGTGGGTCACCACAATATCTTAAAAACCCTGAACTTTTATGATTCGCACCAATAATTGTACCTGGACTGCGTAGAGGAGTGGGTCACCACAATATATTAAAAACCCTGAACTTTTATGATTCGCACCAATAATTGTACCTGGACTGCGTAGAGGAGTGGGTCACCACAATATCTTAAAAACCCTGAACTTTTATGATTCGCACCAATAATTGTACCTGGACTGCGTAGAGGAGTGGGTCACCACAATATCTTAAAAACCCTGAACTTTTATGATTCGCACCAATAATTGTACCTGGACTGCGTAGAGGAGTGGGTCACCACAATATATTAAAAACCCTGAACTTTTATGATTCGCACCAATAATTGTACCTGGACTGCGTAGAGGAGTGGGTCACCACAATATCTTAAAAACCCTGAACTTTTATGATTCGCACCAATAATTGTACCTGGACTGCGTAGAGGAGTGGGTCACCACAATATCTTAAAAACCCTGAACTTTTATGATTCGCACCAATAATTGTACCTGGACTGCGTAGAGGAGTGGGCACTGGGCACCACAATAAAATATATAAAAAACCTTCAACAGATCTGCATTACACTACACATACGGCTGCTCCTCCATCCTCTCCATCATATACATGTTGGAGTTTTAGCGTGTGACAACCTCTTGTTTTTGATAATGTCAGTGCATTTTGAATATTTTTCAATTTGCCCCACACCACTGAATGTACTTTATCTATGATACGCAATACGCATCTATCTATCTTGACTGCGTAGTGTGGTGGCCCCGGTACACAATTTGGTACCGAGGCCACAATATAATTAAAAAACCCTCCACGTGTCTGAATTCCACCAAACAAGTATCTGGACTGCATAGTGGGGTGGCCCCGGTACCCAATTTGATACCGGGGCCACAATACCTCCTCCAAACATGGTACAGACAATTCGTCATTGAGATCCCAGACAGACAGGGTCAAAGTGTTATTGTTTGACTTTGTAAACCCAAAAAACTGTCCCTGTTGCACATAGTCGTGCAATGAAGACTGACTTTTTCATTTAAAGGCACGATCTTTCAAGTGTAGTGTTTGTAAGTCTAAGTCATATTATACTTTTGGTAAAATTGGTTTATTTTGTTCCTCTTTATGGTAATTAATTAGTAATAGAATTAAAGTATGAAATAGAATTAAAGTATGAAATAGAATTAAAGTATGAAATAGAGTGGTATAGAGTTGTAGTGTGGTATAGATAGAGTGGTCCACACAATATAATAATAAAACCCTCAACTGGTCTGAATTCCACCAAACAAGTATCTGGACTGCGTAGTGTGGTGGCCCCGGTACACAATTTGGTACCGAGGCCACAATATAATTAAAAAATTGGGCATCAACTGTCACCGTTGTTTAATATCTGATACACCTAAATATGGACTGCACAGTGGAGTGGCCCCGGTAGTAAATTTGGTGCCGGGGCCACAATACCTCCTCCAACTTCCAAGTGTAGTGTTTATAAAGACAGACAGCGTCGAAGTGTTATTAGTTGACTTTCTTAACCCTAAAATTGTCCCTGTTGCAAATATTCGTGCAATGGACAGTTACTTTTCTATTGAAAGACTCAAGCTTTCAAGTGTAGTGTTTATAAAATATAAACAACAATACAGTAGTTTTAGAGCACGTCAATACCTCTTGTTTTAAATTATGACACGGCATTTTACTTTTGGTTTAATTTCTTGAATTTTTTTACATTTGGTTTTACTTTTTGAACATGGCAAACGACTGTTGCTTGGTCATATAATGCAAAAAAAAAAGTTCCAAGATGGAATTGTCCTTGGGCCCTCACACCCACCCTTATGTTGTTGAAATAGGACATGCACACTTTAACAAACCAATCATTTCAGCGACAGGGCCTACCAAACAACTTTGGCTGAAATGATTGGTTTGTTTGGGCCCCCACACCAAAAAAGCTATTCATCTCTCCCTGTACAGACTAAACAGGCTCTACTGAGGCAAGATGTCGTCCTCATCCTCAACCTCTGATTCCTCTCCCCCTACAGTGTGTACTTCCTCCTCATCACACATTATCAATTCGTCCCCGCTGGACTCCACAACCACAGGTCCCTCTGTAGTATCTGGAGGGCAGTGCTGTACTTCATTGAGGAATTGATTATTCATTTTTATAAACATCATTTTTTCAACGTTGTGAGGAAGCAACCTCCTTCGCCGCTCACTGACCAGGTTCCCCGCTGCACTAAAAACTCTTTCCGAGTACACACTGGAGGGGGGACAACTCAGGTAAAATAGAGCCAGTTTGTACAGGGGCTTCCAAACTGCCTTTTTTTCCTGCCAGTAACAATATGGACTGTCTGACATGTCTACTTGGATGGTGTCAGCAAAGTAATCATCCACAATTTTTTCTATTGTGACAGCATCCAATGCAGCGAGAGTAGACATGTCTGCAATGGTTGGCAGGTCCTTCAGTCCGGACCAGATGTTATCAGCATCCCCGCCAGTGCCTCTTTTGGGAAAACTGAGCTTTTTCCTCGCAGCCATAGATGTGGAAGAAAATGAGGGTGGAGCTGTTGGCATGTCACGGTCCTCTTCAGAGGACAATCTCCTGACCAGCAGGTCTTTGCACCGCTGTAGACTTGTGTCCGCCGGAAACAGAGACACAACATACGCTTTAAACCGAGGATCGAGCACGGTGGCCAGAATGTATTCCTCTGACTTTAAAAGAGTGACCACCCTCGGATCCTGGCAAAGCGTACGAAGGGCTACATCCACAAGAGCTACATGCTTGGTGTAATCGCAATGGCTTACCAGCTCCTCCCTCACTTTCTCCAGCTGCTTCTGCAACAGCCTGATCAGGGGAATGACCTGACTCAAGCTGGCAGTGTCGGAACTGACTTCTCGTGTGGCAAGTTCAAATGGCTGCAGAACCTTGCACAACACGGAAATCAGTCTCCACTGCGCTTGACTGAGGCGCATCCCCACTCCTTTGCCTATGTCGTAGGTGGCTGTGTAGGCCTGAATGGCCTTTTGCTGCTCCTCCATCCTCTGCAGCATATAGAGGGTGGAGTTCCAGCGCGTCACAACCTCTTGTTTGAGGTGATGGCAGGGCAGGTTCATGCTTTTTTGATGTGCCTCTAGTCTGCGGTAGGCACTGGCTGAATGCCGAAAGTGTCCAGCAATTTTGCGCGCCACCGCAAGCATCTCCTGCACACCCCTGTCACTCTTGAGGTAATGCTGCACCACCAAATTAATGGTGTGGGCAAAACATGGGACGTGCTGGAAATTGCCCATATTTAATGCCCGCACAATGTTACTGGCATTGTCTGACACCACAAATCCCCATGAGAGTCTAAGTGGGGTAAGCCACTGGGAGATAATTTCCCTCATTTTCTCTAATATGTTGTCAGCGTTGTGCCTCTTATTAAAGCCTGTAATGCACAATGTTGCCTGCCTTTGCATGAGCAGCCATTTTGTAGATGCTGCTACTGATGCAGCTGTTGCTGTTGCTGCGGAAGGGGATGCATCTACCCAGTGGGCTGTCACAGTCATATAGTCCTTCGTTTGCCCAGAACCACTTGTCCACATGTCCGTGGTTAAGTGGACAGTGGGTACAACCGCATTTTTAAGAGCACTGAGGACACTTGATCGTACTTCTCTGTACATTTTTGGTATCGCCTGCCTAGTGAAGTGGAATCTCGAGGGGATTTGGTACCGGGGACACAATACCTCCATCAACCCTCTAAATCCCACTCCACTGATGGCGGACACCGGGCGCACGTCTAACACCAACATTGCAGTTACAGCCGCAGTTATACGCTTTGCAATAGGGTGACTACTATCGTATTTGGTGGTCATGGCAAACGACTGTTGGACGGTCAATTGTTTTGTGAAAGACTTAGCGGTCTTACGACTTCCCCTCTGGGAAGATGACCGACTAACAGCAGCAACAGCAGCAGTGGCAGTAGTAGGCGTACCGCTGCAGGATTCCTCGGATGAATCCCGTATTGAGGAGGACTCAGTCTGGCTGCTGACTTGGGCTGCAGGACTGAATCTGATGGAGATTGTGGAGGAAGTTGACGAGGAGGGTGTTGCTGGTGTGTATCCAACTGGACCACGGGATTTAGGTGTCCCTGTACCGATGAGGGTCCTAGCCCCAGTTCCTGAACTAACCACTGAACTATGAAGGTTATTCAGGTGACGTATAAGGGAGGATGTTCCTAGGTGGGCAAGATCCTTACCCCTGCTTATTTGAGCTTTACATAAGCTACATATGGCCATACATTGGTTGTCTGGATTTGGATAAAAATAACTCCAGACCGAAGAGGTGCATTTTTTGGTCTTCTGACCAGGCATGACGATGGGCTTTTTCATCCCATGGACATCAGCTGTTTCCCCCCCTGGTGCCTCATTTACAATAACCACATCACCATCCTCATCATCAAGTTCCTCCACAGCGCCAGCTACATCATCAATAGCCTCCTCCCGAGCCACCTCTTCCCGTACAGTGATGGGAAGGTCAGGCTTGACAACCACCAACACCCTTGGACTCGCCTTGGGGATTTGTGATAATTTCTCTTTAGAAGGCAGAGTTGTTTGCTGTTTTGTTGCTGACAGCATAACTCTCTTCAATTTTTTGTAGGGGGGGGGGAGGAGGAGGAGGGCTAAGATCCGTGGGTGAAGCTGAACCACTAGTCATGAACACGGGCCAGGGCCTAAGCCGTTCCTTGCCACTCCGTGTCGTAAATGGCATATTGGCAACTTTACGTTTCTCCTCAGATGATTTAAAGTTTCTCTTTTTGCTACTTTTTCTTAACTTGGGCTTTTTGGATTTTACATGCCCTGTACTAGGAGATTGGGCATCGGGCTTGGAAGACGAGGTTGATGGCATTTCATCGTCTATGTCATGACTAGTGGCAGCAGCTTCAGCATTAGGAGGAAGTGGGTCTTGATCTTTCCCTACTTTATCCTCCAAACTTTTGGTCTCCATTATATAGAGCACAAGATACTGCAGAATGTGTGAACTAGGTAATATTGCAGTACCAATGGACTTATACTGCTGGATTGGTTTTGCAAATTTGGTTATAATTACTTTTTTTTATATATTTTATTTTTTTTTATAAGTTTTTTTTTATTTTTTAAAAACTTGAGAATAATGGGGAAATAACTATGCCCTTACAAGCACATAGCACAGGACACAGCACCACTGGACTGAACAGGACACAGCACAGGACCCAGCAGCACCACTGAACTCTGAAGGACAGAGCACAGGACACAGCACCACTGGACTGATACTGCAGAACACAGCACAGCACAGCACAGCAAAGCACAGCACAGCACAGCACAGAACTAAACAGCACAGCACAGAACTAAACAGCACAGCACGAGATCTACCAGGACAGAGGACCACCTAACACATCCTCCCTCTACCCTGATCAATGCTCGAGTGAAGATGGCGGCGACTAACGGGGAATTTATAGGATCCGAGTATTGCGAGATCCGTCAGCGGGATTATGACTCAGAGCCTCGGTTTCAAGTTTTCATTTGGCGCCAATACCCGGATCTGTCTCGGATCCGACTCGGATCGGAAAGGTTCGGGTGGGCTCGGATTCACAAAATCCGATTGCGCTCATCTCTAGTGACCATACATCTAAGATAATGTTAATGGATTTATTTCTATTTAATTATCTCAGCGATGGGGGGACTCTCTGTCTTCAGCCGGAGCCCCTTGTGATGGTGACTTTTGTAAAAAATATCTAGTGGCCTCTGCAGGATCATCAAAGAACAGTGTTTTTCCACTCTCCACAACCATAAGTCTGTCCAGGAAAAGTAAAGCAAAGCGCTTATTACAGTCTCTTAAGTGTTTGCATACAGCTGAAAACTCTTTTCATTTTTGTGACACTATGACAGAGATATCTTTAATGTGTCACAAATCACCCTACGAGTTGAGTTATCAGAACCTGTTGATGAGAGCTTTACCTATTGCAACCCCATTTCCCATAGAACCATATATGTTCACCCGTACTTGGTTGTCCCCAGGACTTATTCTCGAGTAGTGATAACTCAACTCCGGTAGGTAGGCACCTCAGAGGACTTCAAAGTGGAATGTTGAGCAGAGATCTGGTACCTATGGTAACTAGGATGCAGGATACTCCTGGACCAGATTAAGCCGGAACACAGAGTAGCAACAAGATGCAATACCAACCTCCACCAGTATAACAGATAGGCAGTGTGGAGTAGAGGATGGTATAGTAACAGCTGCAGCCTGTGTGAAATGGAGCTAGAGAACAGCACAGTATCAGGGAAAATGCCGGAGCAAGATAGAGCAGTAAATCTGTACGGTGAAACACTGCTGACACAGGTGAGTCTAATGGAGCGGATAGCTGGCACCACGATCCTGCAGCTGGGAAGTGATCTCTCAGACGAAAAGGCAGAGTGCAAATCCAGGCAGGTGTCAGGACCATGAGCAGACAAGCAAGTCAGAATTCAGGCAGAGGTCAGGGTCCCGAGCAAACAAACAAGGTCGATATCCAGGCAGAGGTTACAATCAGGAAAACTGGCAGACACAGGAGCATGGAGAAGCAAGCGTGTGAACGCTATAACCAGCAAAGGCAGAGTGAAGCTGCTGGCAATTACCTGGTAACCCTGTTGGAGGGCCGTGTCCCAACAGAGGGCTGCGGGTGATGGGTTGGAGGAAACAATCCAGCGAACCTGCTCTCTGTTCAAGGTCTCCCTTTGAACTCCTAAATCTTGAAGCGAGCTGCCGTTGAAGGTCAAACTGCTGTGATTGGAGGGCTGCAGGGGAACGCGTGACTTCTCGCAGCCAACACAGCAGACACCAGAGAAGCTCTCCTGGGCCGAACACCAGAGAAAAAGGTGGTAGAGGAGCCTGAATCGCATCTGGACTGTGCCCTATATCGTGGATGCAGGGAACTGCTGCTCTTCAGAAGTATTGAACTCACCCTGCTGCAGGGGAGTGGCTGCTGTCTTGGTCTCAGTACTCGTTACCTTTGTGCACATCGAGCTTCCAAGGAAACAACTGCACAGCACGGGCCAGAGACACTTGATACCCCTGCTTCTTCTACACACGCTACTGCTGTCCTGAAAAGTATAACCCTCTTACAAATGACTCCAGATGCCTAATTATAGGATTCTTTTGAGATTTTTTAGTCAGCTTTTAAGTAGTAGGTTGACAATCTAAGTGATATTAGGAGATCTTATATTTATTTAATATATTTTTTTTCCTTCTTTCATCTGATGCGCTGACAGATGCTGGTTATACTGTCCACTCTTTGCATTACTTTATATCAGTAGTAAAACGGTATATAGTTCACTAGACAAAATATCTGTTTTCTCTGGGCAACGGTCTCAGCTGACATTGATGCCATCTAGTGTTTGACTTTTGAACTCTCAAGTTAAGTAATACTTCCATTCAGCTAGCATGTTTAATGATCAATTTTGTTCATTTAAAACTGATTGTCTGGCTCATAAGATTTAACATCTTGCATATCTGTTAAAACCTTCCTTAACTGTATTAGTACATTATTGCGATAGAACTTTGCTAATTGGTATTGAACTAACTACTGCATAAGTGTGCTGTGACTCTGCTGCCACCTGGTGGTGGTGGGTGCTCAGTATACCTGAACATCATAAGTTAACATTGTCTAATACGATATTTCTAGAACACCAAAGGGTTACTTAGTTAACTATTGTTTCATATGTGATCATTTCATTGCACTAGTGAACAACTAACTTGAACGACTGAACTCTGAGCTTATTATCTGCATTTACGGTCTAATGTAAATGTAACCTCTCACGGAGAGAAGAAAATATAAATTTTTATATCAAAATTGCAACCTAGGCACCTTAATAGGGGTTTCCTTTTCTAATTATCTTGTCCATCTAATAGAAAAAAATGTACACAAACAAAAAGCAGTGACAGATGCACCCAAAGTTCCCCTTTCCACAATGGGTAATCCAAAATCACAAACCAATAAACCTAACCATTCTCCCCCGCCCCCTCCATTGTCAGATACTGCTCAACCAAACAACTCAGACCCCTCTGTGGCCCCACCTCAAGTCACATCCCCTACCATCTCAGCAAACAATTTAAAACTTTGCATAATAAGGTTGAATGTGTCCTGTCTAAAATTGCGGCAAACACAACTCGCATTCCTGAGTTGGAACAAAGCACTAGTGATGTAGAAGACAATAATCGGTCTCTAAACGCCAAAGTGGATAGCCATTCGCAAGCTTTACAACAATTAACAGACAAGCTTGATGACCTGGAAAACAGGAATCGGAGAAACAACCTCCGATTCATAGGCATACCAGAAACAGTAAAAGGCCCACAGCTTACCCATTATCTAAGTGTTCTGATCCCTCTGGCATTGGAGCTCGAAGAAACAATAGACAAGCCTCAAATTGAGAGGGCGCATAGAGTAGGCCAGGAAAGAGAGGGTGATAGGCCTAGACCACGTCCATTCATAGCCAGGTTCCTGGACTATAGAGCAAAAGAAACAATATTTGGGGTATACAGAAAACAGGGGTCGTTGATTATTAAAGGAATAAAAATCTTAATCTTTCTGTTAGGAACAGGTAACTGCTGTTTTCTTTATGGCTGCTGCAGTGTTGTTCTCAGCTTGGGTGTGATCACCTTACCTGCAGCTCAATCTGACACCTGCCCTGATTGGCTACTACTGGTTTAAATACCTGTCAGCTTCACCCTCGGGCCGTCTCTCAGTCAGGTCGCCGCTATTCTCCGCTTAACAAGTGAAAGAGATTTATTCCCCCCCTCCGACTCAAGTTGTTTTAGTCTGCCATGCAGCGGGCCCCATTATCTCCATGGGCCCCGGTGCACTGCCCCTGCTGCACCAATGGTAGTTACGCCACTGTCAGTAAACCTTAAAATGTAAGGTCAGATTTGTTTTACCGGACGGTGGGTGAGGGAGAGATTCAAACACCAGGAAGTAGAACCTTGAAATGTGTTTGGAGAACAAGTAAGAACACAGGCACAAAAAGAGAGGTAGGGCAGCCAGTTTTTGCAGTTCGTAAATGTCTATTGTTGTCCTTAAAAACTGAGCTCATTATCTCTTACCTGATAATGAGTGACTTCCTTTAAACAAGCAGAAAACACATATTTTTGAAGCTTTATCATCAATATGGACACGTGGAGTAAAAAAAAATTACTTTAAGAATAAACAAATATATAGCCATCATGATCGAGATGGCAGGAATGTACCATTCAAGTCTTCCTACCCCGATCCTTGTCGTATTCAATTTCTAGGGCCCAGAAGTACGAAACATCTGTCAGTAAACATTGTTTGTGGCTACTACGAGTGTTGTGGGTTGGACATACTGACAGTATGTCAATGATTATTTCTGGCACAATCTTGCCACTCGCGGGGCTGCTCTCCAATGATTCACTCTAATAAAAGACAGATAGCAGTGAGTTTTTCAGCAGATGTGAGCTGCGGTGATGTTCACCCTGGGATGGATTATTCTATTGGCAGCTGAGACGAAGACAACTTGCGAGATTAATGATAACTTTGATTTTCCTTGTATTCTTTTTTTTATGCCAAATGACTTTGAAAGCAGCGAATGTTCTCTTGGCTTGTGATCTGACCAAGTAATTAGGAATGAAGCAACAGAGTATAAGACATGGTGAAAACAGTAATGTGCAGTTTCATGCAAGAAAGTTTCTTTTGGTTTTTTTGCATTAAAAGTAACTTGTATTATGAAGGGATTACATCTCTGGTCTTCACTTGGAAACTCAGAATTATAATAGTTCTTTATACTGCGCATTTGGCACAGTGCACCTAGCAACAACCAAATACCAGGAAAGTTGGTGGGTAGAGATGAACAAAATGCAAGCATGGTTCTGCAAAAATTTGCACTTTTTTGGCTGCAGAATTCAGTCCATCCACACCACACAGCAGAATGAATTGACCATCATGGAGACTAGGGACGTGTATCCTTTAGACAATAACGTAGTTAAAATCACGAGGGTGAGTGAGTCGAGAGCTATCCATTCAGAAGGTCCTTGTTTTATTGTTAGCCAATAAGACACGGGAGGGGATGTAGTCTGGGGGTTGTATTTATATGGCAGTTTGTATTCAGCCTCTCTGCTTCCGGATTCCTCCCTCCCATCCTGCAGTTTTAGGGGTTAGGGTTATTCATATGTATCCATAGTGTTTTGGTAGGAGAGCAGTGCAGTCGGTAAGTTTGCATATGGTGCTCGGGTTATCTCGTCATAGGTCACTACTCCCCCTTTTGTTCGTGGTGTCATCACATGTTAGGTCCAACTGTGAGGAGGACCCTTGGCCAGTATGTTAAAGGTTATACTGGTGGTTATAGGGGGGTGTAGTCTTGCCGTTGGACAGATATTTAGCACCGGCCAATAGATAAGGTATGATCCTGGGTTGGTGGTACTATGGTCTGACCTTTCCACCGTTATTGGTTTTGTGGTTTTCTGACTGCCCTGCTCTCATCCACCTTTCAGTTCTCCTAGCTTCATTTAATAAATCCTATTTTTATTCCAACCTTAATTTGGTGTCCGTGTCTTTATTGGTTTATTATGTTAAGGTATTCTGGTATAATCGAGGAGAGCTTCCCCGATGTGCATTTTATAAATATTGCAAAATGAAAAGTATCAAATGCAGTGTGAAATGGTCATGCCATGGAACGAACAAAAATGGAACTCAAAAATTGCATCGCTGCAACTTTGCTCATCTCAACGGACAAATGAAGATTTTTCCCATTGAAAACATTATTAAGCATGATAAAAAACCAAATAGAATATTTTAAATGCAAGTCTCATTCTTTTTGCAGTGGATGATCCCAAAAAACAGTGGTGAATGACTTCTTTGATATGTTCGTCAAGACGGAGACTATGCAGTGAATTTTGCATCATCGCGGAGCTGCACATATAAAGTATTTTAAATAGCGGCCTATAGATTTGGTTTTCTGTGAGCTATATTTGCATTTGATACTGCTCAACACTGACACGTACACCAACTTTTTTAAGCTCATGTGCCTAACAAATTAGAGCGTTTGGTCTATCATTCATTATTCACTCCATAGTGCTATACCTGTGCAGTTGTTGGACTCATAGTGAGATTAGGTGCAAACTGGTGGATTCAGTCTTCATGAATAAGGCGAAAGTGATTTGACTTTAACAGAGAATTTGCCTGCAAATTCAGAAAACAGGCCTGCAAGGACTTGTATATTTGGTTTTCAGCAATGACTCTTAGCAATGGAGCACTCCTCTTTGTCTGTTACCTATATAACACTTCTGAATTTGCCTGCAAATTCAGGAAAAAGCCTGAAAGGACTTATATATTTGGATTTCAGCAATGACTCTTAGCAATGGAGCACTCCTCTTGTCTTTTACCTATGTAACACTTCTGAATTTGCCTGCAAATTCAGAAAAAAAGCCTGCAATGAATTTCAGCAATGACAAAATTACCAACGCAGCTCTTCACTTTGGGTGTAAATTAGACCCTACACTTATTGGTGCAAATTCAGAAAAAAGTCTGCAAGGACTTGTATATTTGGATTTCAGCAATGACAAAATGGCCAACGCAGCTCTTCTCTTTGGGTGTATATAACACCCTACACTTATTGGTGCAAGTTCTGACAAAAAGCCTGCAAGGACTTTTATATTTGTATTTCAGCAATGGAGCTCCTCTCTTTGCCACTCTATCCTACCCCTTCTGTATCCCTCTCTTAAATGGCGCTAGATCGCCGTGGAGGGCGATATTTATAGATTCCAAAACTTCCGACATCCGACGTCATGATGACGTTTTGCCTTGTTTTGGAATCAGAAATTGCGTGAAAGTACAGAGTCGACTGTGCTCGGTACTCGGATCCCCTAAGTTCGGTTGGGTTCGGTTTTCAAGAAACCGAGCCCGCCCATCTCTAATTGACACCAACAGTAGGAGAATCAGATGGCATGCACAGATAATAACAGGAACACGGATAGCACAGTGATAGCACAAACTGGAAACAGTGAAAGATGGCACAGCAATAGTAACTCAGACATACACAGGATGATGCTTGTAATAATTAAAGCACTGAAGAACATGAATCACAGTAACAGTAGAATCACTGGTGCATAAATAGGTGCTCAGGGAAAGTAAGATAAGTGATGTAGAAGTAAGACACAGATACACCGAGATGGACTGGAAGCAAATCACAGATGCACAGGGAAAGCCAGATGTCTGAGGCGCAGGATAAACCAGGGCTCAGAAACACTGGACTGAGCAGGATTGCTGCAGCACAGACAGGAGTTGAGACGGAGGCCTTCCCTTTATAAACTGCACACCAAAGGGGGAAATATGGGAGGGTTATCCAGCCAGGAACTTGTGGTTTCCTCTTTTAAATAATCCACGGCACTGTTGAATCTGCACTTATCCCTTGTAGTAAACAGAAGTGCAGGTTGTCTGGAAAACAATATAGGGTCCCACCAGGTAATGAGAGATGTGCCTCAGTGTTTAACCAGTAGCTTCCTCAGGGAAATTATAATGTGTATTTGAGTGACTCTAGAACTGCCTTATATCGGGCAGAGATACTGGTCTTGATTGGCTGTGATGCCTAATTAATTAATCTGAATACTAGCCAAGTGAATCAGTTAGTTCCTTAGTGGTTGGTTGAGAAAAACGATAGCAGAGGGTTCTTTAGTGATAGTAATATCTGACTTAAATGTCACCCTCAGTAGGAACCTCATTCATCATCATCATTTATTTATCTAGCTCCACTAATTCCGCAGCGCTGTACAGAGAACTCATTCACATCAGTCCCTGTCCCATTGGGACTTACAGTCTAAATTCCCTAACAAACACACACACACAGACACACACAGACAGAGACAGACAGACTAGGGTCAATCTTGTTAGCAGCCAATTAACCTACCAGTATGTTTTTTTTTTGGAGTGTGGGAGGAAACCCACGCAAACACAGGGAGAACATACAAACTCCACACAGATAAGGCCATGGTCGGGAATTGAACCCATGACCCCAGTGCAGTAAGGCAGAAGTGCTAACCACTACACCACCATGCTGCCCCGTTATGCTTCATTATGTGGGACCATAAAATATGCCCATACCAGAGGTATGTACTCCTCTGGAGATATCCGATATATGGTGGGGTATGTTAACAGCTTAAGACTGCCAAATCCCCAAATGTGGATAGACCAAAGTTTCTTCATAAATCAATCAATATTTTTTTTTACCTGTAAGGTAATGTGGCTATTTTTCCGACATTTGGTGTATTCTGACCCAGATGGGTATGTCTATAACAAGCTGCTTCTTCTGCAGCGCCCTCTACCGACCTCTCCACAAACAGCCAGAGTTTTTAATTATGCTTCACCAATAACAAATGTGGTATGGTGACACCAACCAAGAATAAAACATAAGGGGTGGGCATCATTTTAAGGTGATTTTGCTTGCTATTTCCTAACCACTACACATGCATTTTTCATGCACATTAAATGACCCCCTTAATTAATAAAAGATCACAGGAGACAAAATTCTGCTTGTTCTATTTATTTTGTAAACTTATCCTACTTATCCTATCTTATCTATGCTTATACTAGTGTTTATAAGTGATTCTACAATGTATCATACTCCATACAATAACTTGTTTACATTAGTTTTTTTTATTTTCTTCATGTGATTTCATTATCCAATCTATGCAGTAATATTGAGATCCACTGGTAGTTAGTGGTCACTGTCAATAAGGTCAGGCGCTTTTTCTCTGATGTCTGTACCTGTAACCTGCAGCAATGAGAAATAAGAACGCATTAGATTGCACCTATATCGTCTATAGCCACGTGAAAATCTTCTATATCATTGGCCAAGACTACAGTATACACAAAGTAACTGGAACATATATATTTACCTCTCATTGTGCTTCTTTCATACATATGTATGGCTGAATTTGTTGTCTGCTCCTGGCTGAAGGCTTAAGGTTGTGCCCCCCCAGTACCCTCTGCTCCTGGCTGAAGGCAAAGGCTGTTCCCCCCCACTCCCCTCTGCTCCTGGCTGAAGGCAAAGGCTGGTCCCCCTCACTCCCCTCTGCTCCTGGCTGAAGGCAAAGGCTGGTCCCCCCCCCCCCACTCTCCTCTGCTCCTGGCTGAAGGCAAAGGCTGTTCCCCCCCACTCCCCTCTGCTCCTGGCTGAAGGCAAAGGCTGTTCCCCCCCCCACTCCACTCTGCTCCTGGCTGAAGGCAAAGGCTGTCCCCCCCACTCCCCTCTGCTCCTGGCTGAAGGCTGTGCTCCCCCCCCCCCCACTCTCCTCTGCCCCTGGCTGAAGGCAATTGACTTGTGGGCTCCCAGTCCCCTCTTTTATACCATGAAACTACTATGTCATGTTACTGACAGCTTTATGAAGTCATATGGGCGGGGTTTGGGTGTGGCCTGGTCAAATGGGTGTGGTATGTTCAACTGTCATTTGGGTGTGGTCAATTTATTCAGTCATATGGGTGTGGTCACTTCAAATGTCAAATAGATGTGGTCCCTTTATTGTGTCATATGAATACGTGGATTAATTTTTGTAAATATAGTAGTGTAGCCTACAAAACACAAGAGCAAATTAACATGCTACTAATGCCACTTAAAATTAAAATGCATAAATCATATTAAGGTTTTATCTGGCATGTTTTCTGTGTCGGTGAACACTATAAAGGTAATATCACTTCTCTTACCCCTTTATATTACTTGGAAATACCCTCTAACGTTGGCGTTATACAAAGGATAGTAACAATAACTCCATTTGCTCTATTTCTATGAAATCTGGTAAAATATAGAGTTGTTCCTATCATCATTTATGTATAGTCCCACCATATTACACAGCACTGTACAGAGAATATTTATCATTCTCATCAGTCCCTGTCCCATTGAAGCTAACATTGTAGTCATCAGTCAATAAGTCTATCATTATGTTTTTGGATTAAGGAAGAAAACCCACAAAAAGAAAGGGAGAATGTATAAACTCATGACACCAGCAGCAATGCTAACCATTGAGTTGGATGGGAACCAGTTAAACAAGGTCTTATATCCACTGACATCAATATTGTGCTTTGTACTAGCATTTCTAACGCTAGTGGAACACATGGAAAAGGGTTTGAAAATAGACACCACCATTACTCTCAAACCTTAGCATGCAGCATCGTTTCATTTTTCTGAAAGATTCGTGCGCAGGCCTGGCGGTATTATTAGTAGAGATGCTCACTGACCCCCATGTTTTGGTTTTGGTTTGGTTTTGGATCTGGATTAACTTCGGGTTTTGGTTTTGCCAAAACCACCCTTGCGTGTTTTGGTTTGCTATTTTTTTACAAAATTAAATTTTTTGGGCTAAAATCACATAATTTAGGTATTATTTTTTACCTACATTATTATTACCTCACTAATACTAATTTCCAGTCATTTCCATTCAATTTTGACCAACTCACAGGTCACAATATTATTTTCATACACTTTCAAACAAAGATTGCAGCAGTTCTTGCCAGTGATAAGAAATAGGCCATTGTCATGCCTAAGCATAAGACCATATAACAGAGGGATGGAATTAGCCCGAGGTGATATAAACGCTGCGGGGCAGGCAGATGAAAAAGTTCAGGCATAGCAGGAGTTAACTTATATGGGTGGTAGTGAAAAACTGAGTCATCCAATCGGAAGGGGAGGGCTTAGCCTTGCAGAGAGGCTTATAACATATAGGAAGAGGTTTCAACTTCCTCTTACCGTCTGGAGAGTTTACCCACCCACCCATTCCCTATTTTGGTATAGGAGTGAGTATTTGTTGGTTGCCATCTAAGTGATTCATACTTCTAATCTACAAGAGGCGGTAAGCAGCCCAATCAGCGGCCAATTTGGTTACATTTAAGGCATAGTAGGCACTCTCCTCTTAAAGAGATTGGGCAATTAGTCAGAATAGCCCTTCGGGGTTAGGGGGCTCCACTTAGGCGGGCGGGCCTCAGCTAATGTGCCAAATGGGGGAGTTTGGCATTTTTACGCCTAGTCGGGTCCAAATTAGTTTGGACGGAATTTGCAACTTGTAGGTGTGGCTGGAGGCTGATTGGTCTGCTTAGATTTGCTACCAATTTTTTCCAGCAGATTCGCCTTTAATAAATTCCTGACATTTCAAATGCCAATTCAAGTCTCTGTCGTTATTTTAGTTTGTTAAGTTAACTCCGGTAAAGGTAAAATATGGTAAAGGTATGAGGTCCACCGTAAGCGGTTTAAAAAATCCACCTGTTATGTGTGGAATTATTTTTACACAAATCCTGACAACAGTTGTCTAGCCATTTGTAGTGTTTTTAAAGCCACACTCAGTAGAGATAGGGACCTTAACCATCTAGGATCCTCATCCATGTTACAGCATTTGAAGTGAGTTTATGGAAAGCTGTTGGGAAAATCAGAAACTTATGTTAAAAAATTAACAACAAGCAGTCCAGCATCAGCTACCTCCCTTCTCTCATCTAGATCCCAGCACCTGCAATCTACACCCCCAACACCTTCATAATCAATATCCTCAAAAGTGAAGGGTGTTAGTCCTGCATCCAAGTTGCTAAGGCTAGATGACTCCTCCACTAACCATGATTATTCTGAAGAATTATTGAGCGTTAGTCCCGCTGCTGCCGCTGTTGCTAGGGGTCGATCTTTAACCCAGAAGAATACTACTAGTAGTTTACAACAATTGACTGTTAAACAATCCTTTGCTAGAGAAAGAAAGTAAGAAAGCTGTCACCCAGTCGCAAAGCGGATCACAGACGCCATATGAACTATGCTAGTATTAGATCTGCGTACAATGTCCACTATTAATGCAACTGGTTTTAGACAGTTACTTGACGTCTTCTGTCCTTATTACCAAATTCCATCACTAAACCATTTCAGTAGGAAAGCTATTCCTCACCTCTACCAGAAGGTTCTTCAAAATGTAATTATTGGGCTACAAAATGCCATTCTACCCACTGTACACTTAACCACAGATATGTGGACATGCGGAACTGGGCAAACTAAAGATTATATGACTGTGACAGGCCACTGGGTTGGTCATTCGCCTTCACCAGCAGGAACAGCAGCAGCATGTACCCAAGTACGTCACATTTTTCAGAAGTAGGCTACTCTGTGTATCAGTGACTTCACTAAGAGGCATACAACTGACAATCTGTTACAAAAACTAAGGGATTGCATTGCAACATGGCTAATCCTGCTTGGACTCTCCTGAGAATATGTCATTTCTGACATATGTCATAACGCCACCAATATTCCATCACATTTCCTGTTTTGCTCACACAATCAATTTGGTGTTACCAAACTTTTAAAAAAAATGACCATGACATGCAGGAGATGCTGTCTGTGTCCTGAAAAATTTAGGGTCATTCCAATAAAATTACACCTGCAAATCTGTTCTAGGTTATGTGAATCACAGCCTCTTTGCTCCGACTGCTTAGAGATGCTGGGTTTTTGCAAGGACCAATTGCGATGTTACCACATCTACCCAGAGTTTCAATGAATACACCAAATGCGTGGTTGACATTGTGGTATGCCAGTGTAGAGGTGTCCCCGGGAGCCCTGGAACCGGTGCCCGGGAAGAGGGCAAAGATCCCCGCTGCTGCTGTGTCCCTGGAGGGACAGAAGATGGTCCTGACTGCTGTGCGCAACAAGAGGGCGAAGAAAGAAGGGGAGCTTTACCTACCATTCCAGCGATCCAGCGTTGGTAAGTATTCGCTTCTTCCCGCAGGTATGGGCAGCGGAGGAAGGATGAGCCAATCAGGCCGAGTATATAAACCGCCGGCGGCGCCATTTTACCAGAAGTGCGGCGGCGGTGTGAGAGAAGGACGTCGTGGGACGTCCGGAGCAGCAGAAGAAGTGATCTTCAATCAACCCGTACCCCTTTATCTCAGGGACCTAGTACTTACACAGGTATACTGGTATCTCAGCCTTGAGGAATGTTATACTCACAGATATAATAATTACATTTTCCTTATATTCATCTGTTAGGGCGCCAGCTGTTCTGAATTCTCCCGCAAGTTTACACTGGCTTTAAATTGAACAAGTGGATCTACTAATCGCTTTATTCCCCCATCTCTCTAAATCATTCCCAAACCATATTTGTGCAGAATATTAGATTGTACTGTAGAATAGACACTCTGGGGCTGAGGCAGAGTTGGGTGCAAAATGGAAGTAAATTACTGTTAAAAAATTTCTTAAAGAAACCTCCCTTATAAAATAAAGAGTAGAGGAAAATTATCGTATTTCCGCCCATATGCCGAGCCATTGACATCTTGAGATGTATCCGCCTTTGCATCAGCAGCATATGCGCTGGTTTACATCAAGTAGCCATCATCAGTGAGTATTTGAAACTGCCCAATAGCAGGTGTAAGATATACTCCTCCTAATAAGAGTATATGCCTGTTTCTGCAGGTCTGCATGAGCTGCATTTGTGTAAACACGTCTTGACTGTACTCGGCCTCAGGAGGGCATCAGTGCCAGCATCATGTCTGCATAGGCGCATGTGCATGCACCTTCTTTCTAGGTATGCACAGAGTGACTTCAAACAAGTTAAGCTGCATATACTGCCATCTATCTCACTGTGCATCAGCAGCAGCACGGTGGCTAAGTGGTTAGCACTTCTGCCTTACAGCACTGGGGTCATGAGTTCAATTCCCGACCATGGCCTTATCTGTGAGGAGTTTGTATGTTCTCCCCGTGTTTGCGTGGGTTTCCTCCGGGTCCTCCGGTTTCCTCCCACACTCCAAAAACATACTGGTAGATTAATTGGCTGCTAACAAATTGACCCTAGTCTGTGTGTCTGTGTATGTGTTAGGGAATTTAGACTGTAAGCCCCAATGGGGGCAGGGACTGATGTGAGTGAGTTCACTGTACAGCGCTGCGGAATCAGTGGCGCTATATAAATAAATGATGATGATGATGATCAGCCCCAGTGTGCTATATGTATAATATATTTATTTCGACTCAGTGGTGGCTATTGATCGACTGAGGTAGGAAGGGCTCACCATGGAATTCCATAATGGAATTTCATTATAGTGGCTGAGGCAAAATGTATATTTTTAGCCCAAGCACACTAAATACTCAATAACATACAATATACTTTCTGATCTGCAGACAAAATACAAGACTTTTAACAGACATGTGGGAAACCTAATGGATGAAACCCTATGACAACTCCATAGGAATTTTGAACGGGTAATCATATCTAAAGTTTGTCATTCTCTTATGCTACTTACAAGACTTTCCCCTTTACCAAAGTCATGTATGTAAGTCATATTCCCATGCAATAAACATTTTCCCTGAAGCGTGTACAGTACATTTAGAGATGTCGCCTGGGTCTCCTCAAATGTTCAGTGAAATGGGCAATCCACCAAGATTCTGTTCTGATATCAGTGACCTGATTGGTAAATGTGCAGGGTAAATTGCTAAGTCTCTTCATACGGCCAACACATGGGTGTGAATGATGCCCAGGAGAGGGCTAGCAAATTTCGGCCAGGGGTGCAAGACTTGACTCAGCAGCCTATTTTAAAGCAAAAAAATGCAGGTGGCCCAGTGATCCAGCCCAAGGTAGCCCATTATGGGACCGACCCGGGGGGCAGATGCCCCTGATGCTGCCTTAGAAATCAACTTACCGTTGTCATGAAAGATGTGGGTCCACAATTCCAGATGTGGAGCCACTAAGCCACTAGCATTAGACACTAGCTGGCCAGGAACTCAGAACAGAGCCATTTAACAACATTATAGGCCCCCGGACAAAGCAGTGCACTGGGGCCTACACAACCACTTACAGGAATAAAAGTGTAAATTATCAGTATAATTAAGTTTATATTTATTGTTACCTGCAAAAAAAAGTCAGTGCTAAAACATTTAAAAAACATGGTATACTAAAGAGATTAATCCACATAAAAATGTTTTACAATATCTTGCCAAGTGAAAAAGAAAAAGATGATATCCAACAATGCTAAAATGTTCACAATAATAACCAAGGGCCTGATTCATTAAGGATCTTAACTTAAGAAACTTCTTATTTCAGTCTCCTGGACAGAACTATGTTATAATGCAAGGGGTGCAAATTAGTATTCTGTTTTGCACATAAGTTAAATACTGACTGCTTTTTCATGTAGCACACAAATACTTCATAGCTTATTTGTACACTGAAATTTAAAGTTGATATTTGAGTGTGAAGTGAGCACTGTGGCTTTTATGCCCTTGCCATTGCCTATACAGAAGAAATGCTCATAACATTGCTACTGTTTATTGAGTAAATTGCCCACTGTTATGAAATGAAATGGAAGACATTGTTAAAGTAGTAGAGACCCCGATTATCAGGACGGCCGGCACAGAATGGGTTACTGAGCGCAGGTGTATGGCAGAGCAAGTCTTTAGATATTCATTACAACTTCCTCAGAGATCTAGGTTTACTTTGTGTTTAATCAGCCACAGGCAGAATAAATGGCTTCATTTCAGCTTGATGGGAGCCAGATTACCAAGAGGAAAAAAGTCCCTGAGAATCATCAATAAGCATATTGTCCTAATTTGCAGAAACACTGTGCATTCCTGCATGGATCAAACTCTACATCATGCTCACTATTTTATTTATATTTATGCAAGCAAAAAGGTTCCACCCATAAGTTCTTCATTTCTGAGCCCCACCAAAAGTTGTAGAATTTAAGGGACAGTGTCACATCATTTTATCCCAGGTGTAGATAGCTGCTTCCACCTCAACTAGAACACTGATCACTGTCAAGATACTATTTTCTGTGGTAATTGCAGCCTCTGTGCTCACCAAACAAACTGCTTAATTTTAGGTACATCCTGCTCTTTGGTGAGCATAGAGGTTGTGTATGGGCATGTGAGTGCCTTCTCCTACTATGATCAATGAGTTTTGTAGTGATAGGATGTAAAACTCACTCATTTCACTCTTGTATTCAAGATTTATTCTGCGTTCCCCCCCCCCCCACCTCTGGATGATGCCCCTCATTCTACCCCACACCTCTGGATGTTGTCCCTCATTCTACCCCACACCTCTGGATGTTGCCCCTGATTCTATCACCTGTAAAGTAAAGCCTACCATTCCACCATTTAACCATTCCACCGTTTAACCGCTCCACCGTTTAACCACTCCCTTGCCATCTTTGTCTCCCCTTTTCGTGTGCCTTGTCACTAACACAAAATTTCTCTTCTTCACATCACCATATTTTGTATCAACCCCACCCATCTGATTTCTAGATCCCCTTACACTGATCTACCCCAAGAACTTGAGATCTCTGCGGCGTCAGATGTTCTGGAAACCCAACCTCATCCCTATACTTTCCAGACAATGTATTTTCCCTTCCTGGTTACACTTCTGTCGCAATGGGCATTTCTAGGAACACTTCAATGCAATGGTATAAAAACATTCAAATGCACAAAGGGACCCTTGTGGTAAAGACCCAGTGTCGTCTCACTCTCCTGACTGATGACATAAATGAGGCTATGCTCACCATTAGAAAGAAGGCTTACATTTAAATGTATGAAAGGTGGTCTTAAGGATCATAGCAGGTTAGAACATTTTACTGTTTCCACCATGTGTATTTTCCTATCCAGAGGTGGATCTAACGAGCTGTGGGCCCTGGTACATGGAGGCGGGAAGGACGTGAACCGGGGCCCCCAATCCTCTGCATCAGGTGATCGTGGTAGTCTTCTCCACTTACATAGTATTCGATTAGGCAGGGGGTTACACTTCAGCCCATGAAGCTGCCTTTACCAAGTGGAGGGAAAACTGGCATGGGTCTCATAGAGCTGGACTACGGGGAGGAAAACAAGTAAACTCCGTGGCACAATATGGACCTCAGTCAGGTCCTCACACTCCTGGGCTTGAGATGAACCCAATGTTGTATTATTAGAGCATGTCGGTCCACTGATGTTAATGGATAAATGGTAGCTGCACGGAGCCGGTCTAAAAAGTGGCCATTCCAGATGCCCCGCCCACCAGAAGTCCTTCTACAGTTTTCTTAACACCAGCATGACCTGAAAAGTGAAAGACATAAGCCCAACGTAAAAGTTTGAGATGAAGATGTGGAAGGATGAAGGTTCTCCCAGGAGGACAACTGAGATTCTCGAGAGGAGTAGAAGCTAGAATACATTTGGGGTCCAGAATTGGCTTGTTCTATTCAGAGGAGTCCTGGTCAACAGAATCAAAAGATCTGGAAAGAGCATCAGTCGTTCTATTTTTTGAACCAGGCCAGAGGTCAGAATAATGTCAAATCTAGAAAAGAACAAAGACCACCTGGCTTGGCGAGGATTCAAACACAAAGCAGAACAGAGATAAAGAAGGTTCTTGTGATCTGTATAAATGGTCACCGGAAATAGAGCCCCTTCTAACAGATGTCGCCATTCAGAGAGAGCTAATTTAATCGCCACCCTTTATCTCCAAATCCTTAATTTCTCTCTGAAGGGAGAAATTTACAGGAGAAAAAAACCACAGTGGTGAAGTTTCCCTGATGAGTTCCGCTGAGATAAAACAGCACCAGTGCCATAAGAAGAGGCATCCACCTCTAAGAAAAAGGGGAGCTGACAATCTGGTTGATGAAGAATAGGAGCCGAGGAAAAGACAGTTTTTAGTTGCTTGAGAGCTTCGAGGGCCTCAAGAGACCAGATTTTATGGTTAGTCGCCTTCTTGGTCAATGCCGTAATGGGGGCTATGATGGTAGAATAACCGTTGATAAACGGTGGTAGTCATTAAACAAGCTGAAATAATGCAGACAGCATTTAAACTGATACAAAAATGCACATTACTGTCAGACAGACGTAGACGAAATACACACTTACCCTAAAAACGCCTGATGTTAATTGTGACTACACAACAAGCCGGCTGTGGGATTCTCGTAAGTTAAAATGGCCACACTGAGATTGCGGATTTTAAGGGGGCAATGGCAGGGCCTGGCGAATCTATAATGTGGAAAAGATTCTTCAGATTCTTTATTCTTAAAACTTGTCTCCCTCTCCTCAGGGGAGAGACGAGCCCTGCCCAACTGCATGGGTTCTTTGGGGGTGAAGTAGCAGCCTGAAATTGAGGGGCCATTAGAATAGCAGTGCACCGGGTCTGTTCTCTCTTTTGAGATCTCTCCTTAATCGTAAGTCTACCTTTACACATATGGAGATAAGGTCGTTGAGGGAGGACGGAATATCACAAGAAGCCAATTCATCTTTTATCTTATCCTTGCCAGAAGGTAGCACCAGTGCCTCGTTGTTCCAACGTAGCTCTGAAACCATGGTCCTAAAGTGGATGGCGTATTGGCCTCAGGTTAACTAATCATTTAATGACTTTGTTGTGTCTGCTTTTTGTTGGAGAACAATTTGAAAATTTGGGCACAGCATGTAGATCCGCAGTTTCAGCTGATCCTCTAGATGGGAAACCGTCATTTGTTAGGTAGGAGAATGTAGATTTGCAGCAATAAGTGGTTGAAAAGCAAGAAAGTTTTTTCCGGGTACGTTGTCCAAGTCATGGGTATTCTACTGCAGTTTTTCACATTTCAGTTGGATCTTTCTTATCATCAAATAATGACTTTAGAACATCATCTACTGAGAGCTAAATCAATACAATCTATAGTTCTTTAGGTGCCTTACTGACATCAACTAGGTAGACTGAAATGCTAATTTGAGTGTGATGTCATGATTGTCAAAGTAAGTGAGCGTTTCATTGTTTTCTCCAATTAATAATCTATTCTATATCAGCTGCGTATTCCTCCAATGCTTCGCTTATATCATCCTGCTCATCAATGATCTTTGCTAACTGGGGAAAACGTTAATCCGAAATTTCTTCTAGAAGAAGTGTTTTGAAAAAAAGATAGCTTGTTTCGAAATGCTTGGATTTTTTTTCACCACATATCATATATAGACTTAGTTTTACCTTGCAAAGAAATATTCAAGTCGTTTTGATTTGACTTGATATCACACAGAATGCAGCATTCCTATAGAAATCTTCTTTCAATAATTCACATTGCTGATTCTGTTCTTCATAAACTTTAACTATCTGTTCTCACAGAGATAACATTTTGGCTAACACCCTGCGGTAGCCAACGCTGGAATGATACGGCAAATCCACACTGAATACATCATCGTCCAACTTTAGCATGTTACAAAACTGACGATACCATTTTACATTTGCACGAATATAGTAAACATTACTTATAACTTGTTGCAAAGTGTCACTTAAAATAGTAGCGCAGAGATTTTGGTGATGCAAGAATGAAAAGAAATGAGAGCATCTGGATCTGTTTATACTTTTTTTTATGTGTGCAATAAACCCTTCCTGTTTTCCTGTCATGCAAGATGCACTCACTAAATTTACCAAATTCAGTCCTACTTTTCAACATTTATCCTGTTCTGCTCTCAAGAGTGACCAAAGCCAGTAACTCTTCTATTATCGCATGAATGAAGTATAAAACCTGCGCAGAGTCAGTATTATTAGTTGATTCATCCAAAGCGATTGTATCATATATATTTTCCTTTGGAGTATTGTACAAAGTTGTTCTGTTATGTTGAAGGCTAATTCATACTGCTGATCAGTCATGGTTCTCCTTGAAAGAGGCAGTTGTTTGTCCGTATTCAACCGAAAAGTCGTAATTTGACAAGTTGTTTGATATAAAAAACAGTTATACTGTCATTTACAGTTGTTGAAATTAATGTTATTTTAAAAGGATCAAGCAAAAATCATTCACATGCGTAAGAGATATCAGTAGTTTTTACTTTGTGCCTTATTTTACTATCCATTTACTATTTAGGTGTCAGCTTCCAACTAATCATGCGCACAAAGCGCAAAATTAGGAGTCCTTTTTGCCTGGAACTGCCATACTCGACCCCCATAGACTCTCGTCAACCGTTCTGTAAGGGCGCCAGTCAGGCGGGAAGTTAACACACATTTTAGAGTCACATTAGAACTAAATCATGAGCGTAACAGGCATTAATTTAGCCCTATGGTTTACTAATGTTCTAATTGTGGTGGTCAATCTAGGCGGATTATTTTGTTGAAACTTATTTTACTCTTTGGTAATTTAAATATGTTCATTTTAAGAATAAAATTAAATTTAAAAGACGAACAAAAACGTACTGTATATAAATAAAATTTGGATTCAGTCAAAAGGCCGCAAATATGCATCATTTTAAATAAAATCAAGTATAACAATAAAAATACTGTAGCTGAATAAACATTAATATTCATACTATTCTTGTTTTCAAACTTCACTAGATTTAATGTTTTGTTTGTCATAAAATCCTGATAGTGTACTTGTACATTTTAGAGTGCATTAGATTTCTCAAGAACTGCATCCCCTTTTCACAAAGATTAAATCTAATGGCTTATAACTCAGACACAGAAATACATGGCATAAGGTAACATGTAATAAACAGCAATATGCACTACTTTACATGAATAAATACTGTGCATGTATTTCTCTGCTTTGCAATTCTTGCACTTGAATGATCCCAGTATTGTAAAAGGTGGGCATGGCTTAAACAGCGCTTTGTTTTTAGTGTGTTTTTGAACCTTTCCTACCTGTTATTCTGCTACCTTATGTATCAAGTGTTCCCCACACCTCTTAGATTCTAAGCTCATTTAAGCAATCTTTTATCTTCTATGTTCCACATCATTGCAATGTTTGTCTCATGATCCCCTTGATATACAGTGCTGAGTAATATGTTAGGGCTAAATATCTAAAGGATAATAATAATAATAATAATATAACTAAAGTAGTTTTTCAGGACTTATCTCTTGCAAGGGGAGTGTAGAAGCTGTGCAGTTTCCAGAGGCATTTGCTAAGGGTACTCTTATTGCAGTTAAAAATTGTTATGCTAATTTGCACAATTTTCTGTTTTCTAGGTGATTTTATCATTCAAGCTTTCATAAATGTTGTTCAATGTTCTTTATAGCAAGAAGACACGCAATGCTTTTTATCTTTATTCTTCAGTTTGGTCATAAAACCATAAAAGCATTACATTCAGTTCTCAATGTTCCCCTGATTACCCAGATAAGAAAAGCAGGGAAGATATTTTATCTTTGTGTAAGCACAGAATGATATGTACTTTCTGGGATATGAACCTCTGTGCAAAATGCAAGACTAGTATAAAGTAATGATAAAGTTTAATTGCACTTAAAGATGGTAGTCTAGTCAGTTTATAAAACTTATCATTTTTCAAATTTTGATCCAAACCATTGTAGCTGCACTAGATTAGATAAATCTATAAACAGAAATAATGTAAATGATGATTTTAAGTTTCTCTTTTTGCTACTTTTACTTAACTTGGGCTTTTTGGATTTTACATGCCCTGTACTAGGAGATTGGGCATCGGGCTTGGAAGACGACGTTGATGGCATTTCATCGTCTATGTCATGACTAGTGGCAGCAGCTTCAGCATTAGGAGGAAGTGGGTCTTGATCTTTCCCTACTTTATCCTCCAAATTTTTGGTCTCCATTATATAGAGCACAAGATACTGCAGAATGTGTGAACTAGGTAATATTGCAGTACCAATGGACTTATACTGCTGGATTGGTTTTGCAAATTTTGTTATAATTACTTTTTTTTATATATTTTATTTTTTTTTATAAGTTTTTTTTTTATTTTTTAAAAACTTGAGAATAATGGGGAAATAACTATGCCCTTACAAGCACATAGCACAGGACACAGCACCACTGGACTGAACAGGACACAGCACAGGACCCAGCAGCACCACTGAACTCTGAAGGACAGAGCACAGGACACAGCACCACTGGACTGATATGATACTGCTGAATGTGTGAATTTTGTAATATTGCAGTACCACTGGACTTTTACTGCTGAATGTGTGAACTTGGTAATATTGCAGTACCAATGGGCTTATACTGCAGGATTGGTTTTGAAAATTTAGTTGTAATTAAAAAAAAAATTTAATTAGTTTTTTATATTTTTTTTTATAACTTTTTTTAAATTTTTTAAACACTTGGGAATAATGGGGAATTAACTATGCCCTTAGAAGCACAGAGCACAGGACACAGGACCACTGGACTGAACAGGACACAGCACAGGACCCAGCAGCACCACTGAACACAAAATTGACAGAGCACAGCACACAGCACCACTGGACTGATACTGCAGAACACAGCACAGCACAGCACAGCACAGCAAAGCACAGCACAGCAAAGCACAGCACAGCACAGCACAGCACAGCACAGAACTAAACAGCACAGCACAGAACTAAACAGCACAGCACGAGATCTACCAGGACAGAGGACCACCTAACACACCCTCCGTCTACCCTGATCAATGCCCGAGTAAAGATGGCGGCGACTATCAGGGAATTTATAGGATCCGAGTATTGCGAGATCCGACAGCGGGATTATGACTCAGAGCCTCTGTTTCAAGTTTTCATTTGGCGCCAATACCCGGATCTGTCTCGGATCCGACTCGGATCGGAAAGGTTCGGGTGGGCTCGGATTCACAAAATCCGATTGAGCTCATCTCTAGTGACCATACATCTAAGATAATGTTAATGGATTTATTTCTATTTAATTATCTCAGCGATGGGGGGGACTCTCTGTCTTAAGCCGGAGCCCCTTGTGATGGTGACTTTTGTAAAAAATATCTAGTGGCCTTTGCAGGATCATCAAAGAACAGTGTTTTTCCACTCTCCACAACCATAAGTCTGTCCATGAAAAGTAAAGCAAAGCGCTTATTACAGTCTCTTAAGTGTTTGCATACAGCTGAAAACTCTTTTCGTTTTTGTGACACTATGACAGAGATATCTTTAATGTGTCACAAATCACCCTACGAGTTGAGTTATCAGAACCTGTTGACGAGAGCTTTACCTATTGCAACCCCATTTCCCATAGACCCATATATGTTCACCCGTACTTGGTTGTCCCCAGGACTTATTCTCGAGTAGTGATAACTCAACTCCGGTAGGTAGGCACCTCAGAGGACTTCAAAGTGGAATGTTGAGCAGAGATCCGGTACCTATGGTAACTAGGATGCAGGATACTCCTGGACCAGATTAAGCCGGAACACAGAGTAGCAACAAGATGCAATACCAACCTCCACCAGTATAACAGATAGGCAGTGTGGAGTAGAGGATGGTATAGTACCAGCTGCAGCCTGTGTGAAATGGAGCTAGAGAGCAGCACAGTATCAGGGAAAATGCCGGAGCAAGATAGAGCAGTAAATCTGTACGGTGAAACACTGCTGACACAGGTGAGTCTAATGGAGCGGATAGCTGGCACCACGATCCTGCAGCTGGGAGGTGATCTCTCAGACGAAAAGGCAGAGTGCAAATCCAGGCAGGTGTCAGGACCATGAGCAGACAAGCAAGGTCAGAATTCAGGCAGAGGTCAGGGTCCCGAGCAAACAAACAAGGTCGATATCCATGCAGAGGTTACAATCAGGAAAACTGGCAGACACAGGAGCACGGAGAAGCAAGCGTGTGAACGCTATAACCAGCAAAGGCAGAGTGAAGCTGCTGGCAATTACCTGGTAACCCTGTTGGAGGGCCGTGTCCCTACAGAGGGCTGCGGGTGATGGGTTGGAGGAAACAATCCAGCGAACCTGCTCTCTGTTCAAGGTCTCCCTTTGAACTCCTAAATCTTGAAGCGAGCTGCCGTTGAAGGTCAAACTGCTGTGATTGGAGGGCTGCAGGAGAACGCATGACTTCTCGCAGCCAACATAGCAGACACCAGAGAAGCTCTCCTGGGCCGAACACCAGAGAAAAAGGTGGTAGAGGAGCCTGAATCGCATCTGGACTGTGCCCTATATCGTGGATGCAGTGAACTGCTGTCTTGGTCTCAGTACTCGTTACCTTTGTGCACATCGAGCTGCCAAGGAAACAACTGCACAGCACGGGCCAGAGACACTTGATACCCCTGCTTCTTCTACACACGCTACTGCTGTCCTGAAAAGTATAACCCTCTTACAAATGACTCCAGATGCCTAATTACAGGATTCTTTTGAGATTTTTTAGTCAGCTTTTAAGTAGTAGGTTGACAATCTAAGTGATATTAGGAGATCTTATATTTATTTAATATATTTTTTTTCCTTCTTTCATCTGATGCGCTGACAGATGCTGGTTATACTGTCCACTCTTTGCATTACTTTATATCAGTAGTAAAACGGTATATAGTTCACTAAACAAAATATCTGTTTTCTCTGGGCAACGGTCTCAGCTGACATTGATGCCATCTAGTGTTTGACTTTTGAACTCTCAAGTTAAGTAATACTTCCATTCAGCTAGCATGTTTAATGATCAATTTTGTTCATTTAAAACTGATTGTCTGGCTCATAAGATTTAACATCTTGCATATCTGTTAAAACCTTCCTTAACTGTATTAGTACATTATTGCGATAGAACTTTGCTAATTGGTATTGAACTAACTACTGCATAAGTGTGCTGTGACTCTGCTGCCACCTGGTGGTGGTGGGTGCTCAGTATACCTGAACATCATAAGTTAACATTGTCTAATACGATATTTCTAGAACACCAAAGGGTTACTTAGTTAACTATTGTTTCATATGTGATTATTTCATTGCACTAGTGAACAACTAACTTGAACGACTAAACTCTGAGCTTATTATCTGCATTTACGGTCTAATGTAAATGTAACCTCTCACGGAGAGAAGAAAATATAAATTTTTATATCAAAATTGCAACCTAGGCACCTTAATAGGGGTTTCCTTTTCTAATTATCTTGTCCATCTAATAGAAAAAAATGTACACAAACAAAAAGCAGTGACAGATGCACCCAAAGTTCCCCTTTCCACAATGGGTAATCCAAAATCACAAACCAATAAACCTAACCATTCTCCCCCGCCCCCTCCATTGTCAGATACTGCTCAACCAAACAACTCAGACCCCTCTGTGGCCCCACCTCAAGTCACATCCCCTACCATCTCAGCAAACAATTTAAAACTTTGCATAATAAGGTTGAATGTGTCCTGTCTAAAATTGCGGCAAACACAACTCGCATTCCTGAGTTGGAACAACGCACTAGTGATGTAGAAGACAATAATCGGTCTCTAAACGCCAAAGTGGATAGCCATTCGCAAGCTTTACAACAATTAACAGACAAGCTTGATGACCTGGAAAACAGGAATCGGAGAAACAACCTCCGATTCATAGGCATACCAGAAACAGTAAAAGGCCCACAGCTTACCCATTATCTAAGTGTTCTGATCCCTCTGGCATTGGAGCTCGAAGAAACAATGGACAAGCCTCAAATTGAGAGGGCGCATAGAGTAGGCCAGGAAAGAGAGGGTGATAGGCCTAGACCACGTCCATTCATAGCCAGGTTCCTGGACTATAGAGCAAAAGAAACAATATTTGGGGTATACAGAAAACAGGGGTCGTTGATTATTAAAGGAACAAAAATCTTAATCTTTCTGTTAGGAACAGCAGGTAACTGCTGTTTTCTTTATGGCTGCTGCAGTGTTGTTCTCAGCTTGGGTGTGATCACCTTACCTGCAGCTCAATCTGACACCTGCCCTGATTGGCTAATACTGGTTTAAATACCTGTCAGCTTCACCCTCGGGCCGTCTCTCAGTCAGGTCGCCGCTATTCTCCGCTTAACAAGTGAAAGAGATTTATTGCCCCCCCCCTCCGACTCAAGTTGTTTTAGTCTGCCATGCAGCGGGCCCCATTATCTCCATGGTCCCCGGTGCACTGCCCCTGCTGCACCAATGGTAGTTACGCCACTGTCAGTAAACCTTAAAGTGTAAGGTCAGATTTGTTTTACCGGGTGGGAGAGGGAGAGATTCAAGCACCAGGAAATAGAACCTTGAAATGTGTTTGGAGAACAAGTAAGAACACAGGCACAAAAAGAGAGGTAGGGCAGCCAGTTTTTGCAGTTCGTAAATGTCTATTGTTGTCCTTAAAAACTGAGCTCATTATCTCTTACCTGATAATGAGTGACTTCCTTTAAACAAGCAGAAAACACATATTTTTGAAGCTTTATCATCAATATGGACACGTGGAGTAAAAAAAAATTACTTTAAGAATAAACAAATATATAGCCATCATGATCGAGATGGCAGGAATGTACCATTCAAGTCTTCCTACCCCGATCCTTGTCGTATTCAATTTCTAGGGCCCAGAAGTACGAAACATCTGTCAGTAAACATTGTTTGTGGCTACTACGAGTGTTGTGGGTTGGACATACTGACAATATGTCAATGATTATTTCTGGCACAATCTTGCCACTCGCGGGGCTGCTCTCCAGTGATTCACTCTAATGAAAGGCAGATAGCAGTGAGTTTTTCCGCAGATGTGAGCTGCGGTGATGTTCACCCTGGGATGGATTATTCTATTGGCAGCTGAGACGAAGACTACTTGCGAGATTAATGATAACTTTGATTTTCCTTGTATTCTTTTTTTTATGCCAAATGACTTTGAAAGCAGCTAATGTTCTCTTGGCTTGTGATCTGACCAAGTAATTAGGAATGAAGCAACAGAGTATAAGACATGGTGAAAACAGTAATGTGCAGTTTCATGCAAGAAAGTTTCTTTTGTTTTTTTTTGCAGTAAAAGTAACTTGTATTATGAAGGGATTACATCTCTGGTCTTCACTTGGAAACTGAGAATTATAATAGTTCTTTATACTGCGCATTTGGCACAGTGCACCTAGCAACAACCAAATACCAGGAAAGTTGGTGGGTAGAGATGAACAAAATGCAAACATGGTCCTGCAAAAATTTGCACTTTTTTGGCTGCAGAATTCAGTCCATCCACACCACACAGCAGAATGAATTGACCGTCATGGAGACTAGGGAAGTGTGTCCTTTAGACAATAACGTAGTTAATATCACGAGGGTGAGTGAGTCGAGAGCTATCCATTCAGAAGGTCCTTGTTTTATTGTTAGCCAATAAGACACGGGAGGGGATGTAGTCTGGGGGTTGTATATATATGGCAGTTTGTATTAAGAGCAGCCTCTCTGCTTCCAGATTCCTCCCTCCCACCCTGCAGTTTTAGGGGTTAGGGTTATTCATATGTATCCATAGTGTTTTGGTAAGAGAGCAGTGCAGTCGGTAAGTTTGCATATGGTGCTCGGGTTATCTCGTCATAGGTCACTACTCCCCCTTTTGTTCGTGGTGTCATCACATGTTTGGTCCGACTGTGAGGAGGACCCTTGGCCAGTATGTTAAAGGTTATACAGGTGGTTATAGGGGGGTGTAGTCTTGCCGTTGGACAGATATTTAGCACCGGCCAATAGATAAGGTATGATCCTGGGTTGGTGGTACTATGGTCTGACCTTTCCACCGTTATTGGTTTTGTGGTTTTCTGACTGCCCTGCTCTCGTCCGCCTTTCAGTTCTCCTAGCTTCCGTTATTTGCATTTAATAAATCCTATTTTTATTCCAACGTTGATTTGGTGTCCGTGTCTTCATTGGTTTATTATGTTAAGGTATTCTGGTATAATTGAGGAGAGCTTCCCCGATGTGCATTTTATAAATATTGCGAAATTAAAAGTATCAAATGCAGTGTGAAATGGTCATGCCATGGAACGAACAAAAATGGAACTCAAAAATTGCTTCGCTGCAACTTTGCTCATCTCAACGGACAAAAGAAGATTTTTCACATTGAAAACATTATTAAGCATGATAAAAAACCAAATAGAATATTTTAAATGCAAGTCTCATTCTTTTTGCAGTGGATGATCACAAAAAACAGTGGTAAATGACTTCTTTGATATGTTCGTCAAGACGGAGACTATGCAGCGAATTTTGCATCATCGCGGAGCTGCACATACAAAGTATTTTAAATAGCGGCCTATAGATTTGGTTTTCTGTGAGCTATATTTGCATTTGATACTGCTCAACACTGACACGTTCACCACATTTTTTTTTTTTTAAAATTCTTTATTTTGAATGGTCAAACAGGAAAAGGTATATACAATACGAAGTCAAAAGTTTACAAAGTATACATAGAAGGGCGTTAACATTGTAATGTAGTCTAAAGAAAAAGTTTTTTGACAACATGAGAGATACATTGACCATATTTTCCTTTTATACTTTTGTATAAATGTAAGATACAATAATGGAAAAAGTAGAATGGAAGGGGGAGGGGTGAAGGAGAATTAGGAGGGAAGGGAAAGGGAAGACCACAAAGGTTGATGCATGAGTGTAATCGGAAAGGAGGTGAGATTATGAATGTTAGAGGGTCAGGGGATGGTGGGACGGGGACCGAATCCAGCCCGCCGCACACGGGTCACAACGGAGTCATTAAGGGCCAGAGGGGAACGAGCGTGCTGCGAACTGCCAAGGAGCCCACACTTGGTTGAAAGCGTAACCTCTATCATGTAAATAGTACGTAATTTCTTCCATGGCTGCTACGTGCCAGATTTGCTTTTTAAGGGCAGAGAGAGATGGAGAAGAGGTACGTTTCCAATTAAGGGCTATAAGGGATTTAGCGGCTGTGAGGATATGTGCAATTAGTTTTCTAGAAAATTTATCAAGGTCTGGGGGAGGATAACAAAGGAGGAAGATCCAGGGGTCCTTCGCCACGGGAGCCTCAAATAGAGTGTTGATAAAGCCATGGATCGCGTCCCAGAAGGGGGTGATAACTGGGCAAGTCCACCAGATGTGTAGCATTGATCCCCTGTGGCCACAGCTCCGCCAGCAGTCGGGTGACGAGGAGGGGAACATTGCGTGGAGACGGGTAGGGGTATAATACCAGCGATAATAGATTTTATAGGATGTCTCTTTTAGTTTAGTCGATATGGAGCTCTTAGCTATCCCCAGTCTCATGTCCTCCCAGGCCTCCTCATCTGGGGTGGGGCCCAAGTCCCTCTCCCAGTCAGCTTCATGTGAGAGTTGTGGATGGATAGTGGATTCAAGAAAGATATTATAAAGTTGTGATATCATACCCCTAGCCATAGGGTGAAGTTTGCAAAGATTTTCGAATGGGGTAAGGGGACGTAGTAGAAATTTGGGTGGTAGGGAACGTAAAAAGTGGGTAATTTGGAAGAACTCGAAAGGGTTAAGCACTCGAGCTGGGGGGGGGGAGGTTGGAGTTCTGCTAGCGGAAGCCACTGGCCTTGTTTAGAGAAATCTGATGGAAATTTGAGCCCAGCTTGAGTCCAATGGCGGTGTCGTACCTTGGAGAGGCCAGGAGGAAATATAGGGTTAAACCAAATGGGAGTCAGGGGGGAAAGGGCAGATGTGAGTTTCAATTTGAAGGAGTGAGAATCCCAAATCTTGATATCAAATTTAGTGGTAGGAAGTAATTTGGATGGAGGGGGACGGTGTATAGGGGATAGACCCCATAATGAGGTGAAATCAGGGAGAGCTAAATGTGCCGCCTCTAGGTCAAGCCATGAGGTGGAACCCGAGGGGGCGTATGATGCAACAATTTGTGAGAAATGGGAAGCCAGATAATATAACTTAATATCAGGTAGTCCCCTGCCTCCACTAGAGATGGGTTTTTTGAGAATGTTGAGCGAGACCCTTGGGGGCCTGTGATTCCAAATAAAACGTGTCAGAGCTTTCTGGATATTGGATAGGAGGATGGCAGGGACCGCAACTGGTAGAGTTTGGAAGAGATATAACCATTTTGGTATGATATTCATTTTAACTGCTATGATCCTACCCAGCCATGAGATGATGAGACGGTTCCAGGATGCCAAATCAGATTGCGTTTTGGAAAATAGAGGTGGGAAGTTTTCCTGATAGAGGAGGTCATAACGAGATGTAAGATAGATTCCCAAATATTTTATTTTCCTGGTCTGCCATTTGAATTTGAAAAAGGACCGTAACAGTTCGGCCTCCCGAGGGGGGACATGAAGCAGCATGGCCTCTGATTTTGTATAGTTTATTTTGTAATTCGATATCTCACTGTAGGTCTGGACAATCTTAAAGAGGTTGGGGTGGGAGATGGCCGGCTGAGAAAGCGATAGCAGGACATCGTCCGCAAAAAGTGAAACCTTAGAGTTGATGTCCTCCACCTGCACGCCCGAAATGTTAGGATTAGATCGAATTTGGGAGGCCAATGGTTCAATTACTAGAGCGAAAATAAGGGGAGAGAGGGGGCAACCTTGTCTCGTACCGTTTTGGATGGATAACGAATTTGAAGGTATACCGTTGATCAGGACTTTAGCCGAGGGCAAGGAATACAGTGCCAGGACGCCAGTGAGAAAATCACCAGTGAAGCCAAAGGCCTCGAGAGCTGCTCTCATAAAACCCCAGGAGATCCTATCAAATGCTTTTTCAGCATCCAGAGAGAGAAGAATAGTGGGGGATCTCCTGGTGTTTGCAATGTGGATGACATCAATGGCTCTCCTGGTGTTATCTCTCGCCTGGCGCCCCGGAATGAAACCCACCTGGTCATAGTGGATCAATGATGGGAGAAATTCATTCAGGCGGTTTGCCAGAATTTTAGCGTATATCTTCAGGTCCAGGTTGAGGAGGGAAATGGGTCTGTAGCTGGCGCAGTGGAGTGGGTCCTTTCCATCTTTTGGGATGACTACAATTCTGGCTTCGAGCATTTCGGGTGGGAAGGGGGTCCCTTGAAGGGCACCATTGTACAGAGAGTGCAGGTGGGGAGCAAGCAAGCCCAAAAATTTCTTGTAATAGGATGCTGTAAAGCCATCGGGGCCTGGGGATTTGCCACTTTTTTGTGACTTAATAGCGAGTTGGATTTCCTCTATTGAGATTTCTTCATTAAGCTGTTGAAGGGCTTGAGGGGATAGCTTAGGGAGTTTAGATGCAGCAAGGAAGTCTGAGATCAGTGTTGCGTTGGAGTGTTGTGAGGAGGGGGGTGGGCCTGTGAGGTTATAGAGAGCGGAATAGTATTGTTGGAAAGCCTCTCTAATAGCAGTGGGGTCGTGGTGAAGTTGGTTGTTGGATTCCCGGACTGCTATAATGTTTTTGTGGGTCCTGGCTGAGCGAAGCCGTGCCGCTAGGATTTTGTCCGCCTTGTCTCCCTTTTCATAAAAGGATTGACGGAGCCATTTAAGGCGTTTGGCTACTTGTTTGGAAAAAAGGAGATCAAGTTGGGCCTTGGTCTCGCGGAGGGCTAGTAAAGTGGCAGGGTCTGGAGTGGTTTTGTGTTGGGTTTCTAGGGATTGAAGTTTGAGGGATAGATCGTTAGTCAAGGTGAAAGTTTATTTTTTATTCCTAGAGGCAATGCTGATTAAGTGTCCCCTCAGGACTGCCTTATGTGCCGTCCAAAGAGTAGTCCTAGAGATCTCTGGGGTGTCGTTGAGTTCGAAGAATTCTTCAAGGCGAGCCCCGAGCTGGGAGAGTATATCCACGTTGTGTAATAGAGAATCATTGAGGCGCCACGTCATGGGGCGGGGGCGGTTTGAGAAGCCGCAGAGGTCTATAGAAATTGGAGAGTGGTCAGACCAGATTATCGAATGTATTTGAGCCGTCTGGAGTCTCAATGCTAAATCATGGCTGAGCAGGATCATGTCTATTTGTGAATAAGAATGATGGGGTGGAGAGTAATATGTATAATCACGCGCAGTCGGTTCTTTCACTCTCCAGGAGTCGTAAAGAAGCTGGGATTTCATGAGACTGAGGAGCGACTTGGAGGATGTTGGGTCCGAAGCGGAAGAGGGTGCGGCCACAGGGGTGGAACGGTCCAAGGAGTTATTCAAGACAGTATTAAAGTCTCCCGCTACGATAAGGTCTCCTTGACGCAGGCGGGACACTAAGACATCTAGATTTGAGAAAAAGCGGTTCTGGTGTTGGTTGGGAGCATATACATTAACCAGGGTGTAAAGTTTATTATTAATTCTGCCTACTAAGATAAGGTACCTACCCTCTTTGTCTGCTAGGGAATCAATGGGTTCGAAGGTGAGATGGCGGGCAAATAAGATTGTAACTCCCCGTTTTTTAGATGTGTGATCACATGCATGGTGTGTATCAGGATATGCTTTTGAACGGAGTTCGGGATGGGAATTGTGTTGGAAGTGTGTTTCTTGAAGGAAAATTATATCGCCCGCATAGAGTTTGAGGGTAGTGAAAAGCTTACCCCTTTTCTGAGGGCTGTTCAGCCCTTTAACATTAAATGAGAGGACTCTAAGACCCATGTGCAGCGAGGAGGTAAAAAATCAGGAGATGGCTTGGTGCAGTGCGGCTGGTGGGTGAATGTTTCATGTGGTCAGTTGGAAAAAGGGAAAGGTTAGTAATGGGGAGAGGGGGGGAAAGGGTAGGAAGTGGGTCACACGGCAAAGTAGGCCGGGACCAGTGGTGCCGACATCGGGAGGGGTTACTATGTGCTGGGGGAGCACATAGGTCAGCAAAGGAGCTAAGAGCTCCAGGGGAGCGTGGCGAGGCATCCAATAGACGCATCGCGCAGACCATAGAGAACGGGTCAGGGGGGTGTCTCCCCTTGGGGAACCTGAGATAGAGACATTGGAACTGGATTAAATGTGGGTATTGGGCGAAGCAACCTGGGAGGGAGGTAGGGATAATGAAATTGTATAGTATTATAAGGGGTGGGAGTTGAGGTGAAGTATAGGAGGGGGGTGGTCAAGAGTGTGGGAGGGAGAGGTCAAAGGTATGGCGAGGGGTAGGAGTATGGAGCAAAACATAACAATGTAAGTAAACATTTTAACATTAAGCATGGTAGAGTAGCATCAAGTGGTATTGCAGTAAAATACTAGAACCATATAACGATACATTTTACAATTGCTCCTGGTAAAGTGGTATCAATTGATAATGCAGTAAAACAAAGATTAGTAAGTAATTGGGTGGTCTCATGTAACAGCCCCCATTCAAAGCAGGTCAGGTATGTAAATAATGCAGGAGGATTAGACAAATGAAAACGTGGGCAATCAGAAGGCACGTGTGGTGAGGGTCTGCAACACAGGAGCACATAGCAAAGATGCTAAAAAACGGTACTAGTAACGGACATAATGCAGAACAGTTTGAGGGACTCCAGGTCCAACCGCCCCGTCCCCCACAGAAGGAAAAGGGCCAATAGGAGCCAGGGCCCGCCAGTTAACGCTAGATAAGACTAACATACCTATATAATGATATAGGAAGTAACATATAAAACAATAAGAGTAAATATCATAGAAAAAAGTAGTGTTCCTGTGTGAACCTCTCAAAATGGGGGGGAGGGGGACCTCACCGGAAGCGAAGACCCCGAGCTATACATAGGCTCTCTCCAACGTGCAGCACCTAGGCTGGACATCAGGGAGAGAAAAAGAACACATAGTGTAGAAAAAAGAACAACAAAACCTGATAAGGGTAATCAAGTCCCGGAAGCTTCGTTAGGCGGTGGTGATGATGCCGGTACGGTGGTCCATTCAGTGTTGGGAGTTTGACGTGGCGAAGGTCTTGCTGTTCTCTCAGGAAGAGAGGATGATTCGGATGTGGCTGGAAGACCAGTAGTGATTCCAAGTTTCGGAAGCAGGGATTGGGCTTCAGAGAGAGTTCTGGCCATAAGCATTGAGCCCTGATGCCATATCAGGATGCGAAAGGGGAATCCCCAGCGATATTTAATTTGTCGTTGGCGGAGAAGTGTGGTGATAGGCTTAAAGTCTCTTCTTTTGGCTAGGGTGAGTGGGGAGAGATCTTGGAAGATTTGAAGGTTAGCGTTGTCAAAGGTGATAGATTGAAGGCGGCGGACTTCTCTCATGACGTCTTCTTTCGCCGTAAAGTAGTGCATTCTAAGGATGACGTCCCTGGGTTGGGATGGATCCTGGGAGCGGGGTCTCAGTGCCCGATGGGCTCTATCTAGGAGAAGGAGCTCCTCGGGAGTCGAAGGTGAGAGCTGGGTGAAAAGTTTCTTGAGATAAAGGTCCAAGTGAGCGGGTTCAACCTGTTCCGGGATTCCGCGGATTCTCAGATTGTTGCGTCGTGCTCTATTGTCTTGGTCCTCCTGCCCTTCCTGAAGTTGGACAATATCTTGGCGGATTTGGTTGAGATCCGTTTCATGTGATTGTTGATAAGTTACTACTTCTTCCACTCTGTGTTCAAGATGATCTGTTCTATCACCTATGCCAGCAATGTCTGCTTTTAGTGAGTGGAGGGCTTGGACCGATGCTTTGACATCCTTCAGTTCTTTGAGGAGGGATAGGAAATCTTGGCGAGTCATAGGAGAGCAATCCTCAGTGTCCGGATCCGAATCAGAGTGTTCACTGGATCTGGCCGGAGTTTTCTGTTTGGAGAGATAAGGAAGGAGATCGCCTCCTGGCGGTTTTTTTTACCTCCTCTGGGCATCGTGGTAGAATAGGAGGGAAACCAGTTGAAGAAATAATGGGTTAGGAGGTTTGGTTGCTTCGTTACATATGGTTCAGGGCCCAGGGGAGTAGAAGGGCGTAATCAGCACCCAGGCATCCGCAATTCGTAGGGTGGAAGAATTGAAGGGAAACGTGGGAGCTCCCACATTGTGAGGAATTTGACAGCCAAGGCCCCTCTTAGTATGGGAAGTCACCACATAGTACTGGTAGCACACAATGTGTGTTAGTAAGTTGAGCTGTGGTTAAAGTAGGGGCTACCAAGTGGGAGGGTAAACTTTAGGTTGGTGCTATTACTTCTCTGGTAATATGCAGAAACTGGAGAGACTTATAGGTATATATGTATTATTTCTTAGGAAATTACAGAATACAATGCCAGGTATTGGCCACTAGGTGGCAGCACTGGTTTTGAAAAGGGCAGATAGTCAGGCAATTTGATTGTATAGATCTGGTTGATCTGAGTAGTATAGTGACAGTGGATATTTATGACCCTCCGGACCCTTATCCTCAGCAGGGGGTCTTACAGAATTGTGGGGTAGCAGCCTCAGAGAGGGTCACTTCTACATTTGGTGAAGAGGAGATTCTCAGATCTACAGAGTTTGGGGACAGAGGTTAAGCTGCTGGAAGGATCTTCTTTACACACTACAAGAGTGTGCTATTTTGTCAGTGATCCAGGCAGAAGAAGGGAGCAGTCACTCACCACTTGTTGGAGGGTAGGGGGAGATCAATTTTGCGGCAGCATCTCAGGAGCAGGTCCCAGATTGAGTGTGGACGTCCAGGCTGCACAGCCCCGCCCGGCGCTTCAGAGGGGATCCTAGATCCAGAGGAGAAGGAGGCTGACACAACAATCTAGGGGTCCTGAGGGAGGAAACGCTCCCGCGACAAGATGGCGTCCGCGGGGACCGGAAAAATCGAGGCCCCGGCTTTTCAGCGCAATTTAGGCCTCAGAGGCGCTGGATGGCCTGGGAGCACGGCGGGCGTCTCTTGAGTGGAGCGGAGCACAGCGGGTAACTCCGGTAAGTAGCGGGAGCCGGGAAGGTGGGATTGTGGCTGGTGGAAAGGCTCACAAGGTGCCCAATTAGGAGGTTTTCCCCGGAGCTCCAAATCCGCGCGGCCGTCCGATATGGCTGACAGGCCACGCCCCCACACCACATTTTTTAAGCTCATGTGCCTAACAAATTAGAGCGTTTGGTCTATCATTCATTATTCACTCCATAGTGCTATACCTGTGCAGTTGTTGGACTCATAGTGAGATTAGGTGCAAACTGGTGGATTCAGTCTTCATGAATAAGGCGAAAGTGATTTGACTTTAACAGAGAATTTGCCTGCAAATTCAGAAAACAGGCCTGCAAGGACTTGTATATTTGGTTTTCAGCAATGACTCTTAGCAATGGAGCACTCCTCTTTGTCTGTTACCTATATAACACTTCTGAATTTGCCTGCAAATTCAGGAAAAAGCCTGAAAGGACTTATATATTTGGATTTCAACAATGACTCTTAGCAATGGAGCACTCCTCTTGTCTTTTACCTATGTAACACTTCTGAATTTGCCTGCAAATTCAGAAAAAAAGCCTGCAATGAATTTCAGCAATGACAAAATTACCAACGCAGCTCTACACTTTGGGTGTAAATTAGACCCTACACTTATTGGTGCAAATTCAGAAAAAAGTCTGCAAGGACTTGTATATTTGGATTTCAGCAATGACAAAATGGCCAACACAGCTCTTCTCTTTGGGTGTATATAACACCCTACACTTATTGGTGCAAGTTCTGACAAAAAGCCTGCAAGGACTTTTATATTTGTATTTCAGCAATGGAGCTCCTCTCTTTGCCACTCTATCCTACCCCTTCTGTATCCCTCTCTCAAATGGCGCTAGATCGCCGTGGAGGGCGATATTTATAGATTCCAAAACTTCCGACGTCATGATGACGTTTTGCCTTGTTTTGGAATCAGAAATTGCGTGAAAGTACCGAGTCGACTGTGCTCGGTACTCGGATCCCCTAAGTTCGGTTGGGTTCAGTTTTCAAGAAACCGAGCCCGCCCATCTCTAATTGACACCAACAGTAGGAGAATCAGATGGCATGCACAGATAATAACAGGAACATGGATAGCACAGTGATAGCACAAACTGGAAACAGTGAAAGATGGCACAGCAATAGTAACTCAGACATACACAGGATGATGCTTGTAATAATTAAAGCACTGAAGAACATGAATCACAGTAACAGTAGAATCACTGGTGCATAAATAGGTGCTCAGGGAAAGTAAGATAAGTGATGTAGAAGTAAGACACAGATACACCGAGATGGACTGGAAGCAAATCACAGATGCACAGGGAAAGCCAGATGTCTGAGGTGCAGGATAAACCAGGGCTCAGAAACACTGGACTGAGCAGGATTGCTGCAGCACAGACAGGAGTTGAGACGGAGGCCTTCCCTTTATAAACTGCACACCAAAGGGGGAAATATGGGAGGGTTATCCAGCCAGGAACTTGTGGTTTCCTCTTTTAAATAATCCACGGCACTGTTGAATCTGCACTTATCCCTTGTAGTAAACAGAAGTGCAGGTTGTCTGGAAAACAATATAGGGTCCCACCAGGTAATGAGAGATGTGCCTCAGTGTTTAACCAGTAGCTTCCTCAGGGAAATTATAATGTGTATTTGAGTGACTCTAGAACTGCCTTATATCGGGCAGAGATACTGGTCTTGATTGGCTGTGATGCCTAATTAATTAATCTGAATACTAGCCAAGTGAATCAGTTAGTTCCTTAGTGGTTGGTTGAGAAAAACTATAGCAGAGGGTTCTTTAGTGATAGTAATATCTGACTTAAATGTCACCCTCAGTAGGAACCTCATTCATCATCATCATCATCATTTATTTATCTAGCACCACTAATTCCGCAGCGCTGTACAGAGAACTCATTCACATCAGTCCCTGTCCCATTGGGACTTACAGTCTAAATTCCCTAACAAAAACACACACACAGACAGAGACAGACAGACTAGGGTCAATCTTGTTAGCAGCCAATTAACCTACCAGTATGTTTTTTTTTTTGAGTGTGGGAGGAAACCCACCCAAACACAGGGAGAACATACAAACTCCACACAGATAAGGCCATGGTCGGGAATTGAACCCATGACCCCAGTACTGTAAGGCAGAAGTGCTAACCACTACACCACCATGCTGCCCCGTTATGCCTCATTATGTGGGACCATAAAATATGGCCATGCCAGAGGTATGTACTCCTCTGGAGATATCCCATATATGGTGGGGTATGTTAACAGCTTAAGACTGCCAAAGCCCCAAATGTGGATAGACCAAAGTTTCTTCATAAATCAATCAATATTTTTTTTTTACCTGTAAGGTAATGTGGCTATTTTTCCGACATTTGGTGTATTCTGACTCAGATGGGTATGTCTATAACAAGCTGCTTCTTCTGCAGCGCCCTCTACCGACCTCTCCACAAACAGCCAGAGTTTTTAATTATGCTTCACCAATAACAAATGTGGTATGGTGACACCAACCAAAAATAAAACATAAGGGGTGGGCATCATTTTAAGGTGATTTTGCTTGCTATTTCCTAACCACTACACATGCATTTTTCGTGCACATTAAATGACCCCTTAATTTATAAAAGATCACAGGAGACAAAATTCTGCTTGTTCTATTTATTTTGTAAACTTATCCTACTTATCCTATCTTATCTATGCTTATACTAGTGTTTATAAGTGATTCTACAATGTATCATACTCCATACAATAACTTGTTTACATTAGTTTTTTTTATTTTCTTCATGTGATTTCATTATCCAATCTATGCAGTAATATTGAGATCCACTGGTAGTTAGTGGTCACTGTCAATAAGGTCAGGCGCTTTTTCTCTGATGTCGGTACCTGTAACCTGCAGCAATGAGAAATAAGAACGCATTAGATTGCACCTATATCGTCTATAGCCACGTGAAAATCTTCTATATCATTGGCCAAGACTACAGTATACACAAAGTAACTGGAACATATATATTTACCTCTCATTGTGCTTCTTTCATACATATGTATGGCTGTATTTGTTGTCTGCTCCTGGCTGAATGCTTAAGGTTGTTCCCCCCCAGTACCCTCTGCTCCTGGCTGAAGGCAAAGGCTGTTCCCCCCCCCCACTCCCCTCTGCTCCTGGCTGAAGGCAAAGGCTGTTCCCTCCCCACTCCCCTCTGCTCCTGGCTGAAGGCAAAGGCTGGTCCCCCTCACTCCCCTCTGCTCCTGGCTGAAGGCAAAGGCTGTTCCCCCCCCACTCCACTCTGCTCCTGGCTGAAGGCAAAGGCTGTTCCCTCCCCACTCCCCTCTGCTCCTGGCTGAAGGCAAAGGCTGTCCCCCCCACTCCCCTCTGCTCCTGGCTGAAGGCTGTGCTCCCCCCCCCCACTCTCCTCTGCCCCTGGCTGAAGGCAATTGACTTGTGGGCTCCCAGTCCCCTCTTTTATACCATGAAACTACTGTGTCATGTTACTGACAGCTTTATGAAGTCATATGGGCAGGGTTTGGGTGTGGCCTGGTCAAATGGGTGTGGTATGTTCAACTGTCATTTGGGTGTGGTCAATTTATTCAGTCATATGGGTGTGGTCACTTCAAATGTCAAATCGATGTGGTCCCTTTATTGTGTCATATGAATACGTGGATTAATTTTTGTAAATATAGTAGTGTAGCCTACAAAACACAAGAGCAAATTAACATGCTACTAATGCCACTTAAAATTAAAATGCATAAATCATATTAAAGTTTTATCTGGCATGTTTTCTGTGTCGGTGAACACTATAAAAGGTAATATCACTTCTCTTACCCCTTTATATTACTTGAAAATACCCTCTAACGTTGGCGTTATACAAAGGATAGTAACAATAACTCCATTTGCTCTATTTGTATGAAATCTGGTAAAATATAGAGTTGTTCCTATCATCATTTATGTATAGTCCCATCATATTACACAGCACTGTACAGAGAATATTTATCATTCTCATCAGTCCCTGCCCCATTGAAGCTTACATTGTAGTCATCAGTCAATAAGTCTACCTCTATGTTTTTGGATTAAGGAAGAAAACCCACAAAAAGAAAGGGAGAATGTATAAACTCATGACACCAGCAGCAATGCTAACCATTGAGTTGGATGGGAACCAGTTAAACAAGGTCTTATATCCACTGACATCAATATTGTGCTTTGTACTAGCATTTCTAACGCTAGTGGAACACATGGAAAAGGGTTTGAAATTAGACACCACCATTACTCTCAAACGTTAGCATGCAGCATCGTTTCATTTTTCTGAAAGATTCGTGCGCAGGCCTGGCGGTATTATTAGTTGAGATGCTCACTGACCCCCATGTTTTGGTTTTGGTTTGGTTTTAGATCTGGATTAACTTCGGGTTTTGGTTTTGCCAAAACCACCCCTGCGTGTTTTGGTTTGCTATTTTTTTACAAAATTAAATTTTTTGGGCTAAAATCAAATAATTTAGGTATTATTTTTTACCTACATTATTATTACCTCACTAATACTAATTTCCAGTCATTTCCATTCAATTTTGACCACCTCACAGGTCACAATATTATTTTCATACACTTTCAAACAGAGATTGCAGCAGTTCTTGCCAGTGATAAGAAATAGGCCATTGTCATGCCTAAGCATAAGACCATATAACAGAGGGATGGAATTAGCCCGAGGTGATATAAACGCTGCGGGGGCAGGCAGATGAAAAAGTTCAGGCATAGCAGGAGTTAACTTATATGGGTGGTAGTGAAAAACTGAGTCATCCAATCGGAAGGGGAGGGCTTAGCCTTGCAGAGAGGCTTATAACATATAGGAAGAGGTTTCAACTTCCTCTTACCGTCTGGAGAGTTTACCCACCCACCCATTCCCTATTTTGGTATAGGAGTGAGTATTTGTTGGTTGCCATCTAAGTGATTCACACTTCTAATTTACAAGAGGCGGTAAGCAGCCCAATCAGCGGCCAATTTGGTTACATTTAAGGTGTAGTAGGCACTCTCCTCTTAAAGAGATTGGGCAATTAGTCAGAATAGCCCTTCGGGGTTAGGGGGCTTCACTTAGGCGGGCGGGCCTCAGCTAATGTGCCAAATGGGGGAGTTTGGCATTTTTACGCCTAGTCGGGTCCAAATTAGTTTGGACGGAATTTGCAACTTGTAGGTGTGGCTGGAGGCTGATTGGTCTGCTTAGATTTGCCACCAATTTTTTCCAGCAGATTCGCCTTTAATAAATTCCTGACATTTCAAATGCCAATTCAAGTCTCTGTCGTTATTTTAGTTTGTTAAGTTAACTCCGGTAAAGGTAAAATATGGTAAAGGTATGAGGTCCACCGTAAGCGGTTTAAAAAATCCACCTGTTATGTGTGGAATTATTTTTACACAAATCCTGACAACAGTTGTCTAGCCATTTGTAGCGTTTTAAAGCCACACTCAGTAGAGGTAGGGACCTTAACCATCTAGGATCCTCATCCATGTTACAGCATTTGAAGTGAGTTCATGGAAAGCTGTTGGGAAAATCAGAAACTTATGTTAAAAAATTAACAACAAGCAGTCCAGCATCAGCTACCTCCCTTCTCTCATCTAAATCCCAGCACCTGCAATCTACACCCCCAACACCTTCATAATCAATATCCTCAAAAGTGAAGGGTGTTAGTCCTGCATCCAAGTTGCTAAGGCTAGATGACTCCTCCACTAACCATGATTATTCTGAAGAATTATTGAGCGTTAGTCCCGCTGCTGCCGCTGTTGCTAGGGATCGATCTTCAACCCAGAAGAATACTACTAGTAGTTTACAACAATTGACTGTTAAACAATCCTTTGCTAGAGAAGGAAAGTAAGAAAGCTGTCACCCAGCCGCAAAGCGGATCACAGACGCCATAGGGACTATGCTAGTATTACATCTGCGTACAATGTCCACTATTAATGCAACTGGTTTTAGACAGTTACTTAACGTCTTCTGTCCTTTTTACCAAATTCCATCACTAAACCATTTCAGTAGGAAAGCTATTCCTCACCTCTACCAGAAGGTTCTTCAAAATGTAATTATTGGGCTACAAAATGCCATTCTACCCACTGTACACTTAACCACAGATAAGTGGACATGCGGAACTGGGCAAACTAAAGATTATATGACTGTGACAGGCCACTGGGTTGGTCATTCGCCTTCACCAGCAGGAACAGCAGCAGCATGTACCCAAGTACGTCACATTTTTTAGAAGTAGGCTACTATGTGTATCAGTGGCTTCACTAAGAGGCATACAGCTGACAATCTGTTACAAAAACTAAGGGATTGCATTGCAACATGGCTAATCCTGCTTGGACTCTCCTGAGGATATGTCATTTCTGATAACGCCACCAATATTCCATCACATTTCCTGTTTTGCTCACACAATCAATTTGGTGTTACCAAACTTCTAAAAAAATGACCATGACATGCAGGAGATGCTGTCTGTGTCCTGAAAAATTTAGGGTCATTCCAATAAAATTACACCTGCAAATCTGTTCTAGGTTATGTGAATCACAGCCTCTCTGCTCCGACTGCTTAGAGATGCTGGGTTTTTGCAAGGACCAATTGCGATGTTACCACATCTACCCAGAGTTTCAATGAATACACCAAATGCGTGGTTGACATTGTGGTATGCCAGTGTAGAGGTGTCCCCGGGAGCCCTGGAACCGGTGCCCGGGAAGAGGGCGAAGATCCCCGCTGCTGCTGTGTCCCTGGAGGGACAGAAGATGGTCCTGACTGCTGTGTCCAACAAGAGGGCGAAGAAAGAAGGGGAGCTTTACCTACCATTCCAGCGATCCAGCGTTGGTAAGTATTCGCTTCTTCCCGCAGGTCTGGGCAGCGGAGGAAGGATGAGCCAATCAGGGCGAGTATATAAACTGCCGGCGGCGCCATTTTACCAGAAGTGCAGCGGCGGAGTGAGAGAAGGACGTCGTGGGATGTCCGGAGCAGCAGAAGAAGAGATCTTCAATCAACCCGTACCCCTTTATCTCAGGGACCTAGTACTTACACTGGTATACTGGTATCTCAGCCTTGAGGAATGTTATACTCACAGATATAATAATTACATTTTCTTTATAGTCATCTGTTAGAGCGCCAGCTGTTCTGAATTCTCCCGCAAGTTTACACTGGCTTTAAATTGAACAAGTGGATCTACTAATCTCTTTATTCCCCCATCTCTCTAAATCATTTCCAAACCATATTTGTGCAGAATATTAGATTATACTGTAGAATAGACACTCTGGGGCTGAGGCAGAGTTGGGTGCAAAATGGAAGTAAATTACTGTTAAAGAAAACTCTTAAAGAAACCTCCCTTATAAAAAAAAAAGAGTACAGGAAAATTATCGTATTTCCGCCTATATGCCGAGCCATTGACATCTTGAGATGTATCCGCCTCCGCATCAGCAGCATATGCGCTGGTTTACATCAAGTAGCCATCATCAGTGAGTATTTGAAACTGCCCAATAGCAGGTGTAAGATATACTCCTCCTAATAAGAGTAAATGCCTGTTTCTGCAGGTCTGCATGAGCCGCATTTGTGTAAACACGTCTTGACTGTACTCGGCCTCAGGAGGGCATCAGTGCCAGCATCATGTCTGCATAGGCGCATGTGCATGCACCTTCTTTCTAGGTATGCACAGAATGACTACAAACAAGTTAAGCTGCACATACTGCCATCTATCTCACTGTGCATCAGCCCCAGTGTGCTATATGTATAATATATTTATTTTGACTCAGTGGTGGCTATTGATCTACTGAGGTAGGAAGGGCTCACCATGGAATTCCATAATGGAATTTCATTATAGTGGCTGAGGCAAAATGTATATTTTTAGCCCAAGCACACTAAATACTCAATAACATACAATATACTTTCTGATCTGCAGACAAAATACAAGACTTTTAACAGACATGTGGGAAACCTAATGGATGAAACCCTATGACAACCCCATAGGAATTTTGAACGGGTAATCATATCTAAAGTTTGTCATTCTCTTATGCTACTTACAAGACTTTCCCCTTTACCAAAGTCATGTATATGAATCATATTGCCATGCAATAAACATTTTCCCTGAAGCGTGTACAGTACATTTAGAGATGTCGCCTGGGTCTCCTCAAATGTTCAGTGAAATGGGCAATCCACCAAGATTCTGTTCTGATATCAGTGACCTGATTGGTAAATGTGCAAGGTAAATTGCTAAGTCTCTTCATACGGCCAACACATGGGTGTGAATGCTGCCCAGGGGAGGGCTAGCAAATTTCGGCCAGGGGTGCAAGACTTGACCCAGCAGCCTATTTTAAAGCAAAAAAATGCAGGTGGCCCAGTGATCCAGCCCAAGGTAGCCCATTATGGGACCGGCCCGGGGGGCAGATGCCACCCTGCCCCTGATGCTGCCTTAGAAATCAACTTACCGTTGTCATGAAAGATGTGGGTCCACAATTCCAGATGTGGAGCCACTAAGCCACTAGCATTAGACACTAGCTGGCCAGAAACTCAGAACAGGGCCATTCAGTGTCGGACTGGGGCATGAAGGGCCCACCGGGAGACTGCAACACTAGGGGCCCACCAGAGGGGGTGTGGTCAGCCATCATAGAGGCGGGACCAGACACTAGAGGGGGAGTGGTCAGTCCACTAAGGACAGCTAGCACCTTACTGTAGTATATAAAGAATGCAGTATGTGTATAAAGAATATACAGTCTTGACCTGCCTCACATATACCACGCAATAGTGTCCCCAATTCATATTATGCCCACAATAGTGTCCCCAATTCACATTATACCCGCAATAGTGCCCTCCAATTCACATATGCAATGGAATAGAGCTCTCAATTCACACACACACACACACACTAATATATATATATATATATATATATATATATATATATATATACATACTCTCTGCAGTCAGCCTCTGCTCTCCCAGTAACTAGAGCACAGATGAAAAAATAAATAAATAAATATATATATATATATATATATATATATATATATATATATATATATATATATATATATATATATTAGGGATGTGCACCGGCGACTTTTGAGGTCTCGTGTTTTGTGTTTTGGATCTGGATTTTCATTATTTTTGGGGTTCGGATTTGTCTCGCAAAACACTTGACGAAAGGTCTCGGTTCGGATTTAAGGTTTTGGATTCGGATTTTTTTTGGAAAAAACATAAAAAGTTTAAAAATCAAGTTTTTGGGCTTATTTTCACTCCTATGCTATTAGTAACCTCAATAACATTCAATAACAAGCATTTCCACTAATTTACAGTGTATTCTGAACACCTCACAATATAGTTATTAGTCCAAAACGTTGCAACGAGGTATCTTTCTGGACTGCGTAGAGGAGTGGGTCACCACAATATATATAATAAGAAAACCATCAACTTGTATGATTCACACCAATAAATGTACCTGGACTGCGTAGAGGAGTGGGTCACCACAATATATATTAAAAACCCTGAACTTGTATGATTCGCACCAATAAATGTACCTGGACTGCGTAGAGGAGTGGGTCACCACAATATATATTAAAAACCCTGAACTTGTATGATTCGCACCAATAAATGTACCTGGACTGCGTAGAGGAGTGGGTCACCACAATATATATTAAAAACCCTGAACTTTTATGATTCGCACCAATAAATGTATCTGGACTGCGTAGAGGAGTGGGTCACCACAATATATATAATAAGAAAACCATCAACTTGTATGATTCGCACCAATAAATGTACCTGGACTGCGTAGAGGAGTGGGTCACCACAATATATATTAAAAACCCTGAACTTTTATGATTCGCACCAATAAATGTATCTGGACTGCGTAGAGGAGTGGGTCACCACAATATATATAATAAGAAAACCATCAACTTGTATGATTCGCACCAAAAAATGTACCTGGACTGCGTAGAGGAGTGGGTCACCACAATATATATTAAAAACCCTGAACTTGTATGATTCGCACCAATAAATGTACCTGGACTGCGTAGAGGAGTGGGTCACCACAATATATATTAAAAACCCTGAACTTTTATGATTCGCACCAATAAATGTATCTGGACTGCGTAGAGGAGTGGGTCACCACAATATATATAATAAGAAAACCATCAACTTGTATGATTCGCACCAATAAATGTACCTGGACTGCATAGAGGAGTGGGTCACCACAATATATATAATAAGAAAACCATCAACTTGTATGATTCGCACCAATAAATGTACCTGGACTGCGTAGAGGAGTGGGTCACCACAATATATATAATAAGAAAACCATCAACTTGTATGATTCGCACCAATAAATGTACCTGGACTGCGTAGAGGAGTGGGTCACCACAATATATATTAAAAACCCTGAACTTGTATGATTCGCACCAATAAATGTACCTGGACTGCGTAGAGGAGTGGGTCACCACAATATATATTAAAAACCCTGAACTTGTATGATTCGCACCAATAAATGTACCTGGACTGCGTAGAGGAGTGGGTCACCACAATATATATTAAAAACCCTGAACTTTTATGATTCGCACCAATAAATGTATCTGGACTGCGTAGAGGAGTGGGTCACCACAATATATATAATAAGAAAACCATCAACTTGTATGATTCGCACCAATAAATGTACCTGGACTGCGTAGAGGAGTGGGTCACCACAATATATATTAAAAACCCTGAACTTGTATGATTCGCACCAATAAATGTACCTGGACTGCGTAGAGGAGTGGGTCACCACAATATATATTAAAAACCCTGAACTTGTATGATTCGCACCAATAAATGTACCTGGACTGCGTAGAGGAGTGGGTCACCACAATATATATTAAAAACCCTGAACTTTTATGATTCGCACCAATAAATGTATCTGGACTGCGTAGAGGAGTGGGCACTGGGCACCACAATAAAATATATAAAAAACCTTCAACAGGTCTGCATTACACTGCACATACGGCTGCTCCTCCATCCTCTCCATCATATACATGTTGGAGTTTTAGCGTGTGACAACCTCTTGTTTTTGATAATGTCAGTGCATTTTGAATATTTTTCAATTTGCCCCACACCACTGAATGTACTTTATCTATGATACGCATCTATCTATCTTGACTGCGTAGTGTGGTGGCCCCGGTACACAATTTGGTACCGAGGCCACAATATAATTAAAAAACCCTCCACGGGTCAGAATTCCACCAAAAAAGGGTATGGACTGCGTAGTGTGGTGGCCCCGGTACACAATTTGGTACCGAGGCCACAATATAATTAAAAAATTGGGCATCAACTGTCACCGTTGTTTAATATCTGATACACCTAAATATGGACTGCACAGTGGAGTGGCCCCGGTAGTAAATTTGGTGCCGGGGCCACAATACCTCCTCCAACTTCCAAGTGTAGTGTTTATAAAGACAGACAGCGTCGAAGTGTTATTAGTTGACTTTCTTAACCCTAAAATTGTCCCTGTTGCAAATATTCGTGCAATGGACAGTTACTTTTTTATTGAAAGACTCAAGCTTTCAAGTGTAGTGTTTATAAAATATAAACAACAATACAGTAGTTTTAGAGCACGTCAATACCTCTTGTTTTAAATTATGACAGGGCATTTTACTTTTGGTTTAATTTCTTGAATTTCTTTAAATTTGGTTTTACTTTTTGAACATGGCAAACGACTGTTGATTGGTCATATAATGCAAAAAAAAAAGTTCCAAGATGGAATTGTCCTTGGGCCCTCACACCCACCCTTATGTTGTTGAAATAGGACATGCACACTTTAACAAACCAATCATTTCAGCGACAGGGCCTACCAAACAACTTTGGCTGAAATGATTGGTTTGTTTGGGCCCCCACACCAAAAAAGCTATTCATCTCTCCCTGTACAGACTAAACAGGCTCTACTGAGGCAAGATGTCGTCCTCATCCTCAACCTCTGATTCCTCTCCCCCTACAGTGTGTACTTCCTCCTCATCACACATTATCAATTCGTCCCCGCTGGACTCCACAACCACAGGTCCCTCTGTAGTATCTGGAGGGCAGTGCTGTACTTCATTGAGGAATTGATTATTCATTTTTATAAACATCATTTTTTCAACGTTATGAGGAAGCAACCTCCTTCGCCGCTCACTGACCAGGTTCCCCGCTGCACTAAAAACTCTTTCCGAGTACACAATGGAGGGGGGACAACTCAGGTAAAATAGAGCCAGTTTGTACAGGGGCTTCCAAACTGCCTTTTTTTCCTGCCAGTAACAATATGGACTGTCTGACATGTCTACTTGGATGGTGTCAGCAAAGTAATCATCCACAATTTTTTCTATTGTGACAGCATCCAATGCAGCGAGAGTAGACATGTCTGCAATGGTTGGCAGGTCCTTCAGTCCGGACCAGATGTTATCAGCATCCCCGCCAGTGCCTCTTTTGGGAAAACTGAGCTTTTTCCTCGCAGCCATAGATGTGGAAGAAAATGAGGGTGGAGCTGTTGGCATGTCACGGTCCTCTTCAGAGGACAATCTCCTGACCAGCAGGTCTTTGCACCGCTGTAGACTTGTGTCCGCCGGAAACAGAGACACAACATACGCTTTAAACCGAGGATCGAGCACGGTGGCCAGAATGTATTCCTCTGACTTTAAAAGAGTGACCACCCTCGGATCCTGGCAAAGCGTACGAAGGGCTACATCCACAAGAGCTACATGCTTGGTGTAATCGCAATGGCTTACCAGCTCCTCCCTCACTTTCTCCAGCTGCTTCTGCAACAGCCTGATCAGGGGAATGACCTGACTCAAGCTGGCAGTGTCGGAACTGACTTCTCGTGTGGCAAGTTCAAATGGCTGCAGAACCTTGCACAACACGGAAATCAGTCTCCACTGCGCTTGACTGAGGCGCATCCCCACTCCTTTGCCTATGTCGTAGGTGGCTGTGTAGGCCTGAATGGCCTTTTGCTGCTCCTCCATCCTCTGCAGCATATAGAGGGTGGAGTTCCAGCGCGTCACAACCTCTTGTTTGAGGTGATGGCAGGGCAGGTTCATGCTTTTTTGATGTGCCTCTAGTCTGCGGTAGGCACTCACTGAATGCCGAAAGTGTCCAGCAATTTTGCGTGCCACCGCAAGCATCTCCTGCACACCCCTGTCACTCTTGAGGTAATGCTGCACCACCAAATTAATGGTGTGGGCAAAACATGGGACGTGCTGGAAATTGCCCATATTTAATGCCCGCACAATGTTACTGGCATTGTCTGACACCACAAATCCCCATGAGAGTCTAAGTGGGGTAAGCCACTGGGAGATAATTTCCCTCATTTTCTCTAATATGTTGTCAGCGTTGTGCCTCTTATTAAAGCCTGTAATACACAATGTTGCCTGCCTTTGCACGAGCAGCCATTTTGTAGTTGCTGCTACTGATGCAGCTGTTGCTGTTGCTGCGGAAGGGGATGCATCTACCCAGTGGGCTGTCACAGTCATATAGTCCTTCGTTTGCCCAGAACCACTTGTCCACATGTCCGTGGTTAAGTGGACAGTGGGTACAACCGCATTTTTTAGAGCACTGAGGACACTTGATCGTACTTCTCTGTACATTTTTGGTATCGCCTGCCTAGTGAAGTGGAATCTCGACGGGATTTGGTACCGGGGACACAATACCTCCATCAACCCTCTAAATCCCACTCCACTGATGGCGGACACCGGGCGCACGTCTAACACCAACATTGCAGTTACAGCCGCAGTTATACGCTTTGCAATAGGGTGACTACTATCGTATTTTGTGGTCATGGCAAACGACTGTTGGACGGTCAATTGTTTTGGGAAAGACTTAGCGGTCTTACGACTTCCCCTCTGGGAAGATGACCGACTAACAGCAGCAACAGCAGCAGTGGCAGTAGTAGGCGTACCGCTGCAGGATTCCTCGGATGAATCCCGTATTGAGGAGGACTCAGTCTGGCTGCTGACTTGGGCTGCAGGACTGAATCTGATGGAGATTGTGGAGGAAGTTGACGAGGAGGGTGTTGCTGGTGTGTATCCAACTGGACCACGGGATTTAGGTGTCCCTGTACCGATGAGGGTCCTAGCCCCAGTTCCTGAACTAACCACTGAACTATGAAGGTTATTCAGGTGACGTATAAGGGAGGATGTTCCTAGGTGGGCAAGATCCTTACCCCTGCTTATTTGAGCTTTACATAAGCTACATATGGCCATACATTGGTTGTCTGGATTTGGATAAAAATAACTCCAGACCGAAGAGGTGCATTTTTTGGTCTTCTGACCAGGCATGACGATGGGCTTTTTCATCCCATGGACATCAGCTGTTTCCCCCCCTGGTGCCTCATTTACAATAACCACATCACCATCCTCATCATCAAGTTCCTCCACAGCGCCAGCTACATCATCAATAGCCTCCTCCCGAGCTACCTCTTCCCGTACAATGATAGGAAGGTCAGGCTTGACAACCACCAACATCCTTGGACTCGCCTTGTGGATTTGTGATAATTTCTCTTTAGAAGGCAGAGTTGTTTGCTGTTTTGTTGCTGACAGCATAACTCTCTTCAATTTTTTGTAGGGGGGGGGAGGAGGAGGGCTAAGATCCGTGGGTGAAGCTGAACCACTAGTCATGAACACGGGCCAGGGCCTAAGCCGTTCCTTGCCACTCCGTGTCGTAAATGGCATATTGGCAACTTTACGTTTCTCCTCAGATGATTTTAAGTTTCTCCTTTTGCTACTTTTTCTTAACTTGGGCTTTTTGGATTTTACATGCCCGGTACTACGAGATTGGGCATCGGGCTTGGAAGACGACGTTGATGGCATTTCATCGTCTATGTCATGACTAGTGGCAGCAGCTTCAGCATTAGGAGGAAGTGGGTCTTGATCTTTCCCTACTTTATCCTCCAAATTTTTGGTCTCCATTATATGTAGCACAAGATACTGCAGAATGTGTGAACTTGGTAATATTGCAGTACCAATGGACTTATACTGCTGGATTGGTTTTGCAAATTTGGTTATAATTATATATTTATTTTTTAATTTTTAATTTTTAATTTTTTTTTACTTTTTTTTTATTTTTTAAAAACTTGGGAATAATGGGGAAATAACTATGCCCTTACAAGCACAGAGCACAGGACACAGCACCACTGGACTGAACAGGACACGGCACAGGACCCAGCAGCACTACGGAACTCAGCAGGACAGAGCACAGGACACAGCACCACTGGACTGATACTGCAGAATGTGTGAACTTTGTAATATTGCAGTACCAATGGACTTATACTGCTGGATTGGTTTTGCAAATTTGGTTATAATTATATATTTTTTTTTTAATTTTTAATTTTTTTTTACTTTTTTTTTATTTTTTAAAAACTTGGGAATAATGGGGAAATAACTATGCCCTTAGAAGCACAGAGCACAGGACACAGCACCACTGGACTGAACAGGACACGGCACAGGACCCAGCAGCACTACGGAACTCAGCAGGACAGAGCACAGGACACAGCACCACTGGACTGATACTGCAGAATGTGTGAACTATGTAATATTGCAGTACCACTGGACTTTTACTGCTGAATGTGTGAACTTGGTAATATTGCAGTACCAATGGGCTTATACTGCAGGATTGGTTGTGCAAATTTTGTGGTAATTAAAAAAAATTAAATTAATTTTTGGTATTTTTTTAAATAACTTTTTTTTTATTTTTTTAAACACAGGGGAATATTGGGGAAATAACTATGCCCTTAGAAGCACAGAGCACAGGACACAGCACCACTGGACTGAACAGGACACAGCACAGGACCCAGCAGCACCACTGACATCAGAAGGACAGAGCACAGCACACAGCACCACTGGACTGATACTGCAGAACACAGCACAGCACAGCACAGCACAGAACTAAACAGCACAGCACAGAACTAAACAGCACAGCACGAGATCTACCAGGACAGAGGACCACCTAACACACCCTCCCTCTACCCTGATCAATGCCCGAGTGAAGATGGCGGGGACTAGCGGGGAATTTATAGGATCCGAGTATCGCGAGATCCAACAACGGGAATATGAGTCAGAGCCTCAGTTTCAGATTTGAATTTGGCGCCAATACCCGGATCTGTCTCGGATCCGACTCGGAACGGCAAAGTTCGGGTGGGCTCATCTCTAATATATATATATGTGTATGTATATGTGTGTGTGTATATATATATATATATATATATATATATATGTGTGTATATAATATATATATATATAATGTGTGTGTATATATGTATGTGTGTGTATGTGTATATATATATATATATATATATATGAGAATTCTGTCTCATGCTGCAAGTCCTGTGAAAAAAAATCTACTTACCCATTGCTGCAGCCTCTCTGGTCCTTAGTCCTTCAGGGAGCAGACAGTCAGCTGACAGGAGGAGGGGGCAGGTCACATGATCGCAACTGCGATCTTATGTGAAAGATGACTGGCTGTCACTGACAGCCAGTCATCTGCAGCAGCAGGAACGCCGAGGAGGACAGCGGGGACGCCGAGGAGGACAGCGGGGACGCCGAAGAGGACATCGACCCCCAGGTGAGCTGGATGGGCTCCGCCCACTTCTAGAAGGGGGTGTGGCTGTAGGGCAGCGGGGCCTACCGGTGATTTTTCCGGTATCCCGGTGGGCCAGTCCGACGCTGGGGCCATTTAACAACATTATGGGCCCCCGGACAAAGCAGTGCACTGGGGCCCCTACCTACACAACCACTTACAGGAATAAAAGTGTAAATTATCAGTATAATTAAGTGTCAGTGCTAAAACATTTAAAAAACATGCTGTACTAAAGAGATTAATCCACATAAAAATGTTTTACAATATCTTGCCAAGTGAAAAAGAAAAAGATGATATCCAACAATGCTAAAATGTTCACAATAATAACCAAGGGCCTGATTCATTAAGGATCTTAACTTAAGAAACTTCTTATTTCAGTCTCCTGGACAAAACTATGTTACAATGCAAGGGGTGCAAATTAGTATTCTGTTTTGCACATAAGTTAAATACTGACTGCTTTTTCATGTAGCACACAAATACTTCATAGCTTATTTGTACACTGAAATTTAAAGTTGATATTTGAGTGTGAAGTGAGCACTGTGGCTTTTATGCCCTTGCCATTGCCTATACAGAAGAAATGCTCATAACATTGCAACTGGTTATTGAGTAAATTGCCCACTGTTATGAAATGAAATGGAAGACATTGTTAAAGTAATAGAGACCCCGATTATCAGGACGGTCGGCACAGAATGGGTTACTGAGCGCAGGTGTATGGCAGAGCAAGTCTTTAGAGATTCATTACAACTTCCTCAGAGATCTAGGTTTACTTTGTGTTTAATCAGCCACAGGCAGGATAAATGGCTTCATTTCAGCTTGATGGGAGCCAGATTACCAAGAGGAAAAAAGTCCCTGAGAATCATCAATAAGCATATTGTCCTAATTTGCAGAAACACTGTGCATTCCTGCATGGATCAAATTCTACATCATGCTCACTATTTTATTTATATTTATGCAAGCAAAAAGGTTCCACCCATAAGTTCTTCATTTCTGAGACCCACCAAAAGTTGTAGAATTTAAGGGACAGTGTCACATCATTTTATCCCAGGTGTAGATAGCTGCTGCCACCTCAACTAGAACACCGATCACTGTCAAGATACTATTTTCTGTGGTAATTGCAGCCTCTGTGCTCACAAACAAACTGCTTAATTTTAGGTACATCCTGCTCTTTGGTGAGCATAGAGGTTGTGTATGGGCATGTGAGTGCCTTCTCCTACTATGATCAATGAGTTTTGTAGTGATAGGCTGTAAAACTGACTCCGGTAAAATCATTTCACTCTTGTATTCAAGATTTATTCTGTCTTACCCCCCCCCCCCCCCACGTCTGGATGATGCCCCTCATTCTACCCCACACCTCTGGATGTTGTCCCTCATTCTACCCCACACCTCTGGATGTTGCCCTTCATTCGATCACCTGTAAAGTAAAGCCTACCATTCCACCATTTAACCATTCCACCGTTTAACCGCTCCACCGTTTAACCACTCCCTTGCCATCTTTGTCTCCCCTTTTCATGTGCCTTGTCACTAACACAAAATTTCTCTTCTTCACATCACCATATTTTGTATCAACCACACCCATCTGATTTCTAGATCCCCTTACACTGATCTACCCCAAGAACTTGAAATCTCTGCGGCGTCAGATTTTCTGGAAACCCAACCTCATCCCTATACTTTCCAGACAATGTATTTTCCCCTCCTGGTTACACTTCTGTCGCAATGGGCATTTCTAGGAACACTTCAATGCAATGGTATAAAGCATTGAAACGCACAAAGTGACCCTTGTGGTAAAGACCCAGTGTCGTCTCACTCTCCTGACTGATGACATAAATGAGGCTATGCTCACCATTAGGAAGAAAGCTTACATTTAAATGTATGAAAGGTGGTCTTAAGGATCATAGAAGGTTAGAACATTTTACTGTTTCCACCATGTGTATTTTCCTATCCAGAGGTGGATCTAACGAGCTGTGGGCCCTGGTACAGGGAGGCGGGAAGGACGTGAACCGGGGCCCCTAATCCTCTGCATCAGGTGATCGTGGTAGTCTTCTCCACTTACATAGTATTCGATTAGGCAGGGGGTTACACTTCAGCCCATGAATCTGCCTTTACCAAGTGGCGGGAAAACTGGCATGGCTCTCATAGAGCTGGACTACGGGGAGGAAAACAAGTAAACTCCGTGGCACAATATGTACCTCAGTCAGGTCCTCACACTCCTGGGCTTGAGATGAGCCCAATGTTGTATTATTAGAGCATGTCGGTCCACTGATGTTAATGGATAAAGGGTAGCTGCATGAAGCTGGTCTAAAAAGTGGCCATTCCAGATGCCCCGCCCACCAGAAGTCCTTCTACAGTTTTCTTAACACCAGCATGACCTGAAAAGCGAAAAACATAAGCCCAACGTAAAAGTTTGAGATGAAGATGTGGAAGGATGAAGGTTCTCCCAGGAGGACAACTGAGATTCTCGAGAGGAGTAGAAGCTAGAATACATTTGGGGTCCAGAATTGGCTTGTTCTATTCAGAGGAGTCCTGGTCAACAGAATCAAAAGATCTGGAAAGAGCATCAGCCGTCTTATTTTTTGAACCAGGCCAGAGGTCAGATTAATGTCAAATCTAGAAAAGAACAAAGACCACCTGGCTTGGCGAGGATTCAAACACAAAGCAGAACAGAGATAAAGAAGGTTCTTGTGATCTGTATAAATGGTCACCTGAAATAGAGCCCCTTCTAACAGATGTCGCCATTCAGAGAGAGCTAATTTAATCGCCACCCTTTATCTCCAAATCCTTAATTTCTCTCTGAAGGGAGAAATTTACAGGAGAAAAAAACCACAGTGGTGAAGTTTCCCTGATGAGTTCCGCTGGGATAAAACAGCACCAGTGCCATAAGAAGAGGCATCCACCTCTAAGAAAAAGGGGAGCTGACAATCTGGTTGATGAAGAATAGGAGCCGAGGAAAAGACAGTTTTTAGTTGCTTGAGAGCTTCGAGGGCCTCAAGAGACCAGATTTTATGGTTAGTCGCCTTCTTGGTCAATGCCGTAATGGGGGCTATGATGGTAGAATAACCGTTGATAAACGGTGGTAGTCATTAAACAAGCTGAAATAATGCAGACAGCATTTAAACTGATACAAAAATGCAGATTACTGTCAGACAGACGTAGACGAAATACACACTTACCCTAAAAACGCCTGATGTTAATTGTGACTACACAACAAGCCGGCTGTGGGATTCTCGTAAGTTAAAATGGCCACACTGAGATTTCCGGTTTTAGGGGGCAATGGCAGGGCCTGGCGCATCTATAATGTGGAAAAGATTCTTCAGATTCTTTATTCTTAAAACTTGTCTCCCTCTCCTCAGGGGAGAGACGAGCCCTGCCCAACTGCATGGGTTCTTTGGGGGTGAAGTAGCAGCCTGAAATTGAGGGGCCATTAGAATAGCAGTGCACCGGGTCTGTTCTCTCTTTTGAGATCTCTCCTTAATCGTAAGTCTACCTTTACACATATGGAGATAAGGTCGTTGAGGGAGGACGGAATATCACAAGAAGCCAATTCATCTTTTATCTTATCCTTGCCAGAAGGTAGCACCAGTGCCTCGTTGTTCCAACGTAGCTCTGAAACCATGGTCCTAAAGTGGATGGCGTATTGGCCTCAAGTTAACTAATCATTTAATGACTTTGTTGTGTCTGCTTTTTGTTGGAGAACAATTTGAAAATTAGGGCACAGCATTTAGATCCGCAGTTTCAGCTGATCCTCTAGATGGGAAACCGTCATTTGTTAGGTAGGAGAATGTAGATTTGCAGCAATAAGTGGTTGAAAAGCAAGAAAGTTTTTTTCAGGGTACGTTGTCAAAGTCATGGGTATTCTACTGCAGTTTTTCACATTTCAGTTGGATCTTTCTTATCATCAAATAATGACTTTAGAACATCATCTACTGAGAGCTAAATCAATACAATCTATAGTTCTTTAGGTGCCTTACTGACATCAACTAGGTAGACTGAAATGCTAATTTGAGTGTGATGTCATGATTGTCAAAGTAAGTGAGCGTTTCATTGTTTTCTCCAATTAATAATCTATTCTATATCAGCTGCGTATTCCCACAATGCTTCGCTTATATCATCCTGCTCATCAATGATCTTTGCTAACTGGGGAAAACGTTAATCCGAAATTTCTTCTAGAAGAAGTGTTTTGAAAAAAAGATAACTTGTTTCGAAATGCTTGGATTTTTTTTCACCACATATCATATATAGACTTAGTTTTACCTTGCAAAGAAATATTCAAGTCGTTTTGATTTGACTTGATATCACACAGAATGCAGCATTCCTATAGAAATCTTCTTTCAATAATTCACATTGCTGATTCTGTTCTTCATAAACTTTAACTATCTGTTCTCACATAGATTACATTTTGGCTAACACCCTGCGGTAGCCAACGCTAGAATGATACGGCAAATCCACACTGAATACATCATCGTCCAACTTTAGCATGTTACAAAACTGACGATACCATTTTGCATTTGCACGAATATAGTTAACATTACTTATAACTTGTTGCAAAGTGTCATCTGGATCTGTTAATACTTTTTTTTATGTGTGCAATAAACCCTTCCTGTTTTCCTGTCATGCAAGATGCACTCACTAAATTTACCAAATTCAGTCCTACTTTTCGACATTTATCCTGTTCTGCTCTCAAGAGTGACCAAAGCCAGTAACTCTTTGTAGCAAAGAAAATCTTCTATTATCGCATGAATGAAGTATAAAACCTGCGCAGAGTCAGTATTATTAGTTGATTCATCCAAAGCGATTGTATCATATATATTTTCCTTTGGAGTATTGTACAAAGTTGTTCTGTTATGTTGAAGGCTAATTCATGCTGCTGATCAGTCATGGTTCTCCTTGAAAGAGGCAGTTGTTTGTACGTATTCAACCGAAAAGTCATAATTTGACAAGTTGTTTGATATAAAAAACAGTTATACTGTCATTTACAGTTGTTGAAATTAATGTTATTTTAAAAGGATCAAGCAAAAATCATTCACATGTGTAAGAGATATCAGTAGTTTTTACTTTGTGCCTTATTTTACTATCCATTTACTATTTAGGTGTCAGCTTCCAACTAATCATGCGCACAAAGCGCAAAATTAAGAGTCCTTTTTGCCTGGAACTGCCATACTCGACCCCCATAGACTCTCGTCAACCGTTCTGTAAGGGCGCCAGTCAGGCGGGAAGTTAACACACATTTTAGAGTCACATTAGAACTAAATCATGAGTGTAACAGGCATTAATTTAGCCCTATGGTTTACTAATGTTCTAATTGTGGTGGTCAATCTAGGCGGATTATTTTGTTGAAACTTATTTTACTCTTTGGTAATTTAAATATGTTCATTTTAAGAATAAAATTAAATTTAAAAGACGAACAAAAACGTACTGTATATAAATAAAATTTGGATTCAGTCAAAAGGCCGCAAATATGCATCATTTTAAATAAAATAAAGTATAACAATAAAAATACTGTAGCTGAATAAACATTAATATTCATACTATTCTTGTTTTCAAACTTCACTAGATTTAATGTTTTGTTTGTCATAAAATCCTGATAGTGTACTTGTACATTTTAGAGTGCATTAGATTTCTCAAGAACTGCATCCCCTTTTCACAAAGATTAAATCTAATGGCTTATAACTCAGACACAGAAATACATGGCATAAGGTAACATGTAATAAACAGCAATATGCACTACTTTACATGAATAAATACTGTGCATGTATTTCTCTGCTTTGCAATTCTTGCACTTGAATGATCCCAGTATTGTAAAAGGTGGGCATGGCTTAAACATCGCTTTGTTTTTAGTGTGTTTTTGAACCTTTCCTACCTGTTATTCTGCTACCTTATGTATCAAGTGTTCCCCACACCTCTTAGATTCTAAGCTCATTTGAGCAATCTTTTATCTTCTATGTTCCACATCATTGCAATGTTTGTCTCATGATCCCCTTGATATACAGTGCTGAGTAATATGTTAGGGCTAAATATCTAAAGGATAATAATAATAATAATAATATAACTAAAGTAGTTTTTCAGGACTTATCTCTTGCAAGGGGAGTGTAGAAGCTGTGCAGTTTCCAGAGGCATTTGCTAAGGGTACTCTTATTGCAGTTAAAAATTGTTATGCTAATTTGCACAATTTTCTTTTCTAGGTGAAAACGCGCAATTTTATCATTCAAGCTTTCATAAATGTTGTTCAATGTTCTTTATAGCAAGAAGACACGCAATGCTTTTTATCTTTATTCTTCAGTTTGGTCATAAAACCATAAAAGCATTACATTCAGTTCTCAATGTTCCCCTGATTACCCAGATTAGAAAAGCAGGGAAGATATTTTATCTTTGTGTAAGCACAGAATGATATGTACTTTCTGGGATATGAACCTCTGTGCAAAATGCAAGACTAGTATAAAGTAATGATAAAGTTTAATTGCACTTAAAGATGGTAGTCTAGTCAGTTTATAAAACTTATCATTTTTCAAATTTTGATCCAAACCATTGTAGCTGCACTAGATTAGATAAATCTATAAACAGAAATAATGTAAATGATGATTTTAAGTTTCTCTTTTTGCTACTTTTACTTAACTTGGGCTTTTTGAATTTTACATGCCCTGTACTAGGAGATTGGGCATCGGGCTTGGAAGACGACGTTGATGGCATTTCATCGTCTATGTCATGACTAGTGGCAGCAGCTTCAGCATTAGGAGGAAGTGGGTCTTGATCTTTCCCTACTTTATCCTCCAAATTTTTGGTCTCCATTATATAGAGCACAAGATACTGCAGAATGTGTGAACTAGGTAATATTGCAGTACCAATGGACTTATACTGCTGGATTGGTTTTGCAAATTTTGTTATAATTACTTTTTTTTATATATTTTATTTTTTTTATAAGTTTTTTTTTATTTTTTAAAAACTTGAGAATAATGGGGAAATAACTATGCCCTTACAAGCACATAGCACAGGACACAGCACCACTGGACTGAACAGGACACAGCACAGGACCCAGCAGCACCACTGAACTCTGAAGGACAGAGCACAGGACACAGCACCACTGGACTGATATGATACTGCTGAATGTGTGAATTTTGTAATATTGCAGTACCACTGGACTTTTACTGCTGAATGTGTGAACTTGGTAATATTGCAGTACCAATGGGCTTATACTGCAGGATTGGTTTTGAAAATTTAGTTGTAATTAAAAAAAAAATTTAATTAGTTTTTTATATTTTTTTTTATAACTTTTTTTAAATTTTTTAAACACTTGGGAATAATGGGGAATTAACTATGCCCTTAGAAGCACAGAGCACAGGACACAGGACCACTGGACTGAACAGGACACAGCACAGGACCCAGCAGCACCACTGAACACAAAATTGACAGAGCACAGCACACAGCACCACTGGACTGATACTGCAGAACACAGCACAGCACAGCACAGCACAGCAAAGCACAGCACAGCACAGCAAAGCACAGCACAGCACAGCACAGCACAGAACTAAACAGCACAGCACAGAACTAAACAGCACAGCACGAGATCTACCAGGACAGAGGACCACCTAACACACCCTCCCTCTACCCTGATCAATGCCCGAGTAAAGATGGCGGCGACTATCAGGGAATTTATAGGATCCGAGTATTGCGAGATCCGACAGCGGGATTATGACTCAGAGCCTCTGTTTCAAGTTTTCATTTGGCGCCAATACCCGGATCTGTCTCGGATCCGACTCGGATCGGAAAGGTTCGGGTGGGCTCGGATTCACAAAATCCGATTGAGCTCATCTCTAGTGACCATACATCTAAGATAATGTTAATGGATTTATTTCTATTTAATTATCTCAGCGATGGGGGGGACTCTCTGTCTTAAGCCGGAGCCCCTTGTGATGGTGACTTTTGTAAAAAATATTTAGTGGCCTTTGCAGGATCATCAAAGAACAGTGTTTTTCCACTCTCCACAACCATAAGTCTGTCCATGAAAAGTAAAGCAAAGCGCTTATTACAGTCTCTTAAGTGTTTGCATACAGCTGAAAACTCTTTTCATTTTTGTGACACTATGACAGAGATATCTTTAATGTGTCACAAATCACCCTACGAGTTGAGTTATCAGAACCTGTTGATGAGAGCTTTACCTATTGCAACCCCATTTCCCATAGACCCATATATGTTCACCCGTACTTGGTTGTCCCCAGGACTTATTCTCGAGTAGTGATAACTCAACTCCGGTAGGTAGGCACCTCAGAGGACTTCAAAGTGGAATGTTGAGCAGAGATCCGGTACCTATGGTAACTAGGATGCAGGATACTCCTGGACCAGATTAAGCCGGAACACAGAGTAGCAACAAGATGCAATACCAACCTCCACCAGTATAACAGATAGGCAGTGTGGAGTAGAGGATGGTATAGTACCAGCTGCAGCCTGTGTGAAATGGAGCTAGAGAGCAGCACAGTATCAGGGAAAATGCCGGAGCAAGATAGAGCAGTAAATTTGTACGGTGAAACACTGCTGACACAGGTGAGTCTAATGGAGCGGATAGCTGGCACCACGATCCTGCAGCTGGGAGGTGATCTCTCAGACGAAAAGGCAGAGTGCAAATCCAGGCAGGTGTCAGGACCATGAGCAGACAAGCAAGGTCAGAATTCAGGCAGAGGTCAGGGTCCCGAGCAAACAAACAAGGTCGATATCCAGGCAGAGGTTACAATCAGGAAAACTGGCAGACACAGGAGCACGGAGAAGCAAGCGTGTGAACGCTATAACCAGCAAAGGCAGAGTGAAGCTGCTGGCAATTACCTGGTAACCCTGTTGGAGGGCCGTGTCTCTACAGAGGGCTGCGGGTGATGGGTTGGAGGAAACAATCCAGCGAACCTGCTCTCTGTTCAAGGTCTCCCTTTGAACTTCTAAATCTTGAAGCGAGCTGCCGTTGAAGGTCAAACTGCTGTGATTGGAGGGCTGCAGGAGAACGCATGACTTCTCGCAGCCAACACAGCAGACACCAGAGAAGCTCTCCTGGGCCGAACACCAGAGAAAAAGGTGGTAGAGGAGCCTGAATCGCATCTGGACTGTGCCCTATATCGTGGATGCAGTGAACTGCTGTCTTGGTCTCAGTACTCGTTACCTTTGTGCACATCGAGCTTCCAAGGAAACAACTGCACAGCACATGCCAGAGACACTTGATACCCCTGCTTCTTCTACACACGCTACTGCTGTCCTGAAAAGTATAACCCTCTTACAAATGACTCCAGATGCCTAATTACAGGATTCTTTTGAGATTTTTTAGTCAGCTTTTAAGTAGTAGGTTGACAATCTAAGTGATATTAGGAGATCTTATATTTATTTAATATATTTTTTTTCCTTCTTTCATCTGATGCGCTGACAGATGCTGGTTATACTGTCCACTCTTTGCATTACTTTATATCAGTAGTAAAACGGTATATAGTTCACTAAACAAAATATCTGTTTTCTCTGGGCAACGGTCTCAGCTGACATTGATGCCATCTAGTGTTTGACTTTTGAACTCTCAAGTTAAGTAATACTTCCATTCAGCTAGCATGATTAATGATCAATTTTGTTCATTTAAAACTGATTGTCTGGCTCATAAGATTTAACATCTTGCATATCTGTTAAAACCTTCCTTAACTGTATTAGTACATTATTGCGATAGAACTTTGCTAATTGGTATTGAACTAACTACTGCATAAGTGTGCTGTGACTCTGCTGCCACCTGGTGGTGGTGGGTGCTCAGTATACCTGAACATCATAAGTTAACATTGTCTAATACGATATTTCTAGAACACCAAAGGGTTACTTAGTTAACTATTGTTTCATATGTGATTATTTCATTGCACTAGTGAACAACTAACTTGAACGACTAAACTCTGAGCTTATTATCTGCATTTACGGTCTAATGTAAATGTAACCTCTCACGGAGAGAAGAAAATATAAATTTTTATATCAAAATTGCAACCTAGGCACGCCACCTTAATAGGGGTTTCCTTTTCTAATTATCTTGTCCATCTAATAGAAAAAAATGTACACAAACAAAAAGCAGTGACAGATGCACCCAAAGTTCCCCTTTCCACAATGGGTAATCCAAAATCACAAACCAATAAACCTAACCATTCTCCCCCGCCCCCTCCATTGTCAGATACTGCTCAACCAAACAACTCAGACCCCTCTGTGGCCCCACCTCAAGTCACATCCCCTACCATCTCAGCAAACAATTTAAAACTTTGCATAATAAGGTTGAATGTGTCCTGTCTAAAATTGCGGCAAACACAACTCGCATTCCTGAGTTGGAACAACGCACTAGTGATGTAGAAGACAATAATCGGTCTCTAAACGCCAAAGTGGATAGCCATTCGCAAGCTTTACAACAATTAACAGACAAGCTTGATGACCTGGAAAACAGGAATCGGAGAAACAACCTCCGATTCATAGGCATACCAGAAACAGTAAAAGGCCCACAGCTTACCCATTATCTAAGTGTTCTGATCCCTCTGGCATTGGAGCTCGAAGAAACAATGGACAAGCCTCAAATTGAGAGGGCGCATAGAGTAGGCCAGGAAAGAGAGGGTGATAGGCCTAGACCACGTCCATTCATAGCCAGGTTCCTGGACTATAGAGCAAAAGAAACAATATTTGGGGTATACAGAAAACAGGGGTCGTTGATTATTAAAGGAACAAAAATCTTAATCTTTCTGTTAGGAACAGCAGGTAACTGCTGTTTTCTTTATGGCTGCTGCAGTGTTGTTCTCAGCTTGGGTGTGATCACCTTACCTGCAGCTCAATCTGACACCTGCCCTGATTGGCTACTACTGGTTTAAATACCTGTCAGCTTCACCCTCGGGCCGTCTCTCAGTCAGGTCGCCGCTATTCTCCACTTAACAAGTGAAAGAGATTTATTCCCCCCCCCCCCCCCCCTCCGACTCAAGTTGTTTTAGTCTGCCATGCAGCGGGCCCCATTATCTCCATGGTCCCCGGTGCACTGCCCCTGCTGCACCAATGGTAGTTACGCCACTGTCAGTAAACCTTAAAGTGTAAGGTCAGATTTGTTTTACCGGGTGGGAGAGGGAGAGATTCAAGCACCAGGAAGTAGAACCTTGAAATGTGTTTGGAGAACAAGTAAGAACACAGGCACAAAAAGAGAGGTAGGGCAGCCAGTTTTTGCAGTTCGTAAATGTCTATTGTTGTCCTTAAAAACTGAGCTCATTATCTCTTACCTGATAATGAGTGACTTCCTTTAAACAAGCAGAAAACACATATTTTTGAAGCTTTATCATCAATATGGACACGTGGAGTAAAAAAAAATTACTTTAAGAATAAACAAATATATAGCCATCATGATCCAGATGGCAGGAATGTACCATTCAAGTCTTCCTACCCCGATCCTTGTCGTATTCAATTTCTAGGGCCCAGAAGTACGAAACATCTGTCAGTAAACATTGTTTGTGGCTACTACGAGTGTTGTGGGTTGGACATACTGACAATATGTCAATTATTATTTCTGGCACAATCTTGCCACTCGCGGGGCTGCTCTCCAGTGATTCACTCTAATGAAAGGCAGATAGCAGTGAGTTTTTCAGCAGATGTGAGCTGCGGTGATGTTCACCCTGGGATGGATTATTCTATTGGCAGCTGAGACAAAGACTACTTGCGAGATTAATGATAACTTTGATTTTCCTTGTATTCTTTTTTTTATGCCAAATGACTTTGAAAGCAGCGAATGTTCTCGTGGCTTGTGATCTGACCGAGTAATTAGGAATGAAGCAACAGAGTATAAGACATGGTGAAAACAGTAATGTGCAGTTTCATGCAAGAAAGTTTCTTTTGTTTTTTTTTGCATTAAAAGTAACTTGTATTATGAAGGGATTACATCTCTGGTCTTCACTTGGAAACTCAGAATTATAATACTTCTTTATACTGCGCATTTGGCACAGTGCACCTAGCAACAACCAAATACCAGGAAAGTTGGTGGGTAGAGATGAACAAAATGCAAACATGGTTCTGCAAAAATTTGCACTTTTTTGGCTGCAGAATTCAGTCCATCCACACCACACAGCAGAATGAATTGACCGTCATGGAGACTAGCAAAGTGTATCCTTTAGACAATAACGTAGTTAAAATCACGAGGGTGAGTGAGTCGAGAGCTATCCATTCAGAAGGTCCTTGTTTTATTGTTAGCCAATAAGACACGGGAGGGGATGTAGTCTGGGGGTTGTATATATATATGGCAGTTTGTATTAAGAGCAGCCTCTCTGCTTCCAGATTCCTCCCTCCCATCCTGCAGTTTTAGGGGTAAGGGTTATTCATATGTATACATAGTGTTTTGGTAGGAGAGCAGTGCAGTCGGTAAGTTTGCATATGGTGCTCGGGTTATCTTGTCATAGGTCACTACTCCCCCTTTTGTTCGTGGTGTCATCACATGTTTAGTCCGACTGTGAGGAGGACCCTTGGCCAGTATGTTAAAGGTTATACTGGTGGTTATAGGGGGTGTAGTCTTGCCGTTGGACAGATATTTAGCACCGGCCAATAGATAAGGTATGATCCTGGGTTGGTGGTACTATGGTCTGACCCTTCCACCATTATTGGTTTTGTGATTTTCTGACTGCCCTGCTCTCGTCCGCCTTTCAGTTCTCCTAGCTTCCGTTATTTGCATTTAATAAATCCTATTTTTATTCCAACGTTAATTTGGTGTCCGTGTCTTCATTGGTTTATTATGTTATGGTATTCTGGTATAATCGAGGAGAGCTTCCCCGATGTGCATTTTATAAATATTGCGAAATTAAAAGTATCAAATGCAGTGTGAAATGGTCATGCCATAAAACGAACAAAAATGGAACTCAAAAATTGCTTCGCTGCAACTTTGCTCATCTCAACGGACAAAAGAAGATTTTTCACATTGAAAACATTATTAAGCATGATAAAAAACCAAATAGAATATTTTAAATGCAAGTCTCATTCTTTTTGCAGTGGATGATCACAAAAAACAGTGGTGAATGACTTCTTTGATATGTTCGTCAAGACGGAGAATATGCAGTGAATTTTTTGCATCATCGCGGAGCTGCACATACAAAGTATTTTAAATAGCGGCCTATAGATTTGGTTTTCTGTGAGCTATATTTGCATTTGATACTGCTCAACACTGACACGTTCACCACATTTTTTTTTTTTTTAAATTCTTTATTTTGAATGGTCAAACAGGAAAAGGTATATACAATACGAAGTCAAAAGTTTACAAAGTATACATAGAAGGGCATTAACATTGTAATGTAGTCTAAAGAAAAAGTTTTTTGACAACATGAGAGATACATTGACCATATTTTCCTTTTATACTTTTGTATAAATGTAAGATACAATAATGGAAAAAGTAGAATGGAAGGGGGAGGGGTGAAGGAGAATTAGGAGGGAAGGGAAAGGGAAAACCACAAAGGTTGATGCATGAGTGTAATCGGAAAGGAGGTGAGATTATGAATGTTAGAGGGTCAGGGGATGGTGGGACGGGGACCGAATCCTGCCCGCCGCACACGGGTCACAACGGAGTCATTAAGGGCCAGAGGGGAACGAGCGTGCTGCGAACTGCCAAGGAGCCCACACTTGGTTGAAAGCGTAACCTCTATCATGTAAATAGTACGTAATTTCTTCCATGGCTGCTACGTGCCAGATTTGCTTTTTAAGGGCAGAGAGAGATGGAGAAGAGGTACGTTTCCAATTAAGGGCTATAAGGGATTTAGCGGCTGTGAGGATATGTGCAATTAGTTTTCTAGAAAATTTATCAAGGTCTGGGGGAGGATAACAAAGGAGGAAGATCCAGGGGTCCTTCGCCACGGGAGCCTCAAATAGAGTGTTGATAAAGCCATGGATCGCGTCCCAGAAGGGGGTGATAACTGGGCAAGTCCACCAGATGTGTAGCATTGATCCCCTGTGGCCACAGCTCCGCCAGCAGTCGGGTGACGAGGAGGGGAACATTGCGTGGAGACGGGTAGGAGTATAATACCAGCGATAATAGATTTTATAGGATGTCTCTTTTAGTTTAGTCGATATGGAGCTCTTAGCTATCCCCAGTCTCATGTCCTCCCAGGCCTCCTCATCTGGGGTGGGGCCCAAATCCCTCTCCCAGTCAGCTTCATGTGAGAGTTGTGGATGGATAGTGGATTCAAGAAAGATATTATAAAGTTGTGATATCATACCCCTAGCCATAGGGTGAAGTTTGCAAAGATTTTCGAATGGGGTAAGGGGACGTAGTAGAAATTTGGGTGGTAGGGAAAGTAAAAAGTGGGTAATTTGGAAGAACTCGAAAGGGTTAAGCACTCGAGCTGGGGGGGGGGAGGTTGGAGTTCTGCTAGCGGAAGCCACTGGCCTTGTTTAGAGAAATCTGATGGAAATTTGAGCCCAGCTTGAGTCCAATGGCGGTGTCGTACCTTGGAGAGGCCAGGAGGAAATATAGGGTTAAACCAAATGGGAGTCAGGGGGGAAAGGGCAGATGTGAGTTTCAATTTGAAGGAGTGAGAATCCCAAATCTTGATATCAAATTTAGTGGTAGGAAGTAATTTGGATGGAGGGGGACGGTGTATAGGGGATAGACCCCATAATGAGGTGAAATCAGGGAGAGCTAAATGTGCCGCCTCTAGGTCAAGCCATGAGGTGGAACCCGAGGGGGCGTATGATGCAACAATTTGTGAGAAATGGGAAGCCAGATAATATAACTTAATATCAGGTAGTCCCCTGCCTCCACTAGAGATGGGTTTTTTGAGAATGTTGAGCGAGACCCTTGGGGGCCTGTGATTCCAAATAAAACGTGTCAGAGCTTTCTGGATATTGGATAGGAGGATGGCAGGGACCGCAACTGGTAGAGTTTGGAAGAGATATAACCATTTTGGTATGATATTCATTTTAACTGCTATGATCCTACCCAGCCATGAGATGATGAGACGGTTCCAGGATGCCAAATCAGATTGTGTTTTGGAAAATAGAGGTGGGAAGTTTTCCTGATAGAGGAGGTCATAACGAGATGTAAGATAGATTCCCAAATATTTTATTTTCCTGGTCTGCCATTTGAATTTGAAAAAGGACCGTAACAGTTCGGCCTCCCGAGGGGGGACATGAAGCAGCATGGCCTCTGATTTTGTATAGTTTATTTTGTAATTCGATATCTCACTGTAGGTCTGGACAATCTTAAAGAGGTTGGGGAGGGAGATGGCCGGCTGAGAAAGCGATAGCAGGACATCGTCCGCAAAAAGTGAAACCTTAGAGTTGATGTCCTCCACCTGCACGCCCGAAATGTTAGGATTAGATCGAATTTGGGAGGCCAATGGTTCAATTACTAGAGCGAAAATAAGGGGAGAGAGGGGGCAACCTTGTCTCGTACCGTTTTGGATGGATAACGAATTTGAAGGTATGCCGTTGATCAGGACTTTAGCCGAGGGCAAGGAATACAGTGCCAGGACGCCAGTGAGAAAATCACCAGTGAAGCCAAAGGCCTCGAGAGCTGCTCTCATAAGACCCCGGGAGATCCTATCAAATGCTTTTTCAGCATCCAGAGAGAGAAGAATAGTGGGGGATCTCCTGGTGTTTGCAATGTGGATGACATCAATGGCTCTCCTGGTGTTATCTCTCGCCTGGCGCCCCGGAATGAAACCCACCTGGTCATAGTGGATCAATGATGGGAGAAATTCATTCAGGCGGTTTGCCAGAATTTTAGCGTATATCTTCAGGTCCAGGTTGAGGAGGGAAATGGGTCTGTAGCTGGCGCAGTGGAGTGGGTCCTTTCCATCTTTTGGGATGACTACAATTCTGGCTTCGAGCATTTCGGGTGGGAAGGGGGTCCCTTGAAGGGCACCATTGTACAGAGAGTGCAGGTGGGGAGCAAGCAAGCCCAAAAATTTCTTGTAATAGGATGCTGTAAAGCCATCGGGGCCTGGGGTTTGCCACTTTTTTGTGACTTAATAGCGAGTTGGATTTCCTCTATTGAGATTTCTTCATTAAGCTGTTGAAGGGCTTGAGGGGATAGCTTAGGAAGTTTAGATGCAGCAAGGAAGTCTGAGATCAGTGTTGCGTTGGAGTGTTGTGAGGAGGGGGGTGGGCCTGTGAGGTTATAGAGAGCGGAATAGTATTGTTGGAAAGCCTCTCTAATAGCAGTGGGGTCGTGGTGAAGTTGGTTGTTGGATTCCCGGACTGCTATAATGTTTTTGTGGGTCCTGGCTGAGCGAAGCCGTGCCGCTAGGATTTTGTCCGCCTTGTCTCCCTTTTCATAAAAGGATTGACGGAGCCATTTAAGGCGTTTGGCTACTTGTTTGGAAAAAAGGAGATCAAGTTGGGCCTTGGTCTCGCGGAGGGCAAGTAAAGTGGCAGGGTCTGGAGTGGTTTTGTGTTGGGTTTCTAGGGATTGAAGTTTGAGGGATAGATCGTTAGTCAAGGTGAAAGTTTATTTTTTCTTCCTAGAGGCAATGCTGATTAAGTGTCCCCTCAGGACTGCCTTATGTGCCGTCCAAAGAGTAGTCCTAGAGATCTCTGGGGTGTCGTTGAGTTCGAAGAATTCTTCAAGGCGAGCCCCGAGCTGGGAGAGTATATCCACGTTGTGTAATAGAGAATCATTGAGGCGCCACGTCATGGGGCGGGGGCGGTTTGAGAAGCCGCAGAGGTCTATAGAAATTGGAGAGTGGTCAGACCAGATTATCGAATGTATTTGAGCCGTCTGGAGTCTCAATGCTAAATCATGGCTGAGCAGGATCATGTCTATTCGTGAATAAGAATGATGGGGTGGAGAGTAATATGTATAATCACGCGCAGTCGGTTCTTTCACTCTCCAGGAGTCGTAAAGAAGCTGGGATTTCATGAGACTGAGGAGCGACTTGGAGGATGTTGGTCCGAAGCGGAAGAGGGTGCGGCCACAGGGGTGGAACGGTCCAAGGAGTTATTCAAGACAGTATTAAAGTCTCCCGCTACGATAAGGTCTCCTTGACGCAGGCGGGACACTAAGACATCTAGATTTGAGAAAAAGCGGTTCTGGTGTTGGTTGGGAGCATATACATTAACCAGGGTGTAAAGTTTATTATTAATTCTGCCTACTAAGATAAGGTACCTACCCTCTTTGTCTGCTAGGGAATCAATGGGTTCGAAGGTGAGATGGCGGGCAAATAAGATTGTAACTCCCCGTTTTTTAGATGTGTGATCACATGCATGGTGTGTATCAGGATATGCTTTTGAACGGAGTTCGGGATGGGAATTGTGTTGGAAGTGTGTTTCTTGAAGGAAAATTATATCGCCCGCATAGAGTTTGAGGGTAGTGAAAAGCTTACCCCTTTTCTGAGGGCTGTTCAGCCCTTTAACATTAAATGAGAGGACTCTAAGACCCATGTGCAGCGAGGAGGTAAAAAATCAGGAGATGGCTTGGTGCAGTGCGGCTGGTGGGTGAATGTTTCATGTGGTCAGTTGGAAAAAGGGAAAGGTTAGTAATGGGGAGAGGGGGGGAAAGGGTAGGAAGTGGGTCACACGGCAAAGTAGGCCGGGACCAGTGGTGCCGACATCGGGAGGGGTTACTATGTGCTGGGGGAGCACATAGGTCAGCAAAGGAGCTAAGAGCTCCAGGGGAGCGTGGCGAGGCATCCAATAGACGCATCGCGCAGACCATAGAGAACGGGTCAGGGGGGTGTCTCCCCTTGGGGAACCTGAGATAGAGACATTGGAACTGGATTAAATGTGGGTATTGGGCGAAGCAACCTGGGAGGGAGGTAGGGATAATGAAATTGTATAGTATTATAAGGGGTGGGAGTTGAGGTGAAGTATAGGAGGGGGGTGGTCAAGAGTGTGGGAGGGAGAGGTCAAAGGTATGGCGAGGGGTAGGAGTATGGAGCAAAACATAACAATGTAAGTAAACATTTTAACATTAAGCATGGTAGAGTAGCATCAAGTGGTATTGCAGTAAAATACTAGAACCATATAACGATACATTTTACAATTGCTCCTGGTAAAGTGGTATCAATTGATAATGCAGTAAAACAAAGATTAGTAAGTAATTGGGTGGTCTCATGTAACAGCCCCCATTCAAAGCAGGTCAGGTATGTAAATAATGCAGGAGGATTAGACAAATGAAAACGTGGGCAATCAGAAGGCACGTGTGGTGAGGGTCTGCAACACAGGAGCACATAGCAAAGATGCTAAAAAACGGTACTAGTAACGGACATAATGCAGAACAGTTTGAGGGACTCCAGGTCCAACCGCCCCGTCCCCCACAGGAGGAAAAGGGCCAATAGGAGCCAGGGCCCGCCAGTTAACGCTAGATAAGACTAACATACCTATATAATGATATAGGAAGTAACATATAAAACAATAAGAGGTAAATATCATAGAAAAAAGTAGTGTTCCTGTGTGAACCTCTCAAAATGGGGGGGAGGGGGACCTCACCGGAAGCGAAGACCCCGAGCTATACATAGGCTCTCTCCAACGTGCAGCACCTAGGCTGGACATCAGGGAGAGAAAAAGAACACATAGTGTAGAAAAAAGAACAACAAAACCTGATAAGGGTAATCAAGTCCCGGAAGCTTCGTTAGGCGGTGGTGATAATGTCGGTACGGTGGTCCATTCAGTGTTGGGAGTTTGACGTGGCGAAGGTCTTGCTGTTCTCTCAGGAAGAGAGGATGATTCGGATGTGGCTGGAAGACCAGTAGTGATTCCAAGTTTCGGAAGCAGGGATTGGGCTTCAGAGAGAGTTCTGGCCATAAGCATTGAGCCCTGATGCCATATCAGGATGCGAAAGGGGAATCCCCAGCGATATTTAATTTGTCGTTGGCGGAGAAGTGTGGTGATAGGCTTAAAGTCTCTTCTTTTGGCTAGGGTGAGTGGGGAGAGATCTTGGAAGATTTGAAGGTTAGCGTTGTCAAAGGTGATAGATTGAAGGCGGCGGACTTCTCTCATGACGTCTTCTTTCGCCGTAAAGTAGTGCATTCTAAGGATGACGTCCCTGGGTTGGGATGGATCCTGGGAGCGGGGTCTCAGTGCCCGATGGGCTCTATCTAGGAGAAGGAGCTCCTCGGGAGTCGAAGGTGAGAGCTGGGTGAAAAGTTTCTTGAGATAAAGGTCCAAGTGAGCGGGTTCAACCTGTTCCGGGATTCCGCGGATTCTCAGATTGTTGCGTCGTGCTCTATTGTCTTGGTCCTCCTGCCCTTCCTGAAGTTGGACAATATCTTGGCGGATTTGGTTGAGATCCGTTTCATGTGATTGTTGATAAGTTACTACTTCTTCCACTCTGTGTTCAAGATGATCTGTTCTATCACCTATGCCAGCAATGTCTGCTTTTAGTGAGTGGAGGGCTTGGACTGATGCTTTGACATCCTTCAGTTCTTTGAGGAGGGATAGGAAATCTTGGCGAGTCATAGGAGAGCAATCCTCAGTGTCCGGATCCGAATCAGAGTGTTCACTGGATCTGGCCGGAGTTTTCTGTTTGGAGAGATAAGGAAGGAGATCGCCTCCTGGCGGTTTTTTACCTCCTCTGGGCATCGTGGTAGAATAGGAGGGAAACCAGTTGAAGAAATAATGGGTTAGGAGGTTTGGTTGCTTCGTTACATATGGTTCAGGGCCCAGGGGAGTAGAAGGGCGTAATCAGCACCCAGGCATCCGCAATTCGTAGGGCGGAAGAATTGAAGGGAAACGTGGGAGCTCCCACATTGTGAGGAATTTGACAGCCAAGGCCCCTCTTAGTATGGGAAGTCACCACATAGTACTGGTAGCACACAATGTGTGTTAGTAAGTTGAGCTGTGGTTAAAGTAGGGGCTACCAAGTGGGAGGGTAAACTTTAGGTTGGTGCTATTATTTCTCTGGTAATATGCAGAAACTGGAGAGACTTATAGGTATATATGTATTATTTCTTAGGAAATTACAGAATACAATGCCAGGTATTGGCCACTAGGTGGCAGCACTGGTTTTGAAAAGGGCAGATAGTCAGGCAATTTGATTGTATAGATCTGGTTGATCTGAGTAGTATAGTGACAGTGGATATTTATGACCCTCCGGACCCTTATCCTCAGCAGGGGGTCTTACAGAATTGTGGGGTAGCAGCCTCAGAGAGGGTCACTTCTACATTTGGTGAAGAGGAGATTCTCAGATCTACAGAGTTTGGGAACAGAGGTTAAGCTGCTGGAAGGATCTTCTTTACACACTACAAGAGTGTGCTATTTTGTCAGTGATCCAGGCAGAAGAAGGGAGCAGTCACTCACCACTTGTTGGAGGGTAGGGGGAGATCAATTTTGCGGCAGCATCTCAGGAGCAGGTCCCAGATTGAGTGTGGACGTCCAGGCTGCACAGCCCCGCCCGGCGCTTCAGAGGGGATCCTAGATCCAGAGGAGAAGGAGGCTGACACAACAATCTAGGGGTCCTGAGGGAGGAAACGCTCCCGCGACAAGATGGCGTCCGCGGGGACCGGAAAAATCGAGGCCCCGGCTTTTCAGCGCAATTTAGGCCTCAGAGGCGCTGGATGGCCTGGGAGCACGGCGGGCGTCTCTTGAGTGGAGCGGAGCACAGCGGGTAACTCCGGTAAGTAGCGGGAGCCGGGAAGGTGGGATTGTGGCTGGTGGAAAGGCTCACAAGGTGCCCAATTAGGAGGTTTTCCCCGGAGCTCCAAATCCGCGCGGCCGTCCGATATGGCTGACAGGCCACGCCCCCACACCACATTTTTTAAGCTCATGTGCCTAACAAATTAGAGCGTTTGGTCTATCATTCATTATTCACTCCATAGTGCTATACCTGTGCAGTTGTTGGACTCATAGTGAGATTAGGTGCAAACTGGTGGATTCAGTCTTCATGAATAAGGCGAAAGTGATTTGACTTTAACAGAGAATTTGCCTGCAAATTCAGAAAACAGGCCTGCAAGGACTTGTATATTTGGTTTTCAGCAATGACTCTTAGCAATGGAGCACTCCTCTTTGTCTGTTACCTATATAACACTTCTGAATTTGCCTGCAAATTCAGGAAAAAGCCTGAAAGGACTTATATATTTGGATTTCAGCAATGACTCTTAGCAATGGAGCACTCCTCTTGTCTTTTACCTATGTAACACTTCTGAATTTGCCTGCAAATTCAGAAAAAAAGCCTGCAATGAATTTCAGCAATGACAAAATTACCAACGCAGCTCTACACTTTGGGTGTAAATTAGACCCTACACTTATTGGTGCAAATTCAGAAAAAAGTCTGCAAGGACTTGTATATTTGGATTTCAGCAATGACAAAATGGCCAACACAGCTCTTCTCTTTGGGTGTATATAACACCCTACACTTATTGGTGCAAGTTCTGACAAAAAGCCTGCAAGGACTTTTATATTTGTATTTCAGCAATGGAGCTCCTCTCTTTGCCACTCTATCCTACCCCTTCTGTATCCCTCTCTCAAATGGCGCTAGATCGCCGTGGAGGGCGATATTTATAGATTCCAAAACTTCCGACATCCGACGTCATGATGACGTTTTGCCTTGTTTTGGAATCAGAAATTGCGTGAAAGTACAGAGTCGACTGTGCTCGGTACTCGGATCCCCTAAGTTCGGTTGGGTTCAGTTTTCAAGAAACCGAGCCCGCCCATCTCTAATTGACACCAACAGTAGGAGAATCAGATGGCATGCACAGATAATAACAGGAACACGGATAGCACAGTGATAGCACAAACTGGAAACAGTGAAAGATGGCACAGCAATAGTAACTCAGACATACACAGGATGATGCCTGTAATAATTAAAGCACTGAAGAACATGAATCACAGTAACAGTAGAATCACTGGTGCATAAATAGGTGCTCAGGGAAAGTAAGATAAGTGATGTAGAAGTAAGACACAGATACACCGAGATGGACTGGAAGCAAATCACAGATGCACAGGGAAAGCCAGATGTCTGAGGCGCAGGATAAACCAGGGCTCAGAAACACTGGACTGAGCAGGATTGCTGCAGCACAGACAGGAGTTGAGACGGAGGCCTTCCCTTTATAAACTGCACACCAAAGGGGGAAATATGGGAGGGTTATCCAGCCAGGAACTTGTGGTTTCCTCTTTTAAATAATCCACGGCACTGTTGAATCTGCACTTATCCCTTGTAGTAAACAGAAGTGCAGGTTGTCTGGAAAACAATATAGGATCCCACCAGGTAATGAGAGATGTGCCTCAGTGTTTAACCAGTAGCTTCCTCAGGGAAATTATAATGTGTATTTGAGTGACTCTAGAACTGCCTTATATCGGGCAGAGATACTGGTCTTGATTGGCTGTGATGCCTAATTAATTAATCTGAATACTAGCCAAGTGAATCAGTTAGTTCCTTAGTGGTTGGTTGAGAAAAACTATAGCAGAGGGTTCTTTAGTGATAGTAATATCTGACTTAAATGTCACCCTCAGTAGGAACCTCATTCATCATCATCATCATCATTTATTTATCTAGCACCACTAATTCCGCAGCGCTGTACAGAGAACTCATTCACATCAGTCCCTGTCCCATTGGGACTTACAGTCTAAATTCCCTAACAAAAACACACACACAGACAGAGACAGACAGACTAGGGTCAATCTTGTTAGCAGCCAATTAACCTACCAGTATGTTTTTTTTTTTGGAGTGTGGGAGGAAACCCACCCAAACACAGGGAGAACATACAAACTCCACACAGATAAGGCCATGGTCGGGAATTGAACCCATGACCCCAGTACTGTAAGGCAGAAGTGCTAACCACTACACCACCATGCTGCCCCGTTATGCCTCATTATGTGGGACCATAAAATATGGCCATGCCAGAGGTATGTACTCCTCTGGAGATATCCCATATATGGTGGGGTATGTTAACAGCTTAAGACTGCCAAAGCCCCAAATGTGGATAGACCAAAGTTTCTTCATAAATCAATCAATATTTTTTTTTACTTGTAAGGTAATGTGGCTATTTTTCCGACATTTGGTGTATTCTGACTCAGATGGGTATGTCTATAACAAGCTGCTTCTTCTGCAGCGCCCTCTACCGACCTCTCCACAAACAGCCAGAGTTTTTAACTATGCTTCACCAATAACAAATGTGGTATGGTGACACCAACCAAAAATAAAACATAAGGGGTGGGCATCATTTTAAGGTGATTTTGCTTGCTATTTCCTAACCACTACACATGCATTTTTCATGCACATTAAATGACCCCTTAATTTATAAAAGATCACAGGAGACAAAATTCTGCTTGTTCTATTTATTTTGTAAACTTATCCTACTTATCCTATCTTATCTATGCTTATACTAGTGTTTATAAGTGATTCTACAATGTATCATACTCCATACAATAACTTGTTTACATTAGTTTTTTTTATTTTCTTCATGTGATTTCATTATCCAATCTATGCAGTAATATTGAGATCCACTGGTAGTTAGTGGTCACTGTCAATAAGGTCAGGCGCTTTTTCTCTGATGTCGGTACCTGTAACCTGCAGCAATGAGAAATAAGAACGCATTAGATTGCACCTATATCGTCTATAGCCACGTGAAAATCTTCTATATCATTGGCCAAGACTACAGTATACACAAAGTAACTGGAACATATATATTTACCTCTCATTGTGCTTCTTTCATACATATGTATGGCTGTATTTGTTGTCTGCTCCTGGCTGAAGGCTTAAGGTTGTGCCCCCCCAGTACCCTCTGCTCCTGGCTGAAGGCAAAGGCTGTTCCCCCCCCCACTCCCCTCTGCTCCTGGCTGAAGGCAAAGGCTGTTCCCTCCCCACTCCCCTCTGCTCCTGGCTGAAGGCAAAGGCTGGTCCCCCTCACTCCGCTCTGCTCCTGGCTGAAGGCAGAGGCTGAAGGCAGAGGCTGTCCCCCCCCCACTCCCCTCTGCTCCTGGCTGAAGGCAAAGGCTGTTCCCCCCCCCCCACTCCCCTCTGCTCCTGGCTGAAGGCAAAGGCTGTTCCCCCCCACTCCCCTCTGCTCCTGGCTGAAGGCAAAGGCTGTTCCCTCCCCACTCCCCTCTGCTCCTGGCTGAAGGCAAAGGCTGTCCCCCCCCCACTCCACTCTGCTCCTGGCTGAAGGCAAAGGCTGTCCCCCCCACTCCCCTCTGCTCCTGGCTGAAGGCTGTGCTCCCCCCCCCCACTCTCCTCTGCCCCTGGCTGAAGGCAATTGACTTGTGGGCTCCCAGTCCCCTCTTTTATACCATGAAACTACTGTGTCATGTTACTGACAGCTTTATGAAGTCATATGGGCGGGGTTTGGGTGTGGCCTGGTCAAATGGGTGTGGTATGTTCAACTGTCATTTGGGTGTGGTCAATTTATTCAGTCATATGGGTGTGGTCACTTCAAATGTCAAATCGATGTGGTCCCTTTATTGTGTCATATGAATACGTGGATTAATTTTTGTAAATATAGTAGTGTAGCCTACAAAACACAAGAGCAAATTAACATGCTACTAATGCCACTTAAAATTAAAATGCATAAATCATATTAAGGTTTTATCTGGCATGTTTTCTGTGTCGGTGAACACTATAAAAGGTAATATCACTTCTCTTACCCCTTTATATTACTTGGAAATACCCTCTAACGTTGGCGTTATACAAAGGATAGTAACAATAACTCCATTTGCTCTATTTGTATGAAATCTGGTAAAATATAGAGTTGTTCCTATCATCATTTATGTATAGTCCCACCATATTACACAGCACTGTACAGAGAATATTTATCATTCTCATCAGTCCCTGTCCCATTGAAGCTTACATTGTAGTCATCAGTCAATAAGTCTATTATTATGTTTTTGGATTAAGGAAGAAAACCCACAAAAAGAAAGGGAGAATGTATAAACTCATGACACCAGCAGCAATGCTAACCATTGAGTTGGATGGGAACCAGTTAAACAAGGTCTTATATCCACTGACATCAATATTGTGCTTTGTACTAGCATTTCTAACGCTAGTGGAACACATGGAAAAGGGTTTGAAAATAGACACCGCCATTACTCTCAAACCTTAGCATGCAGCATCGTTTCATTTTTCTGAAAGATTCGTGCGCAGGCCTGGCGGTATTATTAGTAGAGATGCTCACTGACCCCCATGTTTTGGTTTTGGTTTGGTTTTGGATCTGGATTAACTTCGGGTTTTGGTTTTGGTTTTGCCAAAACCACCCTTGCGTGTTTTGGTTTGCTATTTTTTTACAAAATTAAATTTTTTGGGCTAAAATCACATAATTTAGGTATTATTTTTTACTTACATTATTATTACCTCACTAATACTAATTTCCAGTCATTTCCATTCAATTTTGACCACCTCACAGGTCACAATATTATTTTCATACACTTTCAAACAAAGATTGCAGCAGTTCTTGCCAGTGATAAGAAATAGGCCATTGTCATGCCTAAGCATAAGACCATATAACAGAGGGATGGAATTAGCCCGAGGTGATATAAACGCTGCGGGGGCAGGCAGATGAAAAAGTTCAGGCATAGCAGGAGTTAACTTATATGGGTGGTAGTGAAACACTGAGTCATCCAATCTGAAGGGGAGGGCTTAGCCTTGCAGAGAGGCTTATAACATATAGGAAGAGGTTTCAACTTCCTCTTACCGTCTGGAGAGTTTACCCACCCACCCATTCCCTATTTTGGTATAGGAGTGAGTATTTGTTGGTTGCCATCTAAGTGATTCATACTTCTTAATTTACAAGAGGCGGTAAGCAGCCCAATCAGCGGCCAATTTGGTTACATTTAAGGCGTAGTAGGCACTCTCCTCTTAAAGAGATTGGGCAATTAGTCAGAATAGCCCTTCGGGGTTAGGGGGCTCTACTTAGGCGGGCGGGCCTCAGCTAATGTGCCAAATGGGGGAGTTTGGCATTTTTACGCCTAGTCGGGTCCAAATTAGTTTGGACGGAATTTGCAACTTGTGGGTGTGGCTGGAGGCTGATTGGTCTGCTTAGATTTGCTACCAATTTTTTCCAGCAGATTCGCCTTTAATAAATTCCTGACATTTCAAATGCCAATTCAAGTCTCTGTCGTTATTTTAGTTTGTTAAGTTAACTCCGGTAAATGTAAAATATGGTAAAGGTATGAGGTCCACCGTAAGCGGTTTAAAAAATCCACCTGTTATGTGTGGAATTACTTTTACACAAATCCTGACAACAGTTGTCTAGCCATTTGTAGCGTTTTTAAAGCCACACTCAGTAGAGGTAGGGACCTTAACCATCTAGGATCCTCATCCATGTTACAGCATTTGAAGTGAGTTTATGGAAAGCTGTTGGGAAAATCAGAAACTTATGTTAAAAAATTAACAACAAGCAGACCAGAATCAGCTACCTCCCTTCTCTCATCTAGATCCCAGCACCTGCAATCTACACCCCCAACACCTTCATAATCAATATCCTCAAAAGTGAAGGGTGTTAGTCCTGCATCCAAGTTGCTAAGGCTAGATGACTCCTCCACTAACCATGATTATTCTGAAGAATTATTGAGCGTTAGTCCCGCTGCTGCCGCTGTTGCTAGGGGTCGATTTTTAACCCAGAAGAATACTACTAGTAGTTTACAACAATTGACTGTTAAACAATCCTTTGCTAGAGAAAGAAAGTAAGAAAGCTGTCACCCAGTCGCAAAGCGGATCACAGACGCCATATGGACTATGCTAGTATTAGATCTGCGTACAATGTCAACTATTAATGCAACTGGTTTTAGACAGTTACTTGACGTCTTCTGTCCTTATTACCAAATTCCATCACTAAACCATTTCAGTAGGAAAGCTATTCCTCACCTCTACCAGAAGGTTCTTCAAAATGTAATTATTGGGCTACAAAATGCCATTCTACCCACTGTACACTTAACCACAGATATGTGGACATGCGGAACTGGGCAAACTAAAGATTATATGACTGTGACAGGCCACTGGGTTGGTCATTCGCCTTCACCAGCAGGAACAGTAGCAGCATGTACCCAAGTACGTCACATTTTTCAGAAGTAGGCTACTCTGTGTATCAGTGACTTCACTAAGAGGCATACATCTGACAATCTGTTACAAAAACTAAGGGATTGCATTGCAACATGGCTAATCCTGCTTGGACTCTCCTGAGGATATGTCATTTCTGATAACGCCACCAATATTCCATCACATTTCCTGTTTTGCTCACACAATCAATTTGGTGTTACCAAACTTTTAAAAAAATGACCATGACATGCAGGAGATGCTGTCTGTGTCCTGAAAAATTTAGGGTCATTCCAATAAAATTACACCTGCAAATCTGTTCTAGGTTATGTGAATCACAGCCTCTCTGCTCCGACTGCTTAGAGATGCTGGGTTTTTGCAAGGACCAATTGCGATGTTACCACATCTACCCAGAGTTTCAATGAATACACCAAATGCGTGGTTGACATTGTGGTATGCCAGTGTAGAGGTGTCCCCGGGAGCCCTGGAACCGGTGCCCGGGAAGAGGGCAAAGATCCCCGCTGCTGCTGTGTCCCTGGAGGGACAGAAGATGGTCCTGACTGCTGTGCCCAACAAGAGGGCGAAGAAAGAAGGGGAGCTTTACCTACCATTCCAGCGATCCAGCGTTGGTAAGTATTCGCTTCTTCCCGCAGGTCTGGGCAGCGGAGGAAGGATGAGCCAATCAGGGCGAGTATATAAACCGCCGGCGGCGCCATTTTACCAGAAGTGCGGCGGCGGAGTGAGAGAAGGACGTCGTGGGACGTCCGGAGCAGCAGAAGAAGAGATCTTCAATCAACCCGTACCCCTTTATCTCAGGGACCTAGTACTTACACTGGTATACTGGTATCTCAGCCTTGAGGAATGTTATACTCACAGATATAATAATTACATTTTCCTTATAGTCATCTGTTAGAGCGCCAGCTGTTCTGAATTCTCCCGCAAGTTTACACTGGCTTTAAATTGAACAAGTGGATCTACTAATCGCTTTATTCCCCCATCTCTCTAAATCATTTCCAAACCATATTTGTGCAGAATATTAGATTATACTGTAGAATAGACACTCTGGGGCTGAGGCAGAGTTGGGTGCAAAATGTAAGTAAATTACTGTTAAAGAAAACTCTTAAAGAAACCTCCCTTATAAAAAAAAAGAGTACAGGAAAATTATCGTATTTCCGCCTATATGCCGAGCCATTGACATCTTGAGATGTATCCGCCTCCGCATCAGCAGCATATGCGCTGGTTTACATCAAGTAGCCATCATCAGTGAGTATTTGAAACTGCCCAATAGCAGGTGTAAGATATACTCCTCCTAATAAGAGTAAATGCCTGTTTCTGCAGGTCTGCATGAGCCGCATTTGTGTAAACACGTCTTGACTGTACTCGGCCTCAGGAGGGCATCAGTGCCAGCATCATGTCTGCATAGGCGCATGTGCATGCACCTTCTTTCTAAGTATGCACAGAATGACTTCAAACAAGTTAAGCTGCACATACTGCCATCTATCTCACTGTGCATCAGCCCCAGTGTGCTATATGTATAATATATTTATTTTGACTCAGTGGTGGCTATTGATCGACTGAGGTAGGAAGGGCTCACCATGGAATTCCATAATGGAATTTCATTATAGTGGCTGAGGCAAAATGTATATTTTTAGCCCAAGCACACTAAGGGCTAGATTTACTAAGCTGCGGGTTTGAGAAAGTGGGGATGTTGCCTATGGCAACCAATCAGATTCTAGCTTTCATTTATTTAGTACCTTCTACAAAATGACAGCTAGAACCTGATTGGTTGCTATAGGCAACATCCCCACTTTTTCAAACCCGCAGCTTAGTAAATCTAGCCCTAAATACTCAATAACATACAATATACTTTCTGATCTGCAGACAAAATACAAGACTTTTAACAGACATGTGGGAAACCTAATGGATGAAACCTTATGACAACACCATAGGAATTTTGAACGGGTAATCATATCTAAAGTTTGTCATTCTCTTATGCTACTTACAAGACTTTCCCCTTTACCAAAGTCATGTATATGAATCATATTGCCATGCAATAAACATTTTCCCTGAAGCGTGTACAGTACATTTAGAGATGTCGCCTGGGTCTCCTCAAATGTTCAGTGAAATGGGCAATCCACCAAGATTCTGTTCTGATATCAGTGACCTGATTGGTAAATGTGCAAGGTAAATTGCTAAGTCTCTTCATACGGCCAACACATGGGTGTGAATGCTGCCCAGGGGAGGGCTAGCAAATTTCGGCCAGGGGTGCAAGACTTGACTCAGCATCCTATTTTAAAGCAAAAAAATGCAGGTGGCCCAGTGATCCAGCCTAAGGTAGCCCATTATGGGACTGACCCGTGGGGCAGATGCCACCCTGCCCATGTAGCTGCCTTAGAAATCAACTTACCGTTGTCATGAAAGATGTGGGTCCACAATTCTAGATGTGGAGCCACTAAGCCACTAGCATTAGACACTAGCTGGCCAGAAACTCAGAACAGGGCCATTCAGTGTCGGACTGGGGCATGAAGGGCCCACCGGGAGACTGCAACACTAGGGGCCCACCAGAGGGGGTGTGGTCAGCCATCATAGAGGCGGGACCAGACACTAGAGGGGGAGTGGTCAGTCCACTAAGGACAGCTAGCACCTTACTGTAGTATATAAAGAATGCAGTATGTGTATAAAGAATATACAGTCTTGACCTGCCCCTTAGTTTGGGCAGAACAGTCACCAAAAATTAGGCTTGGCTAACCTGTGGCACTCCAGGTGTTGTGAAACTACAAGCCCCAGCATGCTTTGCCAATATATAGCAGCTTATTGCTGGAAGGGTATGCTGGGACTTGTAGTTTCACAACACATGGAGTACCACAGGTTAGCCAAGCCTGTGCTAGATTCGGAACATTTGACAAACTGTCCTACCTGTTGTTGTCACTTTTATCACCTGTGGCTGCTGGTTTCTTTAGTTGCTGGTTGTCTGGATCCTGGAATGTTGAGGGCCCTATTTGAAAAAAATAATGGGTACATTTAGAAACGACAACCTTCCCTGCCATTAAATCAACAGCACCCACATTTAATAATTAGGCCTCTCTCCAGCCTCAGCATTAAAGTAATAGTGCTCGCATTTGATAAATAGATCTATTTACCTCCAACCGACCCCAACATCAAATTAATAGTATTCCCATTTAATAAATAAACCTATTACCCTCCCTCCAAACAGCCCCAGCATTAAATTAAAGGTCCCATCACCCCCTCCCTATAGTGTTCTCTGCACTGCCCCCCTCCCTATAGTTTAACATAGGCAGTCCCCAATAATTATAGTTTAGCATAGTTTAGCAGTTTAGGTATAATGTGATTTGGGGACACTATTGTGGGCATAATATGAATTGGGGACACTATTGCGTGGTATATGTGAATTTCGGGTACTACTGTGGCATAACATTGGGGGCACTACTGTGTGGAGTAACATTGTTTGGGGCACTACTGTGTGACATAATATTGTTTTGGGGGCACTACTATGTGGCATAGGGGGGCTGCCTATCTATACTAAGCTATACTAAACTATAGTGAGGGGGGGCTGCTTATGCTCTCCCAGTAACTAGAGCAGAGATGAAAGATATATATATATATATATATATGTGTATGTATATGTGTGTATATATATATATATATATATATATATATATATATATATAATATATATATATATATATATATATATATATAATGTGTGTGTATATATGTATTTGTGTGTATGTGTATATATATATATATATATATATGAGAATTCTGTCTCATGCTGCAAGTCCTGTAAAAAAAAAATCTACTTACCCATTGCTGCAGCCTCTCTGGTCCTTAGTCCTTCAGGGAGCAGACAGTCAGCTGACAGGAGGAGGGGGCAGGTCACATGATCGCAACTGCGATCTTATGTGAAAGATGACTGGCTGTCACTGACAGCCAGTCATCTGCAGCAGCAGGAATGCCGAGGAGGACAGCGGGGACGCCGAGGAGGACAGCTGGGACGCCGAAGAGGACATCGACCCCCAGGTGAGCTGGATGGGTTCCGCCCACTTCTAGAAGGGGGTGTGGCTGTAGGGCAGCGGGGCCTACCGGTGATTTTTCCGGTATCCCGGTGGGCCAGTCCGACGCTGGGGCCATTTAACAACATTATGGGCCCCCGGACAAAGCAGTGCACTGGGGCCCCTACCTACACAACCACTTACAGGAATAAAAGTGTAAATTATCAGTATAATTAAGTGTCAGTGCTAAAACATTTAAAAAACATGCTGTACTAAAGAGATTAATCCACATAAAAATGTTTTACAATATCTTGCCAAGTGAAAAAGAAAAAGATGATATCCAACAATGCTAAAATGTTCACAATAATAACCAAGGGCCTGATTCATTAAGGATCTTAACTTAAGAAACTTCTTATTTCAGTCTCCTGGACAAAACTATGTTACAATGCAAGGGGTGCAAATTAGTATTCTGTTTTGCACATAAGTTAAATACTGACTGCTTTTTCATGTAGCACACAAATACTTCATAGCTTATTTGTACACTGAAATTTAAAGTTGATATTTGAGTGTGAAGTGAGCACTGTGGCTTTTATGCCCTTGCCATTGCCTATACAGAAGAAATGCTCATAACTTTGCAACTGGTTATTAAGTAAATTGCCCACTGTTATGGAATGAAATGGAAGACATTGTTAAAGTAATAGAGACCCTGATTATTAGGACGGCCGGCACAGAATGGGTTACTGAGCGCAGGTGTATGGCAGAGCAAGTCTTTAGAGATTCATTACAACTTCCTCAGAGATCTAGGTTTACTTTGTGTTTAATCAGCCACAGGCAGGATAAATGGCTTCATTTCAGCTTGATGGGAGCCAGATTACCAAGAGGAAAAAAGTCCCTGAGAATCATCAATAAGCATATTGTCCTAATTTGCAGAAACACTGTGCATTCCTGCATGGATCAAACTCTACATCATGCTCACTATTTTATTTATATTTATGCAAGCAAAAAGGTTCCACCCATAAGTTCTTCATTTCTGAGACCCACCAAAAGTTGTAGAATTTAAGGGACAGTGTCACATCATTTTATCCCAGGTGTAGATAGCTGCTTCCACCTCAACTAGAACACCGATCACTGTCAAGATACTATTTTCTGTGGTAATTGCAGCCTCTGTGCTCACCAAACAAACTGCTTAATTTTAGGTACATCCTGCTCTTTGGTGAGCATAGAGGTTGTGTATGGGCATGTGAGTGCCTTCTCCTACTATGATCAATGAGTTTTGTAGAGATAGGCTGTAAAACTCACTCCGGTCAAAACATTTCACTCTTGTATTCAAGATTTATTCTGCGTTACCCCCCCCCCCCACGTCTGGATGATGCCCCTCATTCTACCCCACACCTCTGGATGTTGTCCCTCATTCTACCCCACACCTCTGGATGTTGCCCTTCATTCTATCACCTGTAAAGTAAAGCCTACCATTCCACCATTTAACCATTCCACCGTTTAACCGCTCCACCGTTTAACCACTCCCTTGCCATCTTTGTCTCCCCTTTTCGTGTGCCTTGTCACTAACACAAAATTTCTCTTCTTTACATCACCATATTTTGTATCGACCCCACCCATCTGATTTCTAGATCCCCTTACACTGATCTACCCCAAGAACTTGAAATCTCTCCGGCGTCAGATGTTCTGGAAACCCAACCTCATCCCTATACTTTCCAGACAATGTATTTTCCCCTCCTGGTTACACTTCTGTCGCAATGGGCATTTCTGGGAACACTTCAATGCAATGGTATAAAGCATTCAAACGCACAAAGTGACCCTTGTGGTAAAGACCCAGTGTCGTCTCACTCTCCTGACTGATGACATAAATGAGGCTATGCTCACCATTAGGAAGAAAGCTTACATTTAAATGTATGAAAGGTGGTCTTAAGGATCATAGCAGGTTAGAACATTTTACTGTTTCCACCATGTGTATTTTACTATCCAGAGGTGGATCTAACGAGCTGTGGGCCCTGGTACAGGGAGGCGGGAAGGACGTGAACCGGGGCCCCCAATCCTCTGCATCAGGTGATCGTGGTAGTCTTCTCCACTTACATAGTATTCGATTAGGCAGGGGGTTACACTTCAGCCCATGAAGCTGCCTTTACCAAGTGGCGGGAAAACTGGCATGGGTCTCATAGAGCTGGACTACGGGGAGGAAAACAAGTAAACTCCGTGGCACAATATGGACCTCAGTCAGGTCCTCACACTCCTGGGCTTGAGATGAGCCCAATGTTGTATTATTAGAGCATGTTGGTCCACTGATGTTAATGGATAAATGGTAGCTGCACGGAGCCGGTCTAAAAAGTGGCCATTCCAGATGCCCCGCCCACCAGAAGTCCTTCTACAGTTTTCTTAACACCAGCATGACCTGAAAAGCGAAAGACATAAGCCCAACGTAAAAGTTTAAAATGAAGATGTGGAAGGATGAAGGTTCTCCAAGGAGGACATCTGAGATTCTCGAGAGGAGTAGAAGCTAGAATACATTTGGGGTCCAGAATTGGCTTGTTCTATTCAGAGGAGTCCTGGTCAACAGAATCAAAAGATCTGGACAGAGCATTAGCCGTCTTATTTTTTGAACCAGGCCAGAGGTCAGATTAATGTCAAATCTAGAAAAGAACAAAGACCACCTGGCTTGGTGAGGATTCAAACACAAAGCAGAACAGAGATAAAGAAGGTTCTTGTGATCTGTATAAATGGTCACCGGAAATAGAGCCCCTTCTAACAGATGTCGCCATTCAGAGAGAGCTAATTTAATCGCCACCCTTTATCTCCACATCCTTAATTTCTCTCTGAAGGGAGAAATTTACAGGAGAAAAAACCACAGTGGTGAAGTTTCCCTGATGAGTTCCGCTGGGATAAAACAGCACCAGTGCCATAAGAAGAGGCATCCACCTCTAAGAAAAAGGGGAGCTGACAATCTGGTTGATGAAGAATAGGAGCCGAGGAAAAGACAGTTTTTAGTTGCTTGAGAGCTTCGAGGGCCTCAAGAGACCAGATTTTATGGTTAGTCGCCTTCTTGGTCAATGCCATAATGGGGGCTATGATGGTAGAATAACCGTTGATAAACGGTGGTAGTCATTAAACAAGCTGAAATAATGCAGACAGCATTTAAACTGATACAAAAATGCACATTACTGTCAGACAGACGTAGACGAAATACACACTTACCCTAAAAACGCCTGATGTTAATTGTGACTACACAACAAGCCGGCTGTGGGATTCTCGTAAGTTAAAATGGCCACACTGAGATTGCCGGTTTTAAGGGGGCAATGGCAGGGCCTGGCGCATCTATAATGTGGAAAAGATTCTTCAGATTCTTTATTCTTAAAACTTGTCTCCCTCTCCTCAGGGGAGAGACGAGCCCTGCCCAACTGCATGGGTTCTTTGGGGGTGAAGTAGCAGCCTGAAATTGAGGGGCCATTAGAATAGCAGTGCACCGGGTCTGTTCTCTCTTTTGAGATCTCTCCTTAATCGTAAGTCTACCTTTACACATATGGAGATAAGGTCGTTGAGGGAGGACGGAATATCACAAGAAGCCAATTCATCTTTTATCTTATCCTTGCCAGAAGGTAGCATCAGTGCCTCATTGTTCCAACGTAGCTCTGAAACCATGGTCCTAAAGTGGATGGCGTATTGGCCTCAAGTTGACTAATCATTTAATGAGTTTGTTGTGTCTGCTTTTTGTTGGAGAACAATTTGAAAATTTGGGCGCAGCATTTAGATCCGCAGTTTCAGCTGATCCTCTAGATGGGAAACCGTCATTTGTTAGGTAGGAGAATGTAGATTTGCAGCAATAAGTGGTTAAAAAGCAAGAAAGTTTTTTTCAGGGTACGTTGTCGAAGTCATGGGTATTCTACTGCAGTTTTTCACATTTCAGTTGGATCTTTCTTATCATCAAATAATGACTTTAGAACATCATCTACTGAGAGCTAAATCAATACAATCTATAGTTCTTTAGGTGCCTTACTGACATCAACTAGGTAGACTGAAATGCTAATTTGAGTGTGATGTCATGATTGTCAAAGTAAGTGAGCGTTTCATTGTTTTCTCCAATTAATAATCTATTCTATATCAGCTGCGTATTCCTCCAATGCTTCGCTTATATCATCCTGCTCATCAATGATCTTTGCTAACTGGGGAAAACGTTAATCCGAAATTTCTTCTAGAAGAAGTGTTTTGAAAAAAAGATAACTTGTTTCGAAATGCTTGGATTTTTTTTCACCACATATCATATATAGACTTAGTTTTACCTTGCAAAGAAATATTCAAGTCGTTTTGATTTGACTTGATATCACACAGAATGCAGCATTCCTATAAAAATCTTCTTTCAATAATTCACATTGCTGATTCTGTTCTTCATAAACTTTAACTATCTGTTCTCACATAGATTACATTTTGGCTAACACCCTGCGGTAGCCAACGCTAGAATGATACGGCAAATCCACACTGAATACATCATCGTCCAACTTTAGCATGTTACAAAACTGACAATACCATTTTGCATTTGCACGAATATAGTTAACAATACTTATAACTTGTTGCAAAGTGTCACTTAAAATAGTAGCGCAGAGATTTTGGTGATGCAAGAATGAAAAGAAATGAGAGCATCTGGATCTGTTAATACTTTTTTTTATGTGCGCAATAAACCCTTCCTGTTTTCCTGTCATGCAAGATGCACTCACTAAATTTACCAAATTCAGTCCTACTTTTCGACATTTATCCTGTTCTGCTCTCAAGAGTGACCAAAGCCAGTAACTCTTTGTAGCAAAGAAAATCTTCTATTATCGCATGAATGAAGTATAAAACCTGCGCAGAGTCAGTATTATTAGTTGATTCATCCAAAGCGATTGTATCATATATATTTTCCTTTGGAGTATTGTACAAAGTTGTTCTGTTATGTTGAAGGCTAATTCATGCTGCTGATCAGTCATGGTTCTCCTTGAAAGAGGCAGTTGTTTGTACGTATTCAACCGAAAAGTCATAATTTGACAAGTTGTTTGATATAAAAAACAGTTATACTGTCATTTACAGTTGTTGAAATTAATGTTATTTTAAAAGGATCAAGCAAAAATCATTCACATGTGTAAGAGATATCAGTAGTTTTTACTTTGTGCCTTATTTTACTATCCATTTACTATTTAGGTGTCAGCTTCCAACTAATCATGCGCACAAAGCGCAAAATTAAGAGTCCTTTTTGCCTGGAACTGCCATACTCGACCCCCATAGACTCTCGTCAACCGTTCTGTAAGGGCGCCAGTCAGGCGAGAAGTTAACACACATTTTAGAGTCACATTAGAACTAAATCATGAGCGTAACAGGCATTAATTTAGCCCTATGGTTTACTAATGTTCTAATTGTGGTGGTCAATCTAGGCGGATTATTTTGTTGAAACTTATTTTACTCTTTGGTAATTTAAATATGTTCATTTTAAGAATAAAATTAAATTTAAAAGACGAACAAAAACGTACTGTATATAAATAAAATTTGGATTCAGTCAAAAGGCCGCAAATATGCATAATTTTAAATAAAATCAAGTATAACAATAAAAATACTGTAGCTGAATAAACATTAATATTCATACTATTCTTGTTTTCAAACTTCACTAGATTTAATGTTTTGTTTGTCATAAAATCCTGATACTTTACTTGTACATTTTAGAGTGCATTAGATTTCTCAAGAACTGCATCCCCTTTTCACAAAGATTAAATCTAATGGCTTATAACTCAGACACAGAAATACATGGCATAAGGTAACATGTAATAAACAGCAATATGCACTACTTTACATGAATAAATACTGTGCATGTATTTCTCTGCTTTGCAATTCTTGCACTTGAATGATCCCAGTATTGTAAAAGGTGGGCATGGCTTAAACATCGCTTTGTTTTTAGTGTGTTTTTGAACCTTTCCTACCTGTTATTCTGCTACTTTGTGTATCTGAACCTTTCCTACCTGTTATTCTGCTACCTTATGTATCAAGTGTTCCCCACACCTCTTAGATTCTAAGCTCACTTGAGCAATCTTTTATCTTCTATGTTCCACATCATTGCAATGTTTGTCTCATGATCCCCTTGATATACAGTGCTGAGTAATATGTTAGGGCTAAATATCTAAAGGATAATAATAATAATATAACTAAAGTAGTTTTTCAGGACTTATCTCTTGCAAGGGGAGTGTAGAAGCTGTGCAGTTTCCAGAGCCATTTGCTAAGGGTACTCTTATTGCAGTTAAAAATTGTTATGCTAATTTGCACAATTTTCTGTTTTCTAGGTGAAAACGCGCAATTTTATCATTCATGCTTTCATAAATGTTGCTCAATGTTCTTTATAGCAAGAAGACACGCAATGCTTTTTATCTTTATTCTTCAGTTTGGTCATAAAACCATAAAAGCATTACATTCAGTTCTCAATGTTCCCCTGATTACCCAGATAAGAAAAGCCGGGAAGATATTTTATCTCTTTGTGTAAGCACAGAATGATATGTACTTTCTGAGATATGAACCTCTGTGAAAAATGCAAGACTAGTATAAAGTAATGATAAAGTTTAATTGCACTTAAAGATGGTAGTCTAATCAGTTTATAAAACTTATCATTTTTCAAATTTTGATCCAAACCATTGTAGCTGCACTAGATTAGATAAATCTATAAACAGAAATAATGTAAATGATGATTTTAAGTTTCTCTTTTTGCTACTTTTTCTTAACTTGGGCTTTTTGGATTTTACATGCCCGGTACTACGAGATTGGGCATCGGGCTTGGAAGACGACGTTGATGGCATTTCATCGTCTATGTCATGACTAGTGGCAGCAGCTTCAGCATTAGGAGGAAGTGGGTCTTGATCTTTCCCTACTTAATCCTCCAAATTTTTGGTCTCCATTATATAGAGCATAAGATACTGCAGAATGTGTGAACTAGGTAATATTGCAGTACCAATGGACTTATACTGCTGGATTGGTTTTGCAAATTTTGTTATAATTACTTTTTTGTATAATTTATTTTTTTTATTTTTTTTTATAAGTTTTTTTTTTTTTAAAAAAAACTTGAGAATAATGGGGAAATAACTATGCCCTTACAAGCACATAGCACAGGACACAGCACCACTGGACTGAACAGGACACAGCACAGGACCCAGCAGCACCACTGAACTCTGAAGGACAGAGCACAGGACACAACACCACTGGACTGATATGATACTGCTGAATGTGTGAACTTTGTAATATTGCAGTACCACTGGACTTTTACTGCTGAATGTGTGAACTTGGTAATATTGCAGTACCAATGGGCTTATACTGCAGGATTGGTTTTGAAAATTTAGTTGTAATTAAAAAAAAATTTTATTCGTTTTTTATATTTTTTTTTATAACTTTTTTTTAATTTTTTAAACACTTGGGAATAATGGGGAAATAACTATGCCCTTAGAAGCACAGAGCACAGGACACAGGACCACTGGACTGAACAGGACACAGCACAGGACCCAGCAGCACCACTGAACTCAAAATTGACAGAGCACAGCACACAGCACCACTCGACTGATACTGCAGAACACAGCACAGCACAGCACAGAACTAAACAGAACTAAACAGCACAGCACAGAACTAAACAGCACAGCACGAGATCTACCAGGACAGAGGACCACCTAACACACCCTCCCTCTACCCTGATCAATGCCCGAGTGAAGATGGCGGCGACTAGCGGGGAATTTATAGGATCCGAGTATTGCGAGATCCGACAGCGGGATTATGACTCAGAGCCTCGGTTTTAAGTTTTCATTTGGCGCCAATACCCGGATCTGTCTCTGATCCGACTCGGATCGGAAAGGTTCGGGTGGGCTCGGATTCACAAAATCCGAGTGCGCTCATCTCTAGTGACCATACATCTAAGATAATGTTAATGGATTTATTTCTATTTAATTATCTCAGCGATGGGGGGACTCTCTGTCTTCAGCCGGAGCCCCTTGTGATGGTAACTTTTGTAAAAAATATCTAGTGGCCTTTGCAGGATCATCAAAGAACAGTGTTTTTCCACTCTCCACAACCATAAGTCTGTCCAGGAAAAGTAAAGCAAAGCGCTTATTACAGTCTCTTAAGTGTTTGCATACAGCTGAAAACTCTTTCATTTTTGTGACACTATGACAGAGATATCTTTAATGTGTCACAAATCACCCTACGAGTTGAGTTATCAGAACCTGTTGACGAGAGCTTTACCTATTGCAACCCCATTTCCCATAGAACCATATATGTTCACCTGTACTTGGTTGTCCCCAGGACTTATTCTCGAGTAGTGATAACTCAACTCCGGTAGGTAGGCACCTCAGAGGACTTCAAAGTGGAATGTTGAGCAGAGATCCGGTACCTATGGTAACTAGGATGCAGGATACTCCTGGACCAGATTAAGCCGGAACACAGAGTAGCAACAAGATGCAATACCAACCTCCACCAGTATAACAGATAGGCAGTGTGGAGTAGAGGATGGTATAGTACCAGCTGCAGCCTGTGTGAAATGGAGCTAGAGAGCAGCACAGTATCAGGGAAAATGCCGGAGCAAGATAGAGCAGTAAATCTGTACGGTGAAACACTGCTGACACAGGTGAGTCTAATGGAGCGGATAGCTGGCACCACGATCCTGCAGCTGGGAGGTGATCTCTCAGACGAAAAGGCAGAGTGCAAATCCAGGCAGGTGTCAGGACCACGAGCAGACAAGCAAGGTCAGAATTCAGGCAGAGGTCAGGGTCCTGAGCAAACAAACAAGGTCGATATCCAGGCAGAGGTTACAATCAGGAAAACTGGCAGACACAGGAGCACGGAGAAGCAAGCGTGTGAACGCTATAACCAGCAAAGGCAGAGTGAAGCTGCTGGCAATTACCTGGTAACCCTGTTGGAGGGCCGTGTCCCTACAGAGGGCTGCGGGTGATGGGTTGGAGGAAACAATCCAGTGAACCTGCTCTCTGTTCAAGGTCTCCCTTTGAACTCCTAAATCTTGAAGCGAGCTGCCGTTGAAGGTCAAACTGCTGTGATTGGAGGGCTGCAGGGGAACGCGTGACTTCTCGCAGCCAACACAGCAGACACCAGAGAAGCTCTCCTGGGCCGAACACCAGAGAAAAAGGTGGTAGAGGAGCCTGAATCGCATCTGGACTGTGCCCTATATCGTGGATGCAGTGAACTGCTGTCTTGGTCTCAGTACTCGTTACCTTTGGGCACATCGAGCTTCCAAGGAAACAACTGCACAGCACGGGCCAGAGACACTTGATACCCCTGCTTCTTCTACACACGCTACTGCTGTCCTGAAAAGTATAACCCTCTTACAAATGACTCCAGATGCCTAATTACAGGATTCTTTTGAGATTTTTTAGTCAGCTTTTAAGTAGTAGGTTGACAATGTAAGTGTTATTAGGAGATCTTATATTTATTTAATATATTTTTTTTCCTTCTTTCATCTGATGCGCTGACAGATGCTGGTTATGCTGTCCACTCTTTGCATTACTTTATATCAGTAGTAAAACGGTATATAGTTCACTAGTTTTCTCTGGGCAACGGTCTCAGCTGACATTGATGCCATCTAGTGTTTGACTTTTGAACTCTCAAGTTAAGTAATACTTCCATTCAGCTAGCATGTTTAATGATCAATTTTGTTGATTTAAAACTGATTGTCTGGCTCATAAGATTTAACATCTTGCATATCTGTTAAAACCTTCCTTAACTGTATTAGTACATTATTGCGATAGAACTTTGCTAATTGGTATTGAACTAACTACTGCATAAGTGTGCTGTGACTCTGCTGCCACCTGGTGGTGGTGGGTGCTCAGTATACCTGAACATCATAAGTTAACATTGTCTAATACGATATTTCTAGAACACCAAAGGGTTACTTAGTTAACTATTGTTTCATATGTGATCATTTCATTGCACTAGTGAACAACTAACTTGAACGACTGAACTCTGAGCTTATTATCTGCATTTACGGTCTAATGTAAATGTAAATGTAACCTCTCACGGAGAGAAGAAAATATAAATTTTTATATCAAAATTGCAACCTAGGCACGCCACCTTAATAGGGGTTTCCTTTTCTAATTATCTTGTCCATCTAATAGAAAATAATTTACACAAACAAAAAGCAGTGACAGATGCACTGCCCCTGCTGCACCAATGGTAGTTACGCCACTGTCAATAAACCTTAAAATGTAAGCTCAGATTTGTTTTACCGGGTGGGTGAGGGAGAGATTCAAGCACCAGGAAGTAGAACCTTGAAATGTGTTTGGAGAACAAGTAAGAACACATGCACAAAAAGAGAGGTAGGGCAGTCACAGTTTTTGCAGTTCGTAAATGTCTATTGTTGTCCTTAAAAACTGAGCTCATTATCTCTTACCTGATAATGAGTGACTTCCTTTAAACAAGCAGAAAACACATATTTTTGAAGCTTTATCATCAATATGGACACGTGGAGTAAAAAAAAATTACTTTAAGAATAAACAAATATATAGCCATCATGATCGAGATGGCAGGAATGTACCATTCAAGTCTTCCTACCCCGATCCTTGTCGTATTCAATTTCTAGGGCCCAGAAGTACGAAACATCTGTCAGTAAACATTGTTTGTGGCTACTACGAGTGTTGTGGGTTGGACATACTGACAGTATGTCAATGATTATTTCTGGCACAATCTTGCCACTCGCGGGGCTGCTCTCCAGTGATTCACTCTAATGAAAGACAGATAGCAGTGAGGTTTTCAGCAGATGTGAGCTGCGGTGATGTTCACCCTGGGATGGATTATTCTATTGGCAGCTGAGACGAAGACTACTTGCGAGATTAATGATAACTTTGATTTTCCTTGTATTCTTTTTTTTATGCCAAATGACTTTGAAAGCAGCGAATGTTCTCTTGGCTTGTGATCTGACCAAGTAATTAGGAATGAAGCAACAGAGTATAAGACATGGTGAAAACAGTAATGTGCAGTTTCATGCAAGAAAGTTTCTTTTGTTTTTTTTTGCATTAAAAGTAACTTGTATTATGAAGGGATTACATCTCTGGTCTTCACTTGGAAACTCAGAATTATAATAGTTCTTTATACTGCGCATTTGGCACAGTGCACCTAGCAACAACCAAATACCAGGAAAGTTGGTGGGTAGAGATGAACAAAATGCAAACATGGTTCTGCAAAAATTTGCACTTTTTTGGCTGCAGAATTCAGTCCATCCACACCACACAGCAGAATGAATTGACCGTCATGGAGACTAGGGAAGTGTGTCCTTTAGACAATAACGTAGTTAAAATCACGAGGGTGAGTCGAGAGCTATCCATTCAGAAGGTCCTTGTTTTATTGTTAGCCAATAAGACACGGGAGGGGATGTAGTCTGGGGGTTGTATATATATATGGCAGTTTGTATTCAGCCTCTCTGCTTCCAGATTCCTCCCTCCCACCCTGCAGTTTTAGGGGTAAGGGTTATTCATATGTATCCATAGTGTTTTGGTAGGAGAGCAGTGCAGTCGGTAAGTTTGCATATGGTGCTTGGGTTATCTCGTCATAGGTCACTACTCCCCCTTTTGTTCGTGGTGTCATCACATGTTTGGTCCGACTGTGAGGAGAACCCTTGGCCAGTATGTTAAAGGTTATACTGGTGGTTATAGGGGGTGTAGTCTTGCCGTTGGACAGATATTTAGCACCGGCCAATAGATAAGGTATGATCCTGGGTTGGTGGTACTATGGTCTGACCCTTCCACCATTATTGGTTTTGTGGTTGCTGACTGCCCTGCACTCGTCCGCCTTTCAGTTCTCCTAGCTTCATTTAATAAATTCTATTTTTATTCCAACCTTAATTTGGTGTCCGTGTCTTCATTGGTTTATTATGTTAAGGTATTCTGGTATAATTGAGGAGAGCTTCCCCGATGTGCATTTTATAAATATTGCGAAATTAAAAGTATCAAATGCAGTGTGAAATGGTCATGCCATGGAACGAACAAAAATGGAACTTAAAAATTGCTTCGCTGCAACTTTGCTCATCTCAACGGACAAAAGAAGATTTTTCACATTGAAAACATTATTAAGCATGATAAAAAACCAAATAGAATATTTTAAATGCAAGTCTCATTCTTTTTGCAGTGGATGATCACAAAAAACAGTGGTGAATGACTTCTTTGATATGTTCGTCAAGACGGAGACTATGCAGTGAATTTTGCATCATCGCGGAGCTGCACATACAAAGTATTTTAAATAGCGGCCTATAGATTTGGTTTTCTGTGAGCTATATTTGCATTTGATACTGCTCAACACTGACACGTACACCAACTTTTTTAAGCTCATGTGCCTAACAAATTAGAGCGTTTGGTCTATCATTCATTATTCATTCCATAGTGCTATACCTGTGCAGTTGTTGGACTCATAGTGAGATTAGGTGCAAACTGGTGGATTCAGTCTTCATGAATAAGGCGAAAGTGATTTGACTTTAACAGAGAATTTGCCTGCAAATTCAGAAAACAGGCCTGCAAGGACTTGTATATTTGGTTTTCAGCAATGACTCTTAGCAATGGAGCACTCCTCTTTGTCTGTTACCTATATAACACTTCTGAATTTGCCTGCAAATTCAGAAAAAAAGCCTGCAATGAATTTCAGCAATGACAAAATTACCAACGCAGCTCTTCACTTTGGGTGTAAATTAGACCCTACACTTATTGGTGCAAATTCAGAAAAAAGTCTGCAAGGACTTGTATATTTGGATTTCAGCAATGACAAAATGGCCAAAGCAGCTCTTCTCTTTGGGTGTATATAACACCCTACACTTATTGGTGCAAGTTCTGACAAAAAGCCTGCAAGGACTTTTATATTTGTATTTCAGCAATGGAGCTCTTCTCTTTGCCACTCTATCCTACCCCTTCTGTATCCATCTCTCAAATGGCGCTAGATCGCCGTGGAGGGCGATATTTATAGATTCCAAAACTTCCGACATCCGACGTCATGATGACGTTTTGCCTTGTTTTGGAATCAGAAATTGCGTGAAAGTACAGAGTCGACTGTGCTCGGTACTCGGATCCCCTAAGTTCGGTTGGGTTCGGTTTTCAAGAAACCGAGCCCGTCTATCTCTAATTGACACCAACAGTAGGAGAATCAGATGGCATGCACAGATAATAACAGGAACACGGATAGCACAGTGATAGCACAAACTGGAAACAGTGAAAGATGGCACAGCAATAGTAACTCAGACATACACAGGATGATGCTTGTAATAATTAAAGCACTGAAGAACATGAATCACAGTAACAGTAGAATCACTGGTGCATAAATAGGTGCTCAGGGAAAGTAAGATAAGTGATGTAGAAGTAAGACACAGATACACCGAGATGGACTGGAAGCAAATCACAGATGCACAGGGAAAGCCAGATGTCTGAGGTGCAGGATAAACCAGGGCTCAGAAACACTGGACTGAGCAGGATTGCTGCAGCACAGACAGGAGTTGAGACGGAGGCCTTCCCTTTATAAACTGCACACCAAAGGGGGAAATATGGGAGGGTTATCCAGCCAGGAACTTGTGGTTTCCTCTTTTAAATAATCCACGGCACTGTTGAATCTGCACTTATCCCTTGTAGTAAACAGAAGTGCAGGTTGTCTGGAAAACAATATAGGGTCCCACCAGGTAATGAGAGATGTGCCTCAGTGTTTAACCAGTAGCTTCCTCAGGGAAATTATAATGTGTATTTGAGTGACTCTAGAACTGCCTTATATCGGGCAGAGATACTGGTCTTGATTGGCTGTGATGCCTAATTAATTAATCTGAATACTAGCCAAGTGAATCAGTTAGTTCCTTAGTGGTTGGTTGAGAAAAACTATAGCAGAGGGTTCTTTAGTGATAGTAATATCTGACTTAAATGTCACCCTCAGTAGGAACCTCATTCATCATCATCATCATCATTTATTTATCTAGCACCACTAATTCCGCAGCGCTGTACAGAGAACTCATTCACATCAGTCCCTGTCCCATTGGGACTTACAGTCTAAATTCCCTAACAAACATACACACACAGACAGAGACAGACAGACTAGGGTCAATCTTGTTAGCAGCCAATTGACCTACCAGTATGTTTTTTTTTTGGAGTGTGGGAGGAAGCCCACGCAAACACAGGGAGAACATACAAACTCCACACAGATAAGGCCATGGTCGGGAATTGAACCCATGACCCCAGTGCTGTAAGGCAGAAGTGCTAACCACTACACCACCGTGCTGCCCCGTTATGCCTCATTATGTGGGACCATAAAATATGGCCATGCCAGAGGTATGTACTCCTCTGGAGATATCCCATATATGGTGGGGTATGTTAACAGCTTAAGACTGCCAAATTCCCAAATGTGGATAGACCAAAGTTTCTTCATAAATCAATCAATATTTTTTTTTACCTGTAAGGTAATGTGGCTATTCTTCAGACATTTGGTGTATTCTGGCCTAGATGGGTATGTCTATAACAAGCTGCTTCTTCTGCAGCGCCCTCTACCGACCTCTCCACAAACAGCCAGAGTTTTTAATTATGCTTCACCAATAACAAATGTGGTATGGTGACACCAACCAAGAATAAAACACAAGGGGTGGGCATCATTTTAAGGTGATTTTGCTTGCTATTTCCTAACCACTACACATGCATTTTTCATGCACATTAAATGACCCCCTTAATTAATAAAAGATCACAGGAGCCAAAATTCTGCTTGTTCTATTTATTTTGTAAACTTATCATACTTATCCTATCTTATCTAGGCTTATACTAGTGTTTATAAGTGATTCTACAATGTATCATACTCCATACAATAACTTGTTTACATTAGTTTTTTTTATTTTCTTCATGTGATTTCATTATCCAATCTATGCAGTAATATTGAGATCCACTGGTAGTTAGTGGTCACTGTCAATAAGGTCAGGCGCTTTTTCTCTGATGTCGGTACCTGTAACCTGCAGCAATGAGAAATAAGAACGCATTAGATTGCACCTATATCGTCTATAGCCACGTGAAAATCTTCTATATCATTGGCCAAGACTACAGTATACACAAAGTAACTGGAACATATATATTTACCTCTCATTGTGCTTCTTTCATACATATGTATGGCTGTATTTGTTGTCTGCTCCTGGCTGAAGGCTTAAGGTTGTGCCCCCCCCCCAGTACCCTCTGCTCCTGGCTGAAGGCAAAGGCTGTTCCACCCCCCCCACTCCCCTCTGCTCCTGGCTGAAGGCAAAGGCTGTTCCCCCCCCACTCCCCTCTGCTCCTGGCTGAAGGCAAAGGCTGTTCCCCCCCCACTCCCCTCTGCTCCTGGCTGAAGGCAAAGGCTGGTCCCCCTCACTCCCCTCTGCTCCTGGCTGAAGGCAAAGGCTGTTCCCCCCCCCACTCCCCTCTGCTCCTGGCTGAAGGCAAAGGCTGTCCCCCCCCACTCCCCTCTGCTCCTGGCTGAAGGCAAAGGCTGTTCCCCCCCCACTCCCCTCTGCTCCTGGCTGAAGGCAAAGGCTGTTCCCCCCCCACTCCCCTCTGCTCCTGGCTGAAGGCAAAGGCTGGTCCCCCTCACTCCCCTCTGCTCCTGGCTGAAGGCAAAGGCTGTTCCCCCCCCCACTCCCCTCTGCTCCTGGCTGAAGGCAAAGGCTGTCCCCCCCCCACTCTCCTCTGCCCCTGGCTGAAGGCAATTGACTTGTGGGCTCCAAGTCCCCTCTTTTATACCATGAAACTACTGTGTCATGTTACTGACAGCTTTATGAAGTCATATGGGCGGGGTTTGGGTGTGGCATGTTCAACTGTCATTTGGGTGTGGTCAATTTATTCAGTCATATGGGTGTGGTCACTTCAAATGTCAAATCGATGTGGTCCCTTTATTGTGTCATATGAATACATGGATTAATTTTTGTAAATATAGTAGTGTAGCCTACAAAACACAAGAGCAAATTAACATGCTACTAATGCCACTTAAAATTAAAATGCATAAATCATATTAAGGTTTTATCTGGCATGTTTTCTGTGTCGGTGAACACTATAAAAGGTAATATCACTTCTCTTACCCCTTTATATTACTTGAAAATACCCTCTAACGTTGGCGTTATACAAAGGATAGTAACAATAACTCCATTTGCTCTATTTGTATGAAATCTGGTAAAATATAGAGTTGTTCCTATCATCATTTATGTATAGTCCCATCATATTACACAGCACTGTACAGAGAATATTTATCATTCTCATCAGTCCCTGTCCCATTGAAGCTTACATTATAGTCATCAGTCAATAAGTCTACCTCTATGTTTTTGGATTAAGGAAGAAAACCCACAAAAAGAAAGGGAGAATGTATAAACTCATGACACCAGCAGCAATGCTAACCATTGAGTTGGATGGGAACCAGTTAAACAAGGTCTTATATCCACTGACATCAATATTGTGCTTTGTACTAGCATTTCTAACGCTAGTGGAACACATGGAAAAGGGTTTGAAATTAGACACCACCATTACTCTCAAACGTTAGCATGCAGCATCGTTTCATTTTTCTGAAAGATTCGTGCGCAGGCCTGGCGGTATTATTAGTTGAGATGCTCACTGACCCCCATGTTTTGGTTTTGGTTTGGTTTTGGATCTGGATTAACTTCGGGTTTTGGTTTTGCCAAAACCACCCCTGCGTGTTTTGGTTTTGGTTTGCTATTTTTTTACAAAATTAAATTTTTTGGGCTAAAATCACATAATTTAGGTATTATTTTTTACCTACATTATTATTACCTCACTAATACTAATTTCCAGTCATTTCCATTCAATTTTGACCACCTCACAGGTCACAATATTATTTTCATACACTTTCAAACAGAGATTGCAGCAGTTCTTGCCAGTGATAAGAAATAGGCCATTGTCATGCCTAAGCATAAGACCATATAACAGAGGGATGGAATTAGCCCGAGGTGATATAAACGCTGCAGGGGCAGGCAGATGAAAAAGTTCAGGCATAGCAGGAGTTAACTTATATGGGTGGTAGTGAAAAACTGAGTCATCCAATCGGAAGGGGAGGGCTTAGCCTTGCAGAGAGGCTTATAACATATAGGAAGAGGTTTCAACTTCCTCTTACCGTCTGGAGAGTTTACCCACCCACCCATTCCCTATTTTGGTATAGGAGTGAGTATTTGTTGGTTGCCATCTAAGTGATTCACACTTCTAATTTACAAGAGGCGGTAAGCAGCCCAATCAGCGGCCAATTTGGTTACATTTAAGGCGTAGTAGGCACTCTCCTCTTAAAGAGATTGGGCAATTAGTCAGAATAGCCCTTCGGGGTTAGGGGGCTCCACTTAGGCGGGCGGGCCTCAGCTAATGTGCCAAATGGGGGAGTTTGGCATTTTTACGCCTAGTCGGGTCCAAATTAGTTTGGACGGAATTTGCAACTTGTAGGTGTGGCTGGAGGCTGATTGGTCTGCTTAGATTTGCTACCAATTTTTTCCAGCAGATTCGCCTTTAATAAATTCCTGACCTTTCAAATGCCAATTCAAGTCTCTGTAAAGGTAAAATATGGTAAAGGTATGAGGTCCACCATAAGCGGTTTAAAAAATCCACCTGTTATGTGTGGAATTATTTTTACACAAATCCTGACAGTTGTCTAGCCATTTGTAGCGTTTTTAAAGCCACACTCAGTAGAGGTAGGGACCTTAACCATCTAGGATCCTCATCCATGTTACAGCATTTGAAGTGAGTTCATGGAAAGCTGTTGGGAAAATCAGAAACTTATGTTAAAAAATTAACAACAAGCAGACCAGCATCAGCTACCTCCCTTCTCTCATCTAGATCCCAGCACCTGCAATCTACACCCCCAACACCTTCATAATCAATATCCTCAAAAGTGAAGGGTGTTAGTCCTGCATCCAAGTTGCTAAGGCTAGATGACTCCTCCACTAACCATGATTATTCTGAAGAATTATTGAGCGTTAGTCCCGCTGCTGCCGCTGTTGCTAGGGGTCGATCTTCAACCCAGAAGAATACTACTAGTAGTTTACAACAATTGACTGTTAAACAATCCTTTGCTAGAGAAGGAAAGTAAGAAAGCTGTCACCGAGCCGCAAAGCGGATCACAGACGCCATAGGGACTATGCTAGTATTACATCTGCGTACAATGTCCACTATTAATGCAACTGGTTTTAGACAGTTACTTAACGTCTTCTGTCCTTTTTACCAAATTCCATCACTAAACCATTTCAGTAGGAAAGCTATTCCTCACCTCTACCAGAAGGTTCTTCAAAATGTAATTATTGGGCTACAAAATGCCATTCTACCCACTGTACACTTAACCACAGATAAGTGGACATGCGGAACTGGGCAAACTAAAGATTATATGACTGTGACAGGCCACTGGGTTGGTCATTCGCCTTCACCAGCAGGAACAGTAGCAGCATGTACCCAAGTACGTCACATTTTTTAGAAGTAGGCTACTATGTGTATCAGTGGCTTCACTAAGAGGCATACAGCTGACAATCTGTTACAAAAACTAAGGGATTGCATTGCAACATGGCTAATCCTGCTTGGACTCTCCTGAGGATATGTAATTTCTGATAACGCCACCAATATTCCATCACATTTCCTGTTTTGCTCACACAATCAATTTGGTGTTACCAAACTTCAAAAAAAATGACCATGACATGCAGGAGATGCTGTCTGTGTCCTGAAAAATTTAGGGTCATTCCAATAAAATTACACCTGCAAATCTGTTCTAGGTTATGTGAATCACAGCCTCTCTGCTCCGACTGCTTAGAGATGCTGGGTTTTTGCAAGGACCAATTGCGATGTTACCACATCTACCCAGAGTTTCAATGAATACACCAAATGCGTGGTTGACATTGTGGTATGCCAGTGTAGAGGTGTCCCCGGGAGCCCTGGAACCGGTGCCCGGGAAGAGGGCGAAGATCCCCGCTGCTGCTGTGTCCCTGGAGGGACAGAAGATGGTCCTGACTGCTGTGCTCAACAAGAGGGCGAAGAAAGAAGGGGAGCTTAACCTACCATTCCAGCGATCCAGCGTTGGTAAGTATTCGCTTTTTCCCGCAGGTCTGGGCAGCGGAGGAAGGATGAGCCAATCAGGGCGAGTATATAAACCGCCAGCGGCGCTATTTTACCAGAAGTGCGGCGGCGGAGTGAGAGAAGGACGTCGTGGGACGTCCGGAGCAGCAGAAGAAGAGATCTTCAATCAACCCGTACCCCTTTATCTCAGGGACCTAGTACTTACACTGGTATACTGGTATCTCAGCCTTGAGGAATGTTATACTCACAGATATAATAATTACATTTTCCTTATAGTCATCTGTTAGAGCGCCAGCTGTTCTGAATTCTCCCGCAAGTTTACACTGGCTTTAAAGTGAACAAGTGGATCTATTAATCGCTTTATTCCCCCATCTCTCTAAATCATTCCCAAACCATATTTGTGCAGAATATTAGATTATACTGTAGAATAGACACTCTGGGGCTGAGGCAGAGTTGGGTGCAAAATGAAAGTAAATTACTGTTAAAAAAAACTCTTAAAGAAACCTCCCTTATAAAAAAAAAAGAGTACAGGAAAATTATCGTATTTCTGCCCATATGCCGAGCCATTGACATCTTGAGATGTATCCGCCTCCGCATCAGCACCATAAGCGCTGGTTTACATCAAGTAGCCATCATCAGTGAGTATTTGAAACTGCCCAATAGCATGTGTAAGATATACTCCTCCTAATAAGAGTATATGCCTGTTTCTGCAGGTCTGCATGAGCCGCATTTGTGTAAACACGTCTTGACTGTACTCGGCCTCAGGAGGGCATCAGTGCCAGCATCATGTCTGCATAGGCGCATGTGCATGCACCTTCTTTATAGGTATGCACAGAGTGACTTCAAACAAGTTAAGCTGCCTATACTGCCGTCTATCTCACTGTGCATCAGCCCCAGTGTGCTATAGGTATAATATATTTATTTTCACTCAGTGGTGGCTATTGATCGACTGAGGTAGGAAGGGCTCACCATGGAATTCCATAATGGAATTTCATTATAGTGGCTGAGGCAAAATGTATATTTTTAGCCCAAGCAGACTAAATACTCAATAACATACAATATACTTTCTGATCTGCAGACAAAATACAAGACTTTTAACAGACATGTGGGAAACCTAATGGATGAAACCCTATGACAACCCCATAGGAATTTTGAACGGGTAATCATATCTAAAGTTTGTCATTCTCTTATGCTACTTACAAGACTTTCCCCTTTACCAAAGTCATGTATATGAATCATATTGCCATGCAATAAACATTTTCCCTGAAGCGTGTACAGTACATTTAGAGATGTCGCCTGGGTCTCCTCAAATGTTCAGTGAAATGGGCAATCCACCAAGATTCTGTTCTGATATCAGTGACCTGATTGGTAAATGTGCAAGGTAAATTGCTAAGTCTCTTCATACGGCCAACACATGGGTGTGAATGCTGCCCAGGGGAGGGCTAGCAAATTTCGGCCAGGGGTGCAAGACTTGACCCAGCAGCCTATTTTAAAGCAAAAAAATGCAGGTGGCCCAGTGATCCAGCCCAAGGTAGCCCATTATGGGACCAGCCCGGGGGGCAGATGCCACCCTGCCCCTGATGCTGCCTTAGAAATCAACTTACCGTTGTCATGAAAGATGTGGGTCCACAATTCCAGATGTGGAGCCACTAAGCCACTAGCATTAGACACTAGCTGGCCAGAAACTCAGAACAGGGCCATTCAGTGTCGGACTGGGGCATGAAGGGCCCACCGGGAGACTGCAACACTAGGGGCCCACCAGAGGGGTTGTGTGGTCAGCCATCATAGAGGCGGGACCAGACACTAGAGGGGGAGTGGTCAGTCCACTAAGGACAGCTAGCACCTTACTGTAGTATAAAAAGAATGCAGTATGTGTATAAAGAATATACAGTCTTGACCTGCCTCACATATACCACGCAACAGTGTCCCCAATTCATATTATGCCCACAATAGTGTCCCCAATTCACATTATACCCGCAATAGTGCCCTCCAATTCACATATGCAATGGAATAGAGCTCTCAATTCACACACACACACACATATATATATATATATATATATATATATATATATATATATATATATATATATATACATACTCTATATATATATATATATATATATATATATATATATATATACACATACATACTCTCTGCAGTCAGCCTCTGCTCTCCCAGTAACTAGAGCACAGATGAAAAAATATATATATATATATATATATATATATATATATATATATATGTATATGTATATATATATATGTGTGTATGTATATGTGTGTGTATATATATATATATATATATATATATATATATATATATATAATATATATAATGTGTGTGTATATATGTATGTGTGTGTATGTGTATATATATATATATATATATATATATATATATATATATATATATATATATATATATATATATATATAGAGAGAGAATTCTGTCTCATGCTGCAAGTCCTGTGAAAAAAAAATCTACTTACCCATTGCTGCAGCCTCTCTGGTCCTTAGTCCTTCAGGGAGCAGACAGTCAGCTGACAGGAGGAAGGGGCAGGTCACATGATCGCAACTGCGATCTTATGTGAAAGATGACTGGCTGTCACTGACAGCCAGTCATCTGCAGCAGCAGGAACGCCGAGGAGGACAGCGGGGACGCCGAGGAGGACAGCTGGGACGCCGAAGAGGAAATCGACCCCCAGGTGAGCTGGATGGGCTCCGCCCACTTCTAGAAGGGGGTGTGGCTGTAGGGCAGCGGGGCCTACTGGTGATTTTTCCGGTATCCTGGTGGGCCAGTCCGACGCTGGGGCCATTTAACAACATTATGGGCCCCCGGACAAAGCAGTGCACTGGGGCCCCTACCTACACAACCACTTACAGGAATAAAAGTGTAAATTATCAGTATAATTAAGTGTCAGTGCTAAAACATTTAAAAAACATGCTGTACTAAAGAGATTAATCCACATAAAAATGTTTTACAATATCTTGCCAAGTGAAAAAGAAAAAGATGATATCCAACAATGCTAAAATGTTCACAATAATAACCAAGGGCCTGATTCATTAAGGATCTTAACTTAAGAAACTTCTTATTTAAGTCTCCTGCACAAAACTATGTTACAATGCAAGGGGTGCAAATTAGTATTCTGTTTTGCACATAAGTTAAATACTGACTGCTTTTTCATGTAGCACACAAATACTTCATAGCTTATTTGTACACTGAAATTTAAAGTTGATATTTGAGTGTGAAGTGAGCACTGTGGCTTTTATGCCCTTGCCATTGCCTATACAGAAGAAATGCTCATAACATTGCAACTGGTTATTGAGTAAATTGCCCACTGTTATGAAATGAAATGGAAGACATTGTTAAAGTAATAGAGACCCCGATTATCAGGACGGCCGGCACAGAATGGGTTACTGTGTGCAGGTGCATGGCAGAGCAAGTCTATAGAGATTCATTACAACTTCCTCAGAGATCTAGGTTTACTTTGTGTTTAATCAGCCACAGGCAGGATAAATGGCTTCATTTCAGCTTGATGGGAGCCAGATTACCAAGAGGAAAAAAGTCCCTGAGAATCATCAATAAGCATATTGTCCTAATTTGCAGAAACACTGTGCATTCCTGCATGGATCAAACTCTACATCATGCTCACTATTTTATTTATATTTATGCAAGCAAAAAGGTTCCACCCATAAGTTCTTCATTTCTGAGACCCACCAAAAGTTGTAGAATTTAAGGGACAGTGTCACATCATTTTATCCCAGGTGTAGATAGCTGCTTCCACCTCAACTAGAACACCGATCACTGTCAAGATACTATTTTCTGTGGTAATTGCAGCCTCTGTGCTCACCAAACAAACTGCTTAATTTTAGGTACATCCTGCTCTTTGGTGAGCATAGAGGTTGTGTATGGGCATGTGAGTGCCTTCTCCTACTATGATCAATGAGTTTTGTAGTGATAGGCTGTAAAACTGACTCCGGTAAAAACATTTCACTCTTGTATTCAAGATTTATTCTGTCTTACCCCCCCCCCCCCCACGTCTGGATGATGCCCCTCATTCTACCCCACACCTCTGGATGTTGCCCTTCATTCGATCACCTGTAAAGTAAAGCCTACCATTCCACCATTTAACCATTCCACCGTTTAACCGCTCCACCGTTTAACCACTCCCTTGCCATCTTTGTCTCCCCTTTTCATGTGCCTTGTCACGAACACAAAATTTCTCTTCTTCACATCACCATATTTTGTATCAACCCCACCCATCTGATTTCTAGATCCCCTTACACTGATCTACCCCAAGAACTTGAAATCTCTGCGGCGTCAGATGTTCTGGAAACCCAACCTCATCCCTATACTTTCCAGACAATGTATTTTCCCCTCCTGGTTACACTTCTGTCGCAATGGGCATTTCTAGGAACACTTCAATGCAATGGTATAAAGCATTCAAACGCACAAAGTGACCCTTGTGGTAAAGACCCAGTGTCGTCTCACTCTCCTGACTGATGACATAAATGAGGCTATGCTCACCATTAGGAAGAAAGCTTACATTTAAATGTATGAAAGGTGGTCTTAAGGATCATAGCAGGTTAGAACATTTTACTGTTTCCACCATGTGTATTTTCCTATCCAGAGGTGGATCTAACGAGCTGTGGGCCCTGGTACAGGGAGGCGGGAAGGACGTGAACCGGGGCCCCCAATCCTCTGCATCTGGTGATCGTGGTAGTCTTCTCCCCTTACATAGTATTCGATTAGGCAGGGGGTTACACTTCAGCCCATGAATCTGCCTTTACCAAGTGGAGGGAAAACTGGCATGGGTCTCATAGAGCTGGACTACGGGGAGGAAAACAAGTAAACTCCGTGGCACAATATGGACCTCAGTCAGGTCCTCACACTCCTGGGCTTGAGATGAGCCCAATGTTGTATTATTAGAGCATGTCAGTCCACTGATGTTAATGGATAAAGGGTAGCTGCACGGAGCCGGTCTAAAAAGTGGCCATTCCAGATGCCCCGCCCACCAGAAGTCCTTCTACAGTTTTCTTAACACCAGCATGACCTGAAAAGCGAAAGACATAAGCCCAACGTAAAAGTTTGAGATGAAGATGTGGAAGGATGAAGGTTCTCCCAGGAGGACAACTGAGATTCTCGAGAGGAGTAGAAGCTACAATACATTTGGGGTCCAGAATTGGCTTGTTCTATTCAGAGGAGTCCTGGTCAACAAAATCAAAAGATCTGGAAAGAGCATCAGCCGTCTTATTTTTTGAACCAGGCCAGAGGTCAGATTAATGTCAAATCTAGAAAAGAACAAAGACCACCTGGCTTGGCGAGGATTCAAACACAAAGCAGAACAGAGATAAAGAAGGTTCTTGTGATCTGTATAAATGGTCACCGGAAATGGAGCCCCTTCTAACAGATGTCGCCATTCAGAGAGAGCTAATTTAATCGCCACCCTTTATCTCCAAATCCTTAATTTCTCTCTGAAGGGAGAAATTTACAGGAGAAAAAAACCACAGTGGTGAAGTTTCCCTGATGAGTTCCGCTGGGATAAAACAGCACCAGTGCCATAAGAAGAGGCATCCACCTCTAAGAAAAAGGGGAGCTGACAATCTGGTTGATGAAGAATAAGAGCCGAGGAAAAGACAGTTTTTAGTTGCTTGAGAGCTTCGAGGGCCTCAAGAGACCAGATTTTATGGTTAGTCGCCTTCTTGGTCAATGCCGTAATGGGGGCTATGATGGTGGAATAACCGTTGATAAACGGTGGTAGTCATTAAACAAGCTGAAATAATGCAGACAGCATTTAAACTGATACAAAAATGCACATTACTGTTAGACAGACGTAGACGAAATACACACTTACCCTAAAAACGCCTGATGTTAATTGTGACTACACAACAAGCCGGCTGTGGGATTCTCGTAAGTTAAAATGGCCACACTGAGATTGCCGGTTTTAAGGGGGCAATGGCAGGGCCTGGCGCATCTATAATGTGGAAAAGATTCTTCAGATTCTTTATTCTTAAAACTTGTCTCCCTCTCCTCAGGGGAGAGACGAGCCCTGCCCAACTGCATGGGTTCTTTGGGGGTGAAGTAGCAGCCTGAAATTGAGGGGCCATTAGAATAGCAGTGCACCGGGTCTGTTCTCTCTTTTGAGATCTCTCCTTAATCGTAAGTCTACCTTTACACATATGGAGATAAGGTCGTTGAGGGAGGATGGAATATCACAAGAAGCCAATTCATCTTTTATCTTATCCTTGCCAGAAGGTAGCACCAGTGCCTCGTTGTTCCAACGTAGCTCTGAAACCATGGTCCTAAAGTGGATGGCGTATTGGCCTCAAGTTAACTAATCATTTAATGACTTTGTTGTGTCTGCTTTTTGTTGGAGAACAATTTGAAAATTAGGGCACAGCATGTAGATCCGCAGTTTCAGCTGATCCTCTAGATGGGAAACCGTCATTTGTTAGGTAGGAGAATGTAGATTTGCAGCAATAAGTGGTTGAAAAGCAAGAAAGTTTTTTCCGGGTACGTTGTCGAAGTCATGGGTATTCTACTGCAGTTTTTCACATTTCAGTTGGATCTTTCTTATCATCAAATAATGACTTTAGAACATCATCTACTGAGAGCTAAATCAATACAATCTATAGTTCTTTAGGTGCCTTACTGACATCAACTAGGTAGACTGAAATGCTAATTTGAGTGTGATGTCATGATTGTCAAAGTAAGTGAGCGTTTCATTGTTTTCTCCAATTAATAATCTATTCTATATCAGCTGCGTATTCCTCCAATGCTTCGCTTATATCATCCTGCTCATCAATGATCTTTGCTAACTGGGGAAAACGTTAATCCGAAATTTCTTCTAGAAGAAGTGTTTTGAAAAAAAGATAGCTTGTTTCGAAATGCTTGGATTTTTTTTCACCACATATCATATATAGACTTAGTTTTACCTTGCAAAGAAATATTCAAGTCGTTTTGATTTGACTTGATATCACACAGAATGCAGCATTCCTATAGAAATCTTCTTTCAATAATTCACATTGCTGATTCTGTTCTTCATAAACTTTAACTATCTGTTCTCACAGAGATAACATTTTGGCTAACACCCTGCGGTAGCCAACGCTAGAATGATACGGCAAATCCACACTGAATACATCATCGTCCAACTTTAGCATGTTACAAATCTGACGATACCATTTTGCATTTGCACGAATATAGTTAACAATACTTATAACTTGTTGCAAAGTGTCACTTAAAATAGTAGCGCAGAGATTTTGGTGATGCAAGAATGAAAAGAAATGAGAGCATCTGGATCTGTTAATACTTTTTTTATGTGTGCAATAAACCCTTCCTGTTTTCCTGTCATGCAAGATGCACTCACTAAATTTACCAAATTCAGTCCTACTTGTCGACATTTATCCTGTTCTGCTCTCAAGAGTGACCAAAGCCAGTAACTTTTTGTAGCAAAGAAAATCTTCTATTATCGCATGAATGAAGTATAAAACCTGCGCAGAGTCAGTATTATTAGTTGATTCATCCAAAGCGATTGTATCATATATATTTTCCTTTGGAGTATTGTACAAAGTTGTTCTGTTATGTTGAAGGCTAATTCATGCTGCTGATCAGTCATGGTTCTCCTTGAAAGAGGCAGTTGTTTGTACGTATTCAACCGAAAAGTCGTAATTTGGCAAGTTGTTTGATATAAAAAACAGTTATACTGTCATTTACAGTTGTTGAAATTAATGTTATTTTAAAAGGATCACGCAAAAATCATTCACATGTGTAAGAGATATCAGTAGTTTTTACTTTGTGCCTTATTTTACTATCCATTTACTATTTAGGTGTCAGCTTCCAACTAATCATGCGCACAAAGCGCAAAATTAAGAGTCCTTTTTGCCTGGAACTGCCATACTCGACCCCCATAGACTCTCGTCAACCGTTCTGTAAGGGCGCCAGTCAGGCGGGAAGTTAACACACATTTTAGAGTCACATTAGAACTAAATCATGAGCGTAACAGGCATTAATTTAGCCCTATGGTTTACTAATGTTCTAATTGTGGTGGTCAATCTAGGCGGATTATTTTGTTGAAACTTATTTTACTCTTTGGTAATTTAAATATGTTCATTTTAAGAATAAAATTAAATTTAAAAGACGAACAAAAACGTACTGTATATAAATAAAATTTGGATTCAGTCAAAAGGCCGCAAATATGCATAATTTTAAATAAAATCAAGTATAACAATAAAAATACTGTAGCTGAATAAACATTAATATTCATACTATTCTTGTCTTCAAACTTCACTAGATTTAATGTTTTGTTTGTCATAAAATCCTGATACTTTACTTGTACATTTTAGAGTGCATTAGATTTCTCAAGAACTGCATCCCCTTTTCACAAAGATTAAATCTAATGGCTTATAACTCAGACACAGAAATACATGGCATAAGGTAACATGTAATAAACAGCAATATGCACTACTTTACATGAATAAATACTGTGCATGTATTTCTCTGCTTTGCAATTCTTGCACTTGAATGATCCCAGTATTGTAAAAGGTGGGCATGGCTTAAACATCGCTTTGTTTTTAGTGTGTTTTTGAACCTTTCCTACCTGTTATTCTGCTACTTTGTGTATCTGAACCTTTCCTACCTGTTATTCTGCTACCTTATGTATCAAGTGTTCCCCACACCTCTTAGATTCTAAGCTCACTTGAGCAATCTAAAGGATAATAATAATAATAATAATAATAATAATAATAATAATATAACTAAAGTCGTTTTTCAGGACTTATCTCTTGCAAAGGGAGTGTAGAAGCTGTGCAGTTTCCAGAGCCATTTGCTAAGGGTACTCTTATTGCAGTTAAAAATTGTTATGCTAATTTGCACAATTTTCTGTTTTCTAGGTGAAAACGCGCAATTTTATCATTCAAGCTTTCATAAATGTTGCTCAATGTTCTTTATAGCAAGAAGACACGCAATGCTTTTTATCTTTATTCTTCAGTTTGGTCATAAAACCATAAAAGCATTACATTCAGTTCTCAATGTTCCCCTGATTACCCAGATAAGAGAAGCAGGGAAGATATTTTATCTTTGTGTAAGCACAGAATGATATGTACTTTCTGGGATATGAACCTCTGTGCAAAATGCAAGACTAGTATAAAGTAATGATAAAGTTTAATTGCACTTAAAGATGGTAGTCTAATCAGTTTATAAAACTTATCATTTTTCAAATTTTGATCCAAACCATTGTAGCTGCACTAGATTAGATAAATCTATAAACAGAAATAATGTAAATGACGTTCCAAAAATGATGGTATTCGCACTACTTGTAATGCTGCATTCATACTCTGACAAAATCTGATGCTGCTACTGACATGTCCAATTTAAATTGCAAACATTAACTTAAAATAAAGTAGTGCATTATATTTTAGAAATGTGTTTAAAGTGTGCTAATTAATTAATTAAATTAACTGGTAAGATAGCAAATTTTGTTTTATTTCTTTTCTATTTTGAATTTCTAGCTTAATAGTTAAGATCAATTTAGTGATGGACTTTAAGCACACAGATTAGTCTGTCATAGTATTCCTAGTACCAATTTATAACTACTGTGTGAACCAGAGGCGGAAAGAGTGAGCTGTGGGCCCCTCTGCATCTGCCATGCACCAGGCCCCATTATCTCCATGGGTCCCGATGCTCAATGGTAGTTCAGCCACTGGTATGAACACTTTCTAATAGTGAATAAAAGACTGCTAAACCTAAAATACAAATGATAGTAACTAATCTAAAAAAAAAAATAGTAACATACCCAATTATATGAAGAAGTGTCAGGCGCATACCAGAATTGATAATATTTGAGATTATGCTTTGATCATAGAGGATACTATTGTTATGCACAGCAGACTTTCTGGTTGTAACCCTATGTAAGTACCTTACAGTCAGCCTCTTGGAGTGTGAGATATGCTGTTAAAAGAATTATTGTCAGATAATGTGATTACCATTAAACCTGCTGAGAAGGGTGGAGACGTAGTAGTACAGAATAGCAAAGATTACTTTTTAGATGCAGAGTGACAGTTAAATTATATATTTTAGAAGGTATCAACATTTGGCACTACATGCAAGTATCATACTGAACTTAAGCTTCTTTTGGTTGAAGCACTAACTGACGGTGATATCCAGAAAATGATGGCACTTTTTATAGGGTATGCACCCAATCAATCACTCCAAGTTATCACCTCCCGAAGATTCATAGAACATGATCAGGACTGCCAAGAGGAATTCAGGGCGCCGGAACAGCAACTTCATGGGGCCCCCCTTATAGTCGAGCAAGGTAAAAACTTTTGCGCCGCCGCTAGGTGGTGATGCAAAAGTGGGAATGGTCATGCAATTGGGGGCGTGGCTGTGCATCATTGGGGCGTGGCTAGGTGAAAAGCGCTAGGCAACCCTCCTACAGAAAAAAACCTGCATTGCTGTGTACACCACTGGCACGAAGGCCATCTAGCAAGATAGTGTAGTATATGTTTGTGTACATACAGAGTTCACAGACTTGGCCTGCCCCTTACATTGGGCAGAACACTCACCAAATATTGGGATTGTCCCACTAGAAACATTTCACAGACTCTCCTGCTCTCTCCTACCTGTTCTTGTCACTTTCACCACCTGTGACTGCTAGTTTCTTTAGTTGCGGTTTGTCTGGGTCCTGGAATGTTGGGGGCCCTATATGGAAAAACAAATGGGTACATTTAGAAAATTTCAACCAGCCCCGGAGATAAATCAATTGAACCCACGAGTAATAATTAGGCCTTCCTCCAGCTCCAACATTAAAATAATAGTATTCCCATTTAATAAATAAACCTATTTCTCTCCCTCAAACAGCCCCAACAATAAAGTAAATATATAAATATATACCTATTTTCCACAACCATCAATGCCATTAAATAATTCATTGTCACATTTAATAAAGAAACCTCAATCACAGAAGCCCCCTGTGCAATCACATACTGATTTTCCCCATTTATCACTGTGTCATGCTGCCCCCCTTCTTCATCACACTGTGCCATGTTGCCCCCCCTCTCCTTCATCACACTGTGCCATGCTGCTCCTCCCCCCTTCTTCATCTGACTGTGCCTTCCTCCACCCCCACTTCTTCATCACACTGTGCCTTCCCCCCCTCCCACTTCTTCATCTCACTTTGGCTTTCTGTTTTGCTGCCCTTGCCTCCGTTCCTTTACTTGCCTTTGTATTGGCTTATTTCATCTCTTTTCTTCTCTTCAGCCTTCTATGTTGTCTCCTTGCCAGGTCCTCTTTGCGCCACTCCTCACTGAATGTTGGGCGTGATGTCACGGCTGACATTTAGTGCAAATGGAGGAGGGAAGAGGGAAGCCGGTGCCGCAATTTGTATACTCACATGATCGCGGCGCCGGTGCCCCCGCCCCCAAAAATGAAAGACAAAAAAAAAAATTAGGTTAAAAAAAACCAACAAAACAAAAAAATTTCAGCAGTGAGGGCCTGGGCTAGGGTAATTAGTACCCGCACTCTCCCCCTCTCGGCGGTCCTGAAAACTATTACACCTCCAATGCTCCCTATGATTTCAGTGATTGAGTCACTATCTGAGATACTTCACATTTTCTCAATCTTATTACTAGCATTGTATACTCCAACTCCTTATGATATTATTATCTTTAATTTATAAGGCGCCACAAAGGGTCCACAGCGCCGTACATGATATATACTGTAAACAGTGACCCATAACACAACATGATACAGAAAGAACAAAAAATGAAGAACAAAAATATACACACACACACACGATAATGCAAATTAAATTATTTCTGGGACAGTGAGTGAAAGTGATGGTATAAATCAGCAAGAAGTAGGCCGAAGCTTAAGAAAACAGAACTAGAGAAGCAGGCCAAGAGGTACAGGGGGTGATGAAATAGTAGAAGGAGCACACAAGGAAAGAGGGCCCTGCTCCTCAGAGCTTACATCCTAAAGGAAAGGGGGAGACACAAATAGGGTGGTACTAACTGGGGGAGAGAACCGGGACAAGGGAGTTAGGAGGAGAACTGATAGACTTGAATAAAGAAATAAGTCTTAATGGCACGTTTGAAGCCTTTGAGAGTAGATGCTACCCTAATGGAACTTGGAAGATTGTTCCACAGCTGGGGAGCAGCCCGGGCAAAGTCCTGGAGATGGGAGTGAGAAGAGGTAATCAGTGAAGTAGTGAGGTTGCGGTCACAGGCAGAGCGGAGGGGGAGGCTAGGAGTGTAGGTAGAGATTAGATTGGAGATGTAGGGAGGGAGGATTGATTAAGAGCTTTAAAGGTAAGGGTGAGGAGTTTAAATTTAATTATGTAGGACATGGGGAGCCAAGAGCCAATCTAGTGACTGTTGGAGGGAGACAACAGAGATAGAGCGGCAGGAAAGAACAATGAGGCGGACAGCAGCATTGAGGATAGACTTAAGAGGGTCAAGGCGAGAGTCAGGTAGGACAGAGAGGTTACAGTAGTCAAGGCGAGAGATTACAAGCGAGTGAACAAGGGTTTTCGTAGCTTCCGTGGTGAGAAAAGGGCGTATTTTGGATATATTCCGAAGGTGGAAGTAGCAGGATTTTGAGAGGGATAGAATGTGAGGCTTGAAGGAGAGGGAGGAATCTAGGTTGACCCCAAGGCATCGGACTTGAGGAACAGAGACGAGGGTAGTGTTATTAACAGAAATAGAGAGGGGGGGAGGTGGGAGAGTCCTGGAAGGAGGGAAGACAATTTGTTCAGTCTTGGAGATAATGAGTTTAAGGAAGCGTTGGGACATCCAATATGAGATGGCTGAGAGACAGTGGGAGACACGAGACAGAAGGGAAGGGGGGAGGTCAGGGGATGAAACATAAATTTGGGTATCATCAGCATATAGGTGGTACTGGAGGCCAAAGGAGCGGATGAGGAGACACCAAGGGAGGAGGTGTAGAGGGAGAAAAGCAGGGGAACAGGAACGGAACTTTGAGAAATGCCAACAGGTAAGGGAAGAGGGGGTGGTGTAGAGTCATGTGTAGAGACTGAGAAGGAGCGGTTGGTGAGGTAAAAGGAAAACCAGGAGAGGAGTGTTACAGAGGCTTATAGATTTGAGAGTTTGCAAAAGGAGTGCGTGGTCAATGGTATCGAATGCAGCAGAGAGGTCAAGAAGGATAAGAAGGAAGTAGCGTCTTTTGGATTTAGCGAGAAGGTCATTAGTGACCTTAGTGAGGGCAGTTTCAGTGGAGTGGAGGGGGCGGAAACCGGATTGGAGCGGGTCAAGGCGTAAAGGTATTAATGCTGCAAATAAATTTTGCCCTGCGTGGAGGGTTTAAGAGAGGCAGCGTAAGTTTATAATAGATTCTATTCAATTTATTTTTTCTCAGTTATTTTGTATTTATTGGTGTTTATTATTTGCAGATTATCGGAATGGCAATGATTTGCTCTAAGTTTTGCCAATAATTATTTTAATCTTAAATTCACCATCACATAATATTCTAAAACCGTTAACTGGATTATCTGGAAATCACCCTCTCAGTGTTCACAAAAATGGAAAAAAAAAAAGTGAAGGAAGGTGGCGCACTATAAGAAATGCTTTTCCATCTAAAACGTAATAACTTTTATTGGATATTCATCAAAATAGCCCCACAGAATAAGACAAAGAAGGTGAAGTACTAAAAACATTAAAAGATGTGTGTACAAAACTAGAACTTGGGACTCTGATATGTAAGCAGTTATACTTGTTTGGTATTCTCATTGCATTTATATCTCTCATGTGGCATTTAATGTTTCCTGTATGTCAGTTACTGTATTTATTCCCCAGTTCCTTCAATTAGTATTCCAGAGTAAAGCCAACTCACATAAGCAAAATATGCACCCAAATTTGTAGAACATGCATAACGGTTTCTGAGACCCTTTCCTTTTACCTGGCTCCTAAGGTTTTGGAGCGGACTCCTACATTTTCTCAAACTTTGTCTAAAGGTTCACTGCAGGCATAGGAAATAAATGTTTAACAGATTGTGACTCTCTGACCCATCAAAGTGCAGGTCTGCAACCCCAATGTACAAAAACAGTTTCTTTTATATGGTGCTGATTTTATATATAACCCAGGCATTAACTGCAACTAAACAGTGGTTCTAAAAGAGCATCATTAAACATCTATGGACTTATACTCTTCTCTTCAAATTCAGAGATTAATTACTAGAACTTCAAACATTTTTCCTGATGAAACTGTTGGTGCAAAGTGCATTGGGGCTGGAATAGCTGGTTTGCCCTGTTTACAACATGACTATGGCCAATTCGGGTAGGGTATATACTCTTCGCGGACAAACTTTTCCATTACTCATTCTTTTGTACAAATGCTATGTACTATATGCACACAGAACATGAATAGTATTGAATTGTCTGTTTGTATGTACACTATATGGACAAAAGTATTTGGCCACACCTGTTAATTATTGAATTGAGGAGTTTTAAATCAGACCCGTTGCTAGAGGTGTATAACGCACCTAGCCATGCAGTCTCAATTTGCAAACATTTGTGATACAAAAATGGGCATTCTGAAGAGCTCAGTGACTTGTGGTGCTGTGATAGGATGCCATTGCAATAAGACAGCTCATGAAATTTCATCCCTGCTGGACATTCCACTGTCAACTGTAAGTGACTCAGACACGAAGTGGAAGACCACATAAAATCAGAGCGGGGTCAACGACTGCAAAGGCGCATGGTGCGTAAAAGTCGTCAACGCTCTGCTGATTCCATAGCTGAAGAGTTCGAAATTTCACTGGCATTAATGTAAGCACAAAAACTGTACGGCAGGAGCTTAATGGAATGGGTTTCCATGGGCAAGTAGCTGCATGCAAGCCTCACATCACCAATATCAATGCCAAGCGTCGGATGGAGTGCTATAAAACACACCAACATTGTTCTGTGGGGTGACGAATCACGATTCTCTGTTGGCAGTCAGATGGGTGAGTCTGGGTTTGGCGGATGCCAGAAGAACGTTACCTGCCTGACTGCATTATGACAACTGTGAAGTTTGGTGGAGGAGAGATAATGGTATAGGGCTGTTTTTCAGAGATTGGGCTTGGCCATTTAACTCCAATGAAAGGCAATCTTAATATTTCAGCATAACAAGTCATTTTGGACAATGCTATGCTTCCAACTTTGTGGCAACAGTTTGGGGAAGGCCCTTTTCTAATCCAACATGACTGTGCCCCAGTGCACAAAGCAAGGACTACAAAGACATGGTTTGATGAATTCGGTGTGGAAGAACTTGAGTGGCCTGCACAGAGCCCTAACATGAACCCCATTGAACACCTCTTGGATGAACTGGAATGGGGACTGCGAGTTAGGCCTTCTCACCCAACATCAGTGCCTGACCTCATAAATGCTCTACAGAATGAATGGGCACAAATTCCCACAGAAACACTTCAACCTCTTGTGGAAAGCCTTCCAAGAAAAGCGGAAGCTGTTATCACTGCAAAGGGGGACCAACTCCATATTAATGTATATGTATTTGAATACAATGTCATTACAGTCCCTGTTGTGTAATGGTCAAGCTTCCAAATACTTTTGTCCATATAGTGTATGTTAGGAAATTTAGACTGTAAGCTCCGATGGGGCAGGGACTGATGTGAGCGAGTTCTCTGTAAAGCGCTGCAGAATTAGTGGCGCTCCATAAATAGCTGATAATGATGATTATGATGGTATACAACAAATTATAGGGTGCCTGAAACTCACAACAGCTCAATAATTTTGGCAGACATATGCTGTATAACATCACTATTACAAAGCCTATTCATGCTAAAATCAATGACTGCTCTAGGTTATGTACTCATGGGCGGTGTAACATTGACATATGGACTGTTGAAGTGCATTGGCAGGAAACTCAATTGTTATCATGGGTGGAACGTAAACCACCAGTAAGTAGGTGTTCTAACAAATGTGTACATTTCTTCAAAGACTTAATATTGAAAAGAGTTTGTAGCTATTGTGCAACATCCACAAGCCAATACAAAAAATGGATTTATGATCAGACCTTGGAATGCGTTGAGAATGAGGTGGTATGGAAATTAGGGAAAACACATTTATTTCTTGCCACTCTATTTTTTTCAACTTTTTGTGCTTTTTTTAAAGCAAATAGTTATATACATTCATTGTTAACATTATGACACTTTTTACTCCAAAAAGAAACCCAACTATTGGGTATTGGCATATACATAGCTAAGTATAGGCAAGTATTGGCATATACGTAGATATATGAGAAAAAAAAATAAAAGTGTTTCTTAGTTACAAACATTGTGCAGTTGTCAAGATATTAGATATTATTAAAAAATAAATAAAACTAAAATTGATAATAATTTGACCCCCAGCCACCAGTTCTAGGAATGCGTAGCAACCCATTTAAAGTGTCCTTTATTTTTTTTAGAACTGCAGGAGTCAGTTGATATGCCACTGAAGTTTCATTGATAATGACACGTTTTAGATTATTTGGTAGTGCATGTTTACCACGAGAGCCATCATAATTAGCTTTGTGTATCCATGTTTTATATAACTTGTAAGGTACGTGGTGCTGAAACAGCAATTGTGCAAATCGATGAGGCTGGCCGCGGCTTTGCATCTTGAAGTTGTTCAACAGCCCTGTTGACACAGTAGCCAATGGGATATCTGGTAATGCTTCTCCCATAAAGTCAGCGATACGGTAGATATCTTGGTGGACTTGTGACTGTTCTGATATGTCTAATACATTAGGAAAGGATGGTGCATTAACAGAATGGGTATCAATATTGGTTACAGTGGTTCTTGATGGGGAAAAACTCACTGGTCCTGTAAAAGTTGGGGAATATAAAGACTCAAATGATGATGGTAGCAGTGGAGTCTGTGCTGGCTGCTTTATAGCATCCTGGCACACATCTAAAAGCAAATCATCTTCTATGCAGGACTCAGAGACAGTACAATTATTACTCACATAACAGTGGTTCTCGGGTTCTTGTGTGTCTTGTTGTTCAGGGTCAACAGTAACATTCTTATGTTTAAATTCCTTTAGAATGTGGGTAATGTTCCGGTCTATTTTTGCCATTCGTCGCCCAAGTTTAGTAATGCAGTGCATAAGTTGTGTAAACTGCACAGACAGTGGTACTTGTAGATGTTTTTTTTTCACAATGCTGGATCTGCTTTCTGGTGTAAGCAACACCATACTGGGTATACTGTTTTTTGAATCCAAATATGTCATAGCATCTAGAAGATATAATAAACAAATGCATTTAATAATGAATTATCAGACAGTAAATAGAAATTGCTAAATATATACATCTATAATAGTTTCCAACTGTGTCTGAAAATCGCTAAGTGCCTGTGTTTTTTTTTTTTTTTTTTAGATAGTCTTTTAAATCTCTTTACTCAGATAAAAGCATACCAATAAAGAGGACATGAACTATTGATACATCATCTACATTTCACATATGCAGATACTGCAAGTCAATGATATGTAGAACTCCAATATATTTACAGTCATGTAAAAAAGAAAGTATACCGTTTTTCAAATGTATGTTTTTACATATACCTAATCAACAATCATTTAGCCCTCACCAAGTCTAATCTCATGTGACAAATAACCTATGAGCTATTACGGTCATTATGTATCAAACAAAAAAGAAGGCAACGTGAAAAAGCCATGTGTGATAAAATCTGGGATGAGGTGGTGTGTAGAACCACTATTAGGAACAAGAACTTGAAATAGTAGTTTCCTGTGAGTATAAATATACATTATGCATTGTATTTGAAATTTTTTGACACATTCCTTCTCACAACACTGCTTCAATTCATTGATGTTTGAGGGCATTAGTTTATGCGCAGCCCTCTTAAGGATTCATCAACATCATCTCAATGGGGTTGAGGTCTGGACTTTGAATTGACAATTTCAAAATCTTAATTCTTTTCTTTTTCAGTACTCCATTCAGTTTGCTGGTGTGCTTTGCATCCTTGTCCTATTCGATGATCCAATTTCAACCAAGCTTCAGATGTCCTCACATTTTCCTCTAGAATCTTCTGGTATAAAGAGGAGTCATGATGGAGGAGCTCATGATGGATTGTGAGGCATTCAAGTCAAGTGGCTGTAAAACAACCCCAAATCATCCCCTCTCCACCAAAGTGTTTAACGGTTGGTATGTAGTTCTTGTAGCAATATGCTGCATTTGGTTTTAATGCACAATGTCATGTTTGTTGAAAACCAAAACAAACCTATTTTGGTCTTACATGTCAATGTTCTAGAAGTCTTGTGTTTTGCACAGATGCAACTTTGGACAAATTTGCTAGGACACCCACTCATGAGATGACTGGTAACTATTTCCATTGTTATCCATACCTAAATAATTTTTCTTACTGTAGAATGATTTGAAAATTACCTTGAAGCCCATTCCAGATTGATGAGCACTAACAATTGCTCTTCTGAGATCATTGCAGATATCTTTTCTGCTTGTCATAGTATTCACACAACTCCAAATGTTCCAATCCAAACTGCCAAATGTTCTGTTTTTATATATAAGTGGTAGCATCCCCTGATGATTAAATAAGGAAGTGCACTTGATTAGCAGCACCTGCCTCTAATTACTTGCTTTTTTGATATGGAAGCAGAGAGGATGTATATTTTTTCATCATTGGCTTCTTCTTGGCTTTTTTTGTTAAGGAATTATTGACAAAGTAAAATCTGTTATAGGTTGTAACATAGGTTTAAAATGTCTCAGGACTTCATGAGGACTAGATGATTCAACATATGGGATGGTGTTGCGTTGGAGATATGCAGTTTTGTTGTCGATGGTGAGGTGCTGGGAGCACAAGACTCTAAAAGCTCAGAGGTAGAGGAATATGTGTGAGTAATGGAAGGAAGGTATGTGTGTAATAGTAGTAGCTGATGAAGAAAAAAAAAAGCTGCTAGTTTCTGGTGAGTGGGTGGAAAAGAGGATATTTGTACTCCCCGTAAAATCGGTTTCTCTTAATCAATTTGGGGGAAACTGCTCACCATGGGGTATAGAGGGTGCTGTGCAGGGAATATGGCATTAAACTAACAAACTTGTCTGGCCTGCTCCCTTCCCCTCTATGCCCCCTGGACAGAGACACACCAGTTTATTTACTAATAACAAAAGCTGCCTGACACACTTCATCAACTGATGCTCCATTCCGCGTGCCCAGAAGGTGCTGACCGACCTGGTGGAGTGAGCCATAATTTCCTCAGGAACTGGAGAAACCTCTGAGATATATGCGAATAGTATGATGAATAGTATTCTTAATTCATATGGCAACTGTCTGTTTCGTTGCTGGCCGTACTCTCTTGTAAGTGTCGTATAACGCCAGGAGACTGTCAGTTTTATGCACGATGCCGTGAGATTGACATGGTTTCTTAAAGCCTGGACTACATCCAAGAGATGTAGCGAATCCTGAGAACCGGGCTGCAAGTCCGAGGGCAACACAGATATGACAATATCCTGGTTGAAATTAAATTTTGGCACTACTTTATGGTGGAAGCCGTGGTGTGTAAAACAACTCTGTCCTTGTAAAAAATGATGAAGGACGATCTACAAGACAGGGCCGCCAACTCTGAAACTTGTCTCGCAGATGATATAACGAGTAAAAAGGAAGACCGAACAGGTCAGAATCTTTAAGGGAACCGAATCGAACCGAATCTAACGGTTAATACGGTGACTTCTGTGATGCAGAGAGAACCAGATTCAGGTCCCACGGTACCACCGGCGGAACAAAAATGTGGTTGGACGTGAAGGACCCCCTGAAGAAAAGGGTGTTCTTCCGGTAACACAGACAGACGTCTTTGGAAAAAAACAGACAAGGCAGTCTGCTTGGTAATGTAACTTTAACTTTACACTTGGAACAAGTAAAGTATTTTGTTCGGAATGCTTTTCCCTTATCAGACATTTTCTGAAAGGCATTGCACCACAGTATAGAAAGCAAATAAGAATAGTACGGTCACACAAGACACAGGAATTTTTTACTAAGATACTAACTGATCTATGACTGACAGTCAAAAGTAGTATCTTACACTAATCGTTATATATATATTTAATGGTGCAATATACAGCTATAGTATAGTACAGAGCAGTACTTTTGTGAGTAGGATTCTATGTAATATACTACTTGCACAAATAGTAGTATACCCATGTCCACTAAATACAATAAGTATGGCCGTATAAAACAATTTGGTAGCTAGACTTCAAGACAGGAGAGGAGTCCGTCAGCAGTTGGAACTTCAGTGTGTGGCAGGGGAGTGTCTGCAGATCCTTCCCGGGCACACTTCGTGCCAAGTGAGAAGCCAATGAGTTGTTTGAGGTGGGAGAGCCCGAGCTCCTCCTCCCCGTTCAGAATGCAGTCTTCTTCTCTCCTGTCCTGGATCTATTGGAGTGGCTTCTAAATTATAAGCCCCTCAGCAATCCTTAAACAGCCTGTCTCCTCTAAATTATGCTTTTGAAGCATAGGGCTGTACTTGTACCTCGATCCACCTCTCCTCTCTGAGGGGGGGAAACTTCGTACATTCCACAAGATGGCAGCTGCCACCACTACGAAGAAAGGCACTCTCTGCCTGTTAATGGCAATGCTGGGCTTCAGGGATTCTTTAATGCGACTGCAGCTTTGCTTAACCGCCTGTCAACACTGAATTGCAGTGACAACTGTTCTGCGGCAACGCTGGTAATAGTGTGCTGGGATAAAGCACACTGTCGAATGTCTGTATAGAAGAAAATAAATTAAAATGTGTAAATAAAATGAAAAAAAAAAAAATCTATACTTCCCTTCCTATTAATAAAAGTAAGCCCAACTCCTTGGGCACTTAAACTACACTGAGGAGCTACAGGGGGCTTGCCGAGGGGAGGGGTCTGTCAGCAAGTTACAATTAACAAGTTAACTAGTTAGGTGCCAACTCCACACTCCCCTCATACAACCCCATGGTAGCAGTGTCCCACAGATTGGATGAAAGAGAAAAAGATTATAAAATTGTGTGTTCTTTTGTAGTTATGAGTGGGATTGATGAAAATATAGGATAGGGATATAAATGCACACAAGATAAACAAATGTAAACAGTTGTATACAGAGATAGGTTATTGATGTCTGTAGTGGTTTAAATATTAGGAAATATGATAGATAAATGTTGAAAAAGCAGAAATGTAAATAATTATATAAAAAGACAGATTTTCAAATAGTGTAGTAGTTCCATGTGGCTTCTTTAATGTTTTTTTTTTTAAGAATGGTACCACTGTTGCAAAAGCTCTTACCATACATACACTTTTTTTCCATTACTCACACTTGTTCTTTTACCTCCCAGCTTTTAGATTCTCATGCCCCCAGCACCTTATCACCAGCAACAACACTGCATATCATCAGCACAACACCACCACAGACATCAATTTACCGGACAAAAGGGGACCAACTACATTGCTACACAGCTACGAACGGACACTGTTTTGTAGCGCACACACATATTATCCCCATACACAGCTGAGCACATGAATATACCTACCTTTGTCTTAGTCTAGACTATTGCTAATGATGTCCTGATATGTAAAAACACAGATTTGAATGATGACAATACTTTTTTTTTTTTTCCACATGACTGTATGTATTCAAGAAAATCACCAAAAACATGCCTTTGTTTTTGACAAAGATTTACCTGAACTCTGGTTTACTAGGATATTAAAAGTATTCTGTGTCTGTCTGTTCATTGTGATCACGTCCTGGTACAACTCCTTGTGTGCTTGTAAATACTCCCACTCCTCCTTTGAAAAATAAACTGCAACGTCATCATATTTTACAGGCACCTGCAATAAAGAGGAAGTTATGTTCACCAATTGTACAGACAGGAAGTCTGGTGTGCAGAAGAAAAACATTTTTTTTCTTATATCAGTAAATTTGAAATATATTTAGATTGAAAAAATGCCTGTCCAATTTGCATTTTTGAATATTATATAAAGCAAGTTTTAGTTAATTTTAACTATGAGTAATTATCTGTATCTTGACATTCCTTCTTCTGTTGGTCGCAAGTTGGGGGTCTATATGGCATGTAATGATTGATACAGTTTATTAATGGACCATATTTCTACATTCTCAGAACAATACTTAAATTATTAAATGTTATGTCAAGTTTTAGAAAAATGCTTCTTAGTGGTGGCTGTACACAATCCATAAATCTCTCTCTGCATCAGCCAAGGTATCCAAATCATAGTCGCTGAGGTATTAAAGGGAACTTAACATCAACTGTGTTATCTCTTTATTCCTTTTGTTAAAAAAAATATTTCTGTGGGAAACAGGGCATTTGTTAACACCAGCATACAGCTGTAAGTGTTCCTTGGTGGCCACTACTGCTCCCTCCCCATCCCATTCTCTTCCCCTCTAAACAAATGTGTGATAAGGAAGCAAAGTACTTATATCAGCAGCATAGATGGGGAGTGATGTATATGGAGATGGTGTAGTTTTAGCACACACAAGAGGAAAAACATCTGAAGACAGCAAGAACAATGGTGGTGGTGGTAGTGGTGGCGGGCTTCAAATAGACCATTTAATTGATAGTAGTAGTAGTAGTAGTAGGCACACACATTTTGTAATAATATATCTTTATAACTCTATTAGGTAAATGATATGGAAAGCTTTATAAAACAAGGCTAGTGTACATTTAACAATTTAATCTAAAGTAGGAGCATCCTAAAAGCCTGATAAATGTGTGCATAGAGCCAGCATTTGACTACAACTATTGTAGCCCATCCCTCACAAATTGTTGTGCGCAACAAACATTTCTTGCCATAAGGTAAGTTTTGCAGTAAACAAAATCTAATGCCAATATCATGAACGACTCATTCTCACCTCTTCAGTTGAGTGGCTGCTGCACTGGGGGGAACTCTTCTTTACAATGGTATATTCCTACAAAAGGGTAACATACATTAGACCAACAAGCCTTCACATTAAGAGACGTGTTTCTGGTACTTCATCACCAGTTAGGGGATAAATTAATCTTTGTCAGTAGCCAATTTAAACATGGGGGTAAATGTATCAATGTCCGGATTCTTCAACTCCGGCGAGATCGGTGTCTTCAGCGCTTAAATTTAAAGCGGCGCTGCCTTGTAAAGGGAAACTTCCCTTTCCAAGGCTGCACCGCTTTAAATTTAAGCGCTGAAGACGCCGATCTCGCCGGAGTTGAAGAATCCGGACATTGATACATTTACCCCATGCTCTTTAGTTGAGTATTGACTGTATCACACAAGCAAATCTTTCCAATTGGTACTCTATCAAAACCAACAGAAACAACAGCTACAGAAAATGCGTAATAACTGTTAAACCTCTGGATAAACCCACTTTTATAAAATCAATGTTTATTTATTAAATATACATTTTATACACTTATAAACACTTAATTTGTACAAAAATCATAAACATACAGGAGTAAATATAAGAAGTTGCTAAATATTTTGTTAGAAAAGCTGGTTCTTCATCTGTTTTTTATTGCCATCATTTTAGTCTAAAATATTAAGGCTCTAGAACCCTCAGAGCAGTTTTCTGTTCTGTGTTTCTTGGATGTTACTGAAACTTTGCTTCCCCCCTCTGACACTGCTTCCCCTGCAGTTCTCTCCTTTGGAAGTCTGTCCTCACCCACACTCCTCAAGTGGGTGGCCATGGCCCGGTTTCTATTCTCCCTCACTAGCACTTTCAAAATCACTCCCCAGAACTCTCACTCTCCTCCTCTGAAGTCTATACCATTAGTCTCTTCACTCCACTCCACCTTCTTTTCACTTACAAAACATACTTTCCTTCAGTCTTACCTTGCCTCCTGCATCCACCCTCCACAACAATCCATGCACACACAGAGACACCTAAACGCTCTTTATCGGATCCTCTTCTCAGCCTCACTTGTACCAATGCTCTCACATATAACTAACATGTCCAACCTTAATGTAACTAGGTAAGGAAGGTCCAGCCACATCAAATGCCATCCAAACTCCCACCATGGCACTCCAAACAGACTCCCCATCTGCAACATTTCTCCTGTCAATGGAAAAAAACCATTAACATACAGTCATGCACTCTCCATAGTCAAACATTAGCAGTAGAATACTGAAGGGCTCAGAGATTTTCAATGTGGCACTCTCATAGGATGCCATGTGTCTAACAAATCAGTTTGTTAAAGTTCTGTCCTGCTAGTGCTATCCTGGTCAACCTTAAGTTCTGTTATTGTGAAGTGGAAACATCTAGAAGCAACAGCTCAACTGAGAAGCTGTAGGCCACACAAGTCTAAACTGAACTGAAAATTGCTGAAGCACGTAGTGAGTAAAAATCATCTGTCCTCAGCCGCAAAACTCACTGTCGAGTTCCAAACTGCCTCTGGAAACGTTAGCATAAGAAACGTTCATCGGAAGCTTCATTGATTAGGTTCCCATTGTAGAGTAGCTGACACACAAGCCCCAGATCACCATGCGCAGTATACTTCCTGGTGGTTGAGCCTTTCCCCAAAGGATTAGCCACCTTACAGCAGAGAACGCTGATCATCCATATTATCCCCCCACCACCACTGTCTTCTGCTGCTGTGTATGCCTGTCCATCTCTCCTCTGCTGACAACATGTGTGAAGACAGCAAGCTACAGCATTGCAGGGCAGAAGGTAAGTGTTAGGGGAATGGTCTTTCAATATAGGCATTGTGGGAGGGGAGGTAGAGCGAGTGGGGACAGAAGTTATTAGTTTAATGGTAGGGTGAGGGTGGCTAATTATTTAATGGTGGATAGGAGTCATTACATTTTTGGCGGGGGCTATTTAATCATGGGGATAATTTAATTCAATACTGGGTTTAAGGTGGTATTTATTAGTTTAAAATGGGATGATGGGACTATTAATTAGCCGAGGTTGGGAAGAAGCAGGGCCATTTATTAAATGTGAATACTAATTATTTAATTTCTCTGCTTTTTGGTAGGAAATAGGTTTAGTCATTAAATGTGAATGCTATTAATTTAATATCAGGCTGGTTGCCGTGAGAAAAGCCTAATTATTAAACATGGGTGTTTTTTATTTAATGCCGGGGCTGGCTAGGGGGACTGAGGCATACAGTGTTCATGCATTGCTAGGCTTTCCATATTTCATGTATCTATCCTTTTTCCAAACGGGATCCCAACATTCCAGGATCCAGACAAGCAGTAACTGAGCTTAAGACACCAGCAGCTGGTAGTGAAAGCTGCAAGAACTGGTAGGAGAGAGCTGGACAGTCTGACAATTGTCCTGGTTCTGGTGAGGCAGTCCTGATTTTACCTTACTGTCTCGCTCACATGGGACTTTGTCCTGACTGCAGGGACAGTTGGAATATATGTCCCACTTCACACTGCTCTGCTCGTGAAGGGGGAGCTGTTTGCACTTAACAGTAGTGCAAGAAGGATTGCCCATCTATTTGAAAGGGATGGAGAGCAGCCTAGCACTACTGAAACTGATAGTCATGCTCCTTGAATGCTGGTCATGCCCACTCTGATGGAGTGACATGGAAACCACTCTCTAGTAATCCTGCATTTGGACCTGGATGAATAATAATAATATGGAGATTTTTAGCATTGTTTGGACTGGGACCCTTAGTTCTAGTGAATGGAAATCTTAATGCTACAGCATATAATGTCCTTCTACAGAATTGTGTGCTCCCAAATTTGTTTGGAAAAGGTCCTTTCCTGTTGCAACATGACAATGCTCACATGCACAAAGAGATCCAGTCATAAAATGGTTTTCCGAGTTTGGTGTGGAAATACCTATTTGAACACCTTTGGGAGGAATTGAAAGGTCAACTTAGAAAGTGGAGGCTCATTAATTAACTATTAATGTTCATGGTTTTGGAATGAGACAAGAAGCATATATGGATGTGATTTTCGGTTGGCCACACACTTTTGGCCATATAGTGCATACTGGCTGCACCTTCTCCATGAACCTAATATGTCCTTTTTCTGTTTTCAATTATGATTTTTCTTTTTTGTACGATTTATTGTAACTACTGTCCAATGCTGAGGACATTTATGGCATCTTATATATAAAACATTAATTTTGATTCCTTGCTTTAAAGGATTTCTTGGTCGGAGTCCCTCATCTCTCTCTGCGTTGGTGTTGGTGTCACACTTACATCAAGCAAAAGGAATCGTCTGCACTTCTGTATGCAGTGGACGTGAGGATACAATGCTTTCTTTGTCTCACATCTAAAATTATTACACAAGCTCACCTCTCCGGTTAGCATGTAGATAATATCTAATGCATGGTTCAAGATCATTTCAGTCTTCTGTTTGTCAGGTTGGATGCTGTGCATTCTTAGAGTCCGTCAGATTCTCCAAGAATGTGACCTAGGGGAGAAAAGTGTCAACTGGTAACATTTTTTAAATTCCTCATCTAGAACAAAGAACAAAACACATGTCCCTAACAGAAGCTAAACCCCCCAAAAAAGACACCATAAACAATGTGAACAACATGACTAAGGTCACTCAAAATACAACAGCAGCATATCTGGAGAAAAGGAAAGAAGAAAACAAGCAAGTGACATAACTGACATAGCGCAGAGGTTGCATGAAAGGGTATCAGGAGAAGGTTGAAGGGTGGGAGTTGATTAGGACAGTGGATAAACATGCCACCACACCAGAAAACATAGATAAATATAATTGCTTATTCAGTAATGCTGAAGTATGGTCTATGTAGTAGTATTTAGGGCTATATATACTTTTTCATGTTTACTACTAAGTTTAAAATGTACAAGGGTGTTGTGAAATGGGGAAGAATTAAATTGTATATACTGTAAACATAAGTATACATGGAAATAAACTGTAACAGACAACCACTGGAGCAGAGAGTCATGTCCACTAGCATCATGCTGACGCACTTAGGTTTCCAGTTGCCCGAAAACCCCCCACCAGCCTGAAACATTGAACTCCGTTTAATGCAGTTAGAAGTATGACAAGCAGCGTGATTTCCCTTGTGTAGTGGACGTATACTACAGCAAAATCCAAATGAGTAAGTGTTTTGGATGCCCATGATACAAGGGAAAACTTCTCACTTGAAGTGCTATTCAAGTACTGTCATAATGCACACCTTTTTGAATTGCTTTTTATTTGATGCTGCTGTAGCTCACGCCCAATGTACAGTGACATCCTTTTCATAAGGCATGAATTTTATGCACTGTAATCACTGACAGATTGGTCACTGAACAAGGCCATAAATACATGGCCTTGTTTCAAGGCATTGTTTTTACTAATGGCTACGGTGGCACCCAGTGTCAGATGTAAGAGGACTGCAGTTGAAAAAGGTCTGCCCTGCCTTCGTATAAGAAAAGTAGGCAGTATAGTGCTTGCTCGAACTGCACCAATAGCTTCTAGCAAAGAGTTTGGTCTGATAATGATTCAGAGAACTGCCTAGAGCCTCAATTTACTTAATTTTAAACATACAGAAGAATCCATAGGTCTAACATTCCTGTATAACTGGGAGTGGAATGGATGGGCTAAAGAAGGTTAGACCTGCAAATGCATCTACTTTGAGACAAATACCCCCTATCTCAACCCCTTGACTGCGTTTGTTTCTATTTGCCTGATAAACCGTTCAAAGTCTAAAGCTGGGTACACACTACAGAAATTTCGACCAACTTTTTATGCCGAGCGATTTTACATGCGATCGATGGTCCGATAGCTCGGTCCATGGACTGCATACACACTAGCCTTGTTTAGGACGATAAAGGGAAGAGCGGACGTCCCTTTAGCGACTTTTTACAGCCATGTTGTCGTGAACAATGATTTTAATTTCGTACACACTGCAGCGACATTTGCGGGAAATGTAACGAGATACCAAAGGCATTAGTATAAAGGGGCAGAGCTTTCGCTAAAGTTAACACCCAAAGCTGCATAAAAAGAGAAGTCTACACTGTCTCTTCATTCATTTCTATAAAATAGAAGAAGTTTAGTAATATACATTTAATTTAGAAGAAACATTTAACTGCTAAAGTGCAATGCAATGAATATTCCCGAATAATAAAATCCCTTCGTATGTAATGGAATGCTCCATTCTCGGTGGACATCATCGCTGATTGGTCCACAGCAGAAAAAAATGCCCATGTCTGAGTGTATAAAATGACAGAGGAACCTGTTTGGCGCCGAGGAGCGTCAGAAGATGGCGAGTGAGCAAGTGGCAGTGGGGGTTGCGGGTGAGAATGTGTCAGTGGGGCTTGCAGCTATGGAGACGGAGACGGAGATAGAGTCAGAGATGGTGCTGGAAGGGCCAAAAAATGTTGGACAAGTTAAGGTGGGGGATGGAGATGCTCAAAGAGAGCAAAGAGCAAATCCAATGAGCCCAAGAGAGGTGGAGATAATGGTCAAAGTACTGGACCAGGACGACAACGACATTAAAAAAGGTCAGTAGCACATGTAGTGTACCTGCTAGAAGGACTTTATTTCATTCTAGTGTCACATAAAGCTAAATGCTTTGGGAACATACCTGTACCGTTATAATAACCAAAATGGCGCCTGTTTTCCTGAATGCTCGGAAGTTAAGCCCGCTATTGTTGTGATTTCGCCACAGGGACCAAAATATAAACTGATCTCAAACAGTGTGAAAGTTGAGAAAATTAGAGTATTTATGTCGTTGTATATAAATTACAGATATAGAAGTTAAATGGTAAACATTTTTTTATTTCCTTGTATCGTAGATAAAGAAATTAAAGGGAATAGAAACCCAAGCCACATCAAGACCTGTTCTGCCACAAACCAGTAGCACCTTTAAAAATACTAAATACTAAAAATAATACTCTGCAGTACTCAGCTCTCTGATTGGTATGGGCGCGCTCACTTCTCATGCGGATCTTTCTGACAGCTGTGTGTGTAAAAACGTTTGTACCTTTTTCCTGCAATAAAAATCTTGCTTGAACACTGTGTGGTTTATTCTGGGTTCTTCACAATTATAAGGTAATCAAGGTTAATATAACTTTAATAGGTTATAAAGGTATATAAAGGTTATAAAGGTATATAGGTGTATAAAGAGTAAATTTGAAAAATACACGTGCTTTACACAAGTGTAATGGTCTGCAGCCAGACAGGTGCAATATACATCGATACAAAACACTAGTCAGTGATGTGCGGATTCCGCACCACGTGGGACTGGGACAGACGTAAAAAAATTAACATACACACGCCCCCCCCAGGTCGAGGAAGTATGTCGTGGATCGGTCAGAAGTTTATACACACTACACAGCGGAAACGAGATTGGAACGAAAATATTAAACGGTACGACCAACCAAATGAGGCGACAATCGTCCATTTGGGCAGACTTTCAACCATCGTGTCACTGCACACACTGACCCGACTTTTGAACGAGCGGTCGTATGTCGGCTGATTCAGCCGATTATTGGATGAAAACTGTGTAGTGTGTACCCAGCTTAAGGATGGGTACACACTACAGAAAATAAATCGTGCCAAGGAAGCGTACTTGGCACGACAATCGGGAGAAAAACCTGTAGTGTACCCAGCCTAACTAAACTAAATGTATACTTTATGTAAGTTGTGAGTGCAGAGTCTTTGCTATCACTTTGGTATCCTGATGTACACAAGAAGCAGCAATATTAAGCCTAAAACCAAAGACTGTTCCTGGGAATGAGTGGAAGTTGGTACACATATCATACCTCCCAATATTTACACATGCCCCGCAATTTTATGATGATATAAAAATGAAGTAGAGTACCACAACCTACCCAAAAACAAAGGATGCCTATAAAACCAATAATTCACTGCCCAGGATGTGTCCCTAAATGGCGCACACTTGGCTTTTCGTTAACCTTTTAGTCAGACGTACTGTATAAGTTTGGCTGTAAAATTAAAACCCTAATGATAAAAAGTTGTATGTGTTCCCCAAATATTGCAATAAAACGAATAAATGCCTCGTACAACTACCTTTCACAGCCTCTTAGATGTGGATGCAACCTCAATAACCAGATTGGTTGGAATATATCACGCAATCTTCGCAAGAGGTTGTGGGAGTTGTAGTCCATTTTGCTAGTGACTCTAAGTAGTACTACAGTACAGTGTTACAGTAGTACTTCAAATCCCAGTATGCAACATATGGTTCCTTCCATAAGTGCATCAGCCTATCAGAGCATCTTATTTAGTGGGCTCAGAAAAATAACAACAGATGGTTACTGCATATACATGTATGGTGCATGGCTGCTAGAACTTATGAAATAGTTTCACTAGAGTGTGTTTATTACAGACCGGCCAGGCTGTGTGTTGCACATTTCAAAATAACAATAACTCTGGAATGTTATTGAGCAAAGTATACAGTGATTTTTATTCTATTTCTCTGAGGACACACTTCCGCTTCCGGTACCTAGTGACAGCTGTCGTCCTGGTCCTGTCATTTATGAATACATAGACATAGCGACATGGATCAGCCTGTCAGTGAGGCAGCTTGTCTGGTGCAGAAGAACAGACGAGCGACATTAGAGCGAGTGGAGAAATTTATCTCCGAGCTGTACTTCACTGATTGCAATCTGCGGGGAAAGTGAGTGATGATGCTGCTGCTGTCTTATGCCGACTGCATTATTAACACTGACACACATAGCCTGCCCTCATTCTATGTATCCATCTGGCCTTTTAGTCCTTCTACTCACAGTCTTATAGACCTTGGGGCTGATGTAGAGTGAGTGAGTGTTACACCTGTTCGCATGACTTGCTTGAGCCTCACACATATCAATGTGTACTACTCTGCATATGGGTGTAAATTCGCTATTTGTGCGTGCTTTTTATTAGTAACTTACACTCATTTTGAGACCAACTCTGCATCAGCTGCCTTTTATCATCAACCTGTCCTTATTCTCTTTGCATACCTGCCAATATGACCACATTCGACAGTGAGATAACACTCTTGTTTCTACTTTTCAGGGTAAGCCTGTCCTTACACCTTTTCTTCCCACAGCCTACATGTGTGACCTGTCTTAATTTGTACTGTAGTTCTTCTTTTGCGTCATGTTCCATACCTCCTAACTGTCCAGATTTAGGCGGGACTTCATCATCAACATGTATTTATATAGCACCAGCAAATTCCGTAGCGCTTTACAATTGGGGACAAATACAGTAATAAATAATACTGGGTAAAGCAGACAAAGGGGTAAGAGGGCCCTGCTTGCAAGCTTACAATCTATAGGTCCATGGGAGTCAGATACATAAGGTTAAATCTACATACTACATATTGGTCCAGCCAGATTGCACAGTAAAAGTGATTCATATGCTATGTGATCCAATCACACGACAATGTTTGTCTGGGGTCAGAGGGTTGTTGTATTGTGTGAATTGGGTAAAGGGTGGTAATAGGGTAACATAGTGAAGTTAAGAGGGTGGTTGAGAAATATTATAAGCTTGTCTGAAGAGGTGGATTTTCAGAGAAAGCTTTAAAGTTTGTAGACCAAAGGAAAGTCTTACTGTGCGAGGGAGGGAATTCCACAAAGAGGGTGCAGCTCGAAAAAAGGCCTGTAACCGGGAATGGGAAGATGTAATGAGAGTGGATGAGAGATGCAGATCTTGTGCAGAACAGAGGTGTCGAGCTGGGAGATATTTTGAGACAAGTGAAGAGATGTATGTTGGTGCAGTTTTGTTGATGGCCTTGCATACTAGTAGAAGAATTTTATATTGGATTCTGTAAAAAAAAAAACAGGCAAACAGTGTAGAGACTGACAGAGTTGCTCAGCTGAGGAAGAACGATTTTCAAGGAAAATCAATCTAGCCGCTGCATGCTAAATAGGTCGTAGGGACAGTCTCTATTTGATAGCTCTATCTGCCATCCCGATTCGGATAACTCTGTCTCGATTTGTTTAGCCGTAATGTTGGGCGGTGTGATGTATATTAATAATATTTGTTAGGGTTTTTTTCTTTACAGCTTTGGGACTGTTTAATATTTTACTGGCATACTATTGTGTTTCTTTACGATTTGCAAACATTCAAATATTGCATATAAAGATTACATATAAGATTAAAACATAATACTAGTGATAATTTAAAGATTTACCTTTCTTAATGGAATTGCAATATTTAGGTTATTCAATGTAAGTTTACCTAAACTGCTCTACCCACGCAAATCATTTCAATATCACTGATTTGTCAACTAGCCTTAGAAATAATGTCCCTGGATTATAATTATTAAAGCTATGAAGGAGGCAATAGACAAGGCTGTTATATTATGGCATTGACATATTGTGTATTGAGTATAAGAGAAAATACTTATAGAAATATACTTAAACAAGGCGCTAGGGGCAAATTCAGTTATCGGCAAGATATTGTAGGGACCTTGCACAATGTGGTTCTATGCAAATAACTGGCATTTACAATACAGAAAATATTGCTAATTTCTGAGTGAAGATTAATACCATAACAATCCTGGCTAATTAATGCTGTCTCTATGATGTTTCATATTTTTGTTAATAAAGGATGCATTTTAAGTGACACTTTAATTGGCTTTGGCACTGTGTGCAAAAAAGTTTTGAGACTTTAAAGCAGGCATATTCAAATTATGTTTTTGGGGTAACATGCAGTCCTTTGCTTCCTTGCGACAATAATCTTGACATGTGTATGTATTCTTATAGGTTGCTTGGAGCAACATGTCCTGTAGGTTCTCTATCCTGCTTTCTAACAGAGGAACGTATCTCATATGATAATGCTGTGAAGAGAGAGTTTCAGACAGCACAGGTTGGACAGACCTTTGGCCCTACGTAAGTACCATTAAAAATTAACAGAATCATTTTGTGGCTAGATTAGTTGGCTATAAAAAAATATTTGCACTATTCTATCGTGTTGTCCAAATTATAATTCTGATTAAGAATTACTATCAGTCTGCTTTGAATTTTTAGGTGATATTTGTCAATAGATATGTGTTGATTTCTGTACGTCAATTCATATATAATTGTATTACAAGCTCTGTACACTAACTTAATGCCATTGCTACATTAGATTGCTTGCCTTTTTGTGAAACCTCACTCAGAAAGGTTTTGACCATGAATTGCTGACAGCAATTTGCAACATGAGCCGGAGATCATGCTCCGGTTGGGAAGTATGGGTAATCCATATTAATGATACAAAGTAAGAGCAATCACATTCACATACTGGATTTTCTCACATTTAACCATATAAGTCACAGTTTGGCTTCAGAAAGGTGTGTGTGTTTTCACCTTCTTGGTAGACAACATTGGGATTTGTAGTGAGCATTTTAATTTACTATATTTTTCAACTAAAGTATTGTGATAAACATCTTGTTTTGTTTTCTTTAAGATGGTGGACATGTTGGTTCAAAGTCCAACTGAGCATCCCTAAAGAGTGGTCAGGACAGGAAGTCCATCTAATTTGGGAAAGTGATGGTGAGGGATTGGTGTGGAAGAATGGTACACCTGTCCAGGTGGGAGATTACTCTAGACATGTTTCAGTTGGTTCCGCAATAATTTCTCTAGTCTGAACATCACATATTCACACACCTCACACACCAACATTCAACTATAAGTCATGGGCTGAATACGAAAAAGGGTAAATGTAAAGAAATAAAAGGCTTATAGCATATCCTATTTTCAAATAGTTACTGCAGCATAAAAGTGGCATTGTATCAGTATGAAATAATACATAAGTCTATAATTAAGATACGTTTGGAAATATTTCCCCTGTTATTGTTGACTATTTAAACAATGGATCACTGCTCTCTTTGATGTTTCTTATAGCAGTCTTTCAATGGGTGATCCATGTTGAAGTAACTGTCTGTCCTGAGCACAGCAGGAGCTCATCCTACAATGAGGCATGACTGCTGCCTGTGATGTTAGTTATTATGATTTCACGGTTGCGCTGTGTCGCCCGGTAAGGGCAACGGTCTGCGCAGTGTGGGCACATAGTAACAATACCTGACGTGCTATCCACCCAATCACAGGTATCAGCAATGCTTCCTGTGCATGTCGGATAAAGCTTGAAGCTACTGCCACACCTGGATTGTGTCTGCAAATAGATTGAGGAGAAGTCTGCACGTTGGCATAACTATACTGTTCCTGCACAATGATGTTTGCCAGTGCTTTTAGACCAAAAGATTCGTTATGGTTAAGGGGTTTTCAATGACTCAGAAAATATGTTGTGCCAGTGACCGTTGCAGTTTTGATGTTTGAGTAACTTGCATTGATTTATTGTCCGTTGTATAATTTATGGTGATATTTACTTTGTCTAATTTAAATTATTTCAATAAAGTGTTTTAATAGTAATAAATTTACTATTTTTAAGAACAAATATTTTTAAGTGTTATTGTTTCACACTTCAGGTAGCTCACCCATACATTTTTATTTGAATGTGGTTCAGAACGTAAAAAAGCTTTGGAACCTATGCTTTAGAACAATGAAGGTTGAGGCGTTTGCAATAAAGTTGAAAATTGTGGTTACTTATTTTGGAGGAGGGCGCATTTAACAATAAAAAATAAATGCTGATGCTGTCATTATCAGTAGATATCTTTATAGCAGGCCTTTGGAACCCGCCTCTCAGGAGTCATATCTGGAGATGCGGCCAAACCAAACTAGGCCACATCTCCAGGGGGTTTGCTACACTTATGAGTGCATGCTCTTACTGTACTTAATTTGCATGTGCCAGCCCCTGAACAGCCTCTCCTGGCATAAGAGGCCACACGTGCAAAGTGCTTAAACGAAGTATTGTCATATTTTATATTTTACTATGCATACACAGTTTGGCAAAGCAGATTTTTACACGCAGCTCAAAATTAGGCCCTAAATACTCCTACTTTTCCTGCATCAGAATATCACATATGCCACTATTCTGGCAGATGAAATAAGTCTGAAGTCACTATATGTGATTTTATTTTATTCTGTTAATGACTCAATTATTAGCCCAAGCTGATTTTTACTTTTATTTGCTTTTAATACAGGGTTTAACAAAGGAGGGTGAGAAAACCAGCTACATCTTAACCAGTCAATTGAAAGCTGAGGATCCTCACAGGTGAGAGTACTGTGCAGTATATTTTAAGTATAATGTTAAAATATTAATTATATATTGCTGTTTTTAAAATATCCTTGTTTTCACAAATGTGTGAATAACACCGTGTTAGTACACATTGCACAGACAGACCATTTTCAGATGGTTCAATTTTCCTGCAAGAATGTGTAGTCAAAATTGATATTTTACCCATGCTCTCTCCAGAGACATCACAGTTAGGAAGGAAAGCAGACATTTGAATTTCCTGTACCAAAAAAAAAAAATTTGGAATAGACTGCCCATAACATGTTTTTAGTTATAAAATTATTCAGCAGTATTATTTGATTTTCGTCACCTTGTTTTGGGGTCTGCTTCCTCTATTTTTCAGCATGACTCTTTACATTGAGATGGCTTGCAATGGACTCTTTGGGGCTGGTCAGGGAGGGATGATTGCTCCTGTTGATCCACATAAAACGTTTACTCTGCAAAAAGCTGAACTTGCCGTTTTCCGCCGAGATGTAGCAGAGCTACTTCTGGATTTTGAAGTTTTATATGATATGGCTAAGGTGAGCTGGTCCTGTGATTAATTTCTTTATTTGCTTTTGCTGATATTTTTCAGACCTCAATAATACATCACAAGTACAACTAGACCATTTGCAGAAAACCATTTTTAATCTTTCGCCAAGAAAACAGATCATATTTTGCTGTACATAACAATAATGTATTGATTGGTGCTTATTTTGATGAGAAATTCAGAGTTTTCTTTGTTCATTTTATTTTTGTCACACTTGATAGAAAATTTGCATCCAGACATTTATAATAGTAATGTTAATTTGAGAGTAGTCCTGAATTACTGTGTAGGTGGTATACATTACAATATTTTATTGGGTGCAATTACAAAATTATTATTTTTGATGAAGTTTAAATTGATGTTTTTTTTTATTTTAAGTTGCTTGGTGAAGATAACCAAAGAAGCTTTCAGGCTCTGTATGTAGCCAATCAAATGATCAATGTTTGTGATGTCAATGACCCTGGGACATTTGCTGCTGTCCGCAAACTGTCTTCCACATTCTTTAACCAAAAGAATGGTGACAGCCAACACATCGTTCATGCTGTGGGGCACTGCCACATTGATTCTGGTAATTATTATTTATGTAAAATGTAGTCCTGCAGCACTTATTGTTTTTTATTATTCTTATAAATGAATGTGTTCTTATTAAGTAGAAGCTTATTAAGCAGTATAGCAGTAATGCATAACAACACAGTTTTCCTGACAACTAAACTACAATGTCTCCCCTGGGCTTCAGATATGTTTGGCTAGAATTTAATGTTAAGTGATTTAAAATGTTTCCAAATGGATATACTTAAGAAATAAGGTAGCGCTCGTTTGTTGTCATTAATAAGAATGAATGTTTTCTACGGTCTAGAAATGCTTTGAGGTCATTGCTTGATAAAAGAATGCTGCTTTTATGTGCTTTATGCTTAATTAATGAGTATGAATACAGTCAGCAGGCAAATGTTTGCCTACCTCCTAGGTTCCCAAACTGTGCACCGCGGCTCCCAGGGGTGCCGCAATGCTGTCACAGGGGTGCTGTGGCCAGGTAGAAAAAATAAATAAAATAATAATTTACCAATCTGGCGGCACCCGGGACCCAGCATCCTTCCTCGTCTCTTCTCACTGAATGTCGGGAGTGACGTCATCACGCCCGACATTCTGTGACAAGCAGCAGGAGAGAGAATGCTGGGTCCCATGTGCCGCCGGATTGGTAAGTTTTTTTTTTTTTTGGGGGTTTTTTTGTTTGTTTTTCTCTCTTCCTGTCCATGGCGGGATGCAGAGGGGACAGAAAGGATGCAGAGGGGGGCAGTGTGAAGATGCAGAGGGGGCACAGAGCGCGTGGATGCAGAGGGGGCACAGAGCGCGTGGATGCAGAGGGGGCACAGAGCGCGTGGATGCAGAGGGGGCACAGAGCGCGTGGAGATGATGCAGGGGCACGGAGTGTGAGATGATGCAGGGGCACAGAGTGAGTTAGCTGTAAATTATTCTTTGACAGAAATATAATTGAAAAAAATATATATAAATCTATTATTTTCCCTTGGATTTATGTGTATTTTTGCATACAACTAAATAAGTATTTCTGTCCTGACCTAAATACTTATTACGTTTTTTGACCCAGCTACTTATAAAATGGGACTGCTCGGTAATTATTTTGGAGGGGTGGCTTGAAAAAATTATGGAGACTCTAAGGGTGCTGCGAACTGTAAAAGTTTGGGAACCACTGGCTTACCAGATACCTGTAATTGCTTCAAAAAATGAAAGGTTGTATTTGAAAAATCCAATTCAGTATTGGCATGTATTATATTATTATTATTTTGTCTGGTTGGTGGCTATGTGTGACATTACTTTTGTTATGCTTTCATGTTTTAGTAAGTCTTCAAATATGTGGCAATTATTTGCACACTATTAGAAAATGTAAAAAGGCAGCTTCTTAACCTTCTTGACTTGTCATCGCTATCCCATAATTAGCTCCTACATAATGGATGCATCCCTTAAAAATAAATGTGACAGCAACTGGCATCTCCACCTAGTTTTAACAGTTCACTTATCTGTGTACAACTGATACAACCAATGCTCTAATAAACCAGTCCAGGGTGCAATGTCATAGTCAAATATTTATTCACGTTAAACCAGGCCTAGCTGTCCGTTACAGGCTGCACAATGCAATACATGAGTGGCTCAGGCTTTGAGCTAGTAACAGTCATCTCTTCTTCCAAGTGGCTGTGTGGCACACTGGGATGCTAACATCATAGATGTACCCGGAAGTGTTTGTGTATGTCCTAAAACCTACTGGTAGGTTAATTGGCAACTGACAAAAATGGTCCTGTGTGTGTATGTGTGGCTTTTTGGAAATTTAGATTGTATGCTCCAATGGGTCAGAGACTGAATTATTTAGTATTCTCTGGAAATCCCTGTATTATTTGTTGCTGCTATAGAAAATAAACAATGACTAAAAAAAAAAAAAGATTACAATTAGTATGACTTGGATTACAAAATCCTGTTTCAGCTTGGCTATGGACGTATGAAGAAACCATTAGGAAATGTGCTCGCAGCTGGGTTACCGCAGTACAACTGATGGAAAAAAATCCATATTTCACCTTTACATGCTCTCAGGTATGTCTGAAACTGGCAGTGGTATAATCCAGCCTGCTGGAATTACACCTTGAAATGATCATATCCCTTTCTTGAAGTGTCACATCCATGATAGCACATACTTAATTCAATCACAGGTAAATAATGTGGATATATTAAACCCTGTACCATTGCTGCCATTCTGACCTTCTCTGTACATCTGTGTTAAATGTTATGCCACACATGCTTTTGTTGTCTGTAGGCACTTACTAGGAAAGGGATTAAATGATTATGATTAGAGCTGCTACGTGGATTGCTTTCAGCTCTGGTGGAGAGACATATTATTCTGAAAGACAATTTTTTTTTCTAAAGTGAGAAAGTTTATCTCCAGTGCTTTTAAAATGCATTTGGCCATTGCCCTTATATTAGCTATGGAATGTTCCCAATAGTAAACTAGGAAGTGACAGGCTGAAGACAATCATTTCTGTAAAAATCACTGGTACCAATTGGAATTTAGCCTCTACATTTGTTGATATTGTGGGGGTGGTAGAAGTACAGATCAAAATGGTAAGCAATGTTTCTCAGAAGATATTTAAAATAATTTACATGCAGTCACCACTTTATTAGCTTCACCTTTCTAGTACTCGGTAGGAACCCTGTTTAACCCCAGAATAACCTAAATTATTTGTGGCATGGATTAAGCAATGTTCTGGAATCATTCTTTAGAACCAACTTGAGATGGTGTGTAGAAAATATGTAAACTGTAGCCATATGTGTATGCATATGGTCACCATTCTCTGTAAACTGTAGATACTGTGGGGTAAATGTATCAACTGCCGATTTTTTCAACTCGCTGCTACTCGGCCAGTTTGCAGTGAAAATTTAAAGCGGCAATGGCTTTAAAGCCATTGTTTTGCCTTTAAAGCCATTGCCCCTTTAAATTTTCACTACAAACTCGCCGAATAGCAGCGAGTTGAAAAAATCGGCAGTTGATACATTTACCCCTGTGTGTGTGTGAAAATCCAAGGAGATCAGCAGTTTCTGAGATACTCAAACCACCCCAAAATCATTCCACGGTCACAGTCACTTGGATCACATTTCTTCCCCATTCTTGTGTTTGGTCTGAACAACAACTAACCCTCTTGATCATGCCTGCCTTCTTTTATGCATTGAGTTGCTGCCACATGATGCCTGATTAGATATTTGCATTAATAAGCAGGTGAATGTAATAAAATTGCCACTGAGTGTATGTGTGAAATGTAAATCAACACTAAACACTGTCACCATTAATGTACCATCATTTTTCCAGGCTCAGCAACTGGAATGGGTGAAAACACGGTATCCTGGATTGTTTTCACAAATTAAGGAGTATGCCAAGCTCGGCCAGTTCATACCTGTTGGTGGCACATGGGTGGAAATGGTAAGATCATGTTTATTTTCCCATCATAGTATACTTCTCCTAAAACTCTTATCTAGCATTATCTAGAGTCCACATCCGTAATGTTTATACACATGTGTATTTATTTCCCATGTGGTAGAGACACTGAGATTGAAGACTGTAAGGGAAGTAATTACTGATTAGTACTCTACTTTGTGCCTATGAAAATCCTTTTCCAACATTTTGGTTACACCAAGATGCCCGAAATATTAAGAATAAGACAAATTCAAGAAAATGCTTGCTGACTTTGAGACTTGTATGGTTGTAGATGTTTGTTCCAAACATTCATCAGATCTGGTAGTTACTGTTGCATGTAAATTTTAACATGTTCAGAATTAACTTTGGTCTCTCCTAAGCATAATCTCATTACATAGACTCTAATTAGTTGATTATTTCTTGATTGGCTTCCTAATTGCTCTCTCATGCTATTCCTTGCCACTCTCTGTCCATTGATCTCTCATTTGTTCTCTTGCTTGTTCTTTTTTAATCCCTTGTTTAATACACCTATTTCATCCTTTGTATCCCAAGCTCTCCTTAATGTAGTTTTATATGATGTATTTTTTAGTTAGTAAATCCAGCTAGCTTGTGCAATTCTGCTCCTTAGCAATATCAGGTTGTGCTGCAGGGGGCAAACTTAAAATCCTAATTTAAAATGAGAAGTGCATACAAATTTAGAAATGGTTGGGGAGTGTGACCAAACTGAACTGTAAATCACAGAGTAAAATAAAGATGTACAACATGCAGAAGCAGGCAGTATTTTTTTCTGCATGCAATTTTTTTTACATTTTTTTACATGTTACCCGTGCATCACAACATCGTTTGTCCAGGTGCAATTATGCCCTCTCTAGTTGGATTGAAAGTGAGACTCTTACTGGCATTAGATCACTTCTTTTCATCTAGGGCCACATTGTGGTATATTTTGTTACTCTTCATTTCTTTGAATCTTTGCAATTTAATCAACAAACTAACATATAATGGCACATTCCCCTTGCACGGGAATCTAAACTAGGGTGGTTTATTTGTTTCTCAGGATGGAAATCTTCCCAGTGGTGAGTCCATGGTGCGCCAGTTCCTGCTTGGTCAGCTCTTCTTCCAAGAGGAGTTCGGCAAGATATGCTCAGAGGTTAGATATATAATTTACACAATTTTAATCAAAAATAATTATTAATAATACTTGTAAATGTATTCGCTTGTTTTTGATATTTTTTAATGTTTTGCTTCTTGCTATCTGTTGGAAATTACAAAAATATCACAATATATAATATGCTGGCACTATAGAAATAAAGTTATAAAATTATAAAAACATGGTCTCATATAATTCTTCCTTAGGGTCATGTAACACTAGTTATATTTTGCACTTCAATAGTAATGAATAATACTTTTCTTTTTCTTGCTTGCTATAAAGTATCTCTTCCATAAACGTAACAGAGTGAGTTGTATAAAGGTTTACACACAGGGTAAAAACTAGACTATTCAAATAGTAAGTTAAAAGATCAGCATCTAATACACTGGATTGGCCCATGTGTCCTGCATCTCCACTTTGACCATACTTGGCCAATATAACAAATCCACAGGTCCTGCAAAACCACATAAGGGGCTTGGAAATGCTGATCACTGCACCCCCAGGCCAACATGTGTAATTTGCCAACCGTATTGCATGCCCAAGTATAATCTAATCTTTATCAATTTATTGTCTTTAATGTGGTGTTATCTCAAACATATTCCGTTACACAGTGTGTAGCCAGTTTCCGGCTTGGTTTTGTGTGAAGGTCATGTAGGCCTAGGGTAGCAAGGCATTAATAGAGTTCAGGAAGGCAGTAGTTTTTAAAAGATTTCCAGATCAAGGAATACACTTTGAAACTGTAGGGAAGAAGACTGAAAGTAACTTAAGGAAGAACATTTTTACAGAGTGGGTGATTGATCCATGAAATGGTCTCCAGCAGTTGTAGTGAAGTATAAGTTATTACTGGGGCTTTATACACTCATTTTATACACACATCTGATGAAGTTGGGTCATAGTCAATGAATGGAAGCTCTGAAATAACTTACTATTGCTGAAGCATGATCACTGCTGAGTTAAGGATAGCAATTTTTGCACATATCTGACACATGCAGGAGCTCCTATTCTTCGTTGTTTTGCAACTGCACTATAGTACTGCCACCAGAGGCATCAAGAACAAGTGGCAGACAGGAGGTAATGACATATGAGGGCAGTGGTTGACAGGGGTAGGATTTAGAGCTGGAAACCACAAGGGGACTGGTGGGTAGGCAAATATAAACATCTGGTCACCATCTTTGTGTCCCAGTATTATGTGTTCTCTTGATTACTTAATTCATTATGCGTGATTAAAAAGATTGCAATGTATTGTAGAGTTATTAGCCATATGTTAAAAATAATGCATTTCTCAGTTATCCAATCTGGGGGACACTGCTACCATGGAGGTTGTATGAAGGCACATGGAGTTGGCACTTAAATAGTTAACTAACTGCTGCTGACTCCTCCCCTATGCAACCCCTGCTAGGCTCAGTTTAATTTAAGTGCCCAAGGAGTTGGGCTGTAATTTTAAAAGGTGCTGTTGTTTTTTTAGGTATAGTAGTACATTCTTTATTTTATATTTAGTTTATCTCCTGGAAATACAGTGTAGACAGATACAGGTGCTGTGGGCTACCTGTTATCTGTTAGGTCAGCGGTCCGTACAGACAGATGAAGAGTTTTCCTCTTTTTCTTTTATTTTCTTTATCCTCACTGCCCCCGATACTGCCTTTGGGCTTGTTCTTAGGGTATCGGCAGCCACTCGCTGCTTCGCTGTCACTGCCGCTACTTCGGGACCGGCGCTGCCGGCAGGCAGAGAGATCACAGTCAGGAGGAAGCTGGACATGTTGAGTGATACCATGTTCCCCACTAAGGCGGAAGGGGAACCTGGATCCAGTCCACGGCAGTGATAAAAAACCACAGCGCTGAGAGTAGCACTCACTAAATCCGTGAAATTCAAATATTTAAAAATAAACATTTATTAACAATTATAAAAATTATAAATATAAAAATAAGCTACATATATTCACTTAAATCTCTTGATCTGTGCACAGATCTATTAAATTAAAATAAACTGAAACCACAATTACCAAAAAATCTCCTTAAATGAATCCGTCTCCAATGAGTGAAGCAAAGTTCAATGGTAATCCATATCCCTCAATATAATTCACCCCAGGTATAAATGTATATAATGATTCAAAACCATCTATAGTCAAATTTCAACTTGGTTTCATGACATTTATAGGTGAACTGTCAATTGGGTAGACTAGTTCAAACGTATCTCAATACTCCTAGAGATGGAGATGGCTGAAGGAATATTATACATCAAAAGTCAAATCAACTCTCTTCCACAAATATCACCTATGTATAATCAGAGGGCGACTTGATATTCAAGAGCAAAATCTTTACTGAATTTCGAATGTTCACAAAATATCCAATTTAGCAAGTGTGGAAATAAATAGGATACAGTTTATATAAAATCACCGGCACTTTCCTGACCTGAAATACAAATCTCCACGCTGGTCGGCTCCCTTTGTAGGGACTTGTTAGTCCAGTGACACACCGCTGCTACGAGCGGTAATCAGTTAAGTCCACGGCAGTGCCTGTCTAGGTCAGACTACAGAAGCGCTGGGCACGTTCTAATGGTCACTGGACCGCAGGAAATTGTGTACAGTGCTGCAGTCTGCTGTCAGTGAGAGCCTTGGCAGGAGGAGGCAGTAGGGACTCCCCTGCTGGGTGGTATGTCCTGGGAGCTCGAAATCTCCCACCGAGTGCAGAGGATGACGGAGGTTTCTCAAATGGCTCTGTGAGGAGAAAGAAGTGTGCTGTTGCTGACTCCTTCCTTCCTTACCCTGGAACCCAGCTAAGTGTCATTTTCTTAGTTGTTGTGAGAGACACATGCAGTCAAGCTGTTTAGGGTATTTTCCCCATCTGTGGGTTCAATTTAAGGTTATTCACAGTTACTTCGGTTTACATATCTTTAGAGGGGCTAGTCTGCCCTGGTGGTTATGATGAGTTTACAGATCCTTGCGAAACCCCGTTCCTGCTACCCACCCACCCTGTGTGTGTGGAGTGCTTACTGCTTTTTTTTAAGTATTTCTTTTTTCTGCTTTTTTATCATGTCAGATAAGGGTAAATCTGCCAGTGTCAAAGTTTGTCTGTTCAAAATGTTCTGCAAAACTTCCGGTGGACAGATGGACCGGCATGCGCTCTGTGTACAGTGTGAAGCCATGGGTGAGACAAGTTCCGGATGGAATCGGTCTGCTCCATCATCAACGGGCTGGAACCCTGGGAGTTTCTGGCGTCCATAGACATCAAAGACCCCAATTCGGGGCATCAGTCTCTCCTTCGGTTCATGGTAGGTAGGGACTATATTCAATTCAGGGCGCTGCCCTTTGGTCCGTTTACAGCACCCCGTGTGTTTACAAAGATCACGCCTGTCATGGCCACTCGCCTGAGAGCCATGGGTGTGAACATAGTCCCTTATTTGGACGATCTCCTTATCAAGGCTCCTGCATGGAATGCCCTGGATCAACACCTTCCCTTGACCATTCAGATTCAGGAACAACACGGGTGGGTAATAAATTACCAAACTCCCAGTTGGTTCCGTCTCAGAGGATGTTGTTTTTGGGCCTTCTTATGGACACCAGTCATCAGAAGGTTTTTCTGCCGGAAAACAAGGCTTCAGCAATCAGGACATCGGTACAGAGGCTCCTCTGGTCTCCTCTACTTTCCACATTGATGGGCATGAAGCTCCTGAGTCAGATGGTCTCCTCATTTGAGACCCTCCCTTATGGCCGTTTTCATTCGCGGGTCTTCCAGTGGGACCCCTTATACCAATGGTCGGGATCTCCCTTCCACAACTGGGAGGCGGATTATCTGACCAGGCATGCGATCCTCCCAGGAGAATGGTCCTTGCTTCCTCAGGTTTTTCAGGATCTAGTCGACAGACGGGGCCTACCCGACATAGACTTAATGGCCTTTCGTCACAATTGCAGAGTACCAAGGTTTTGCCCAAGGTCCAGGGATCCCTTGGCAGCGGAAGTGCATGCATTGGGAATTTCATCTCTGGTACTTGTTTACTCCCATTCCCATGATTCAGTGAATCCTTCGACAGGTGGCACTGGGGGTGCCATCCAGTAATTCTGGTTGCGTCGAAGTGGCCCAGGAGGGTTTGGTACGCCAACATTCTTCTGCTCGCAGACAGGACTCTTGGGGACCTTTTCATGACCCTCACTTTGTTCGGTTAGCTTTAACGGCATGGCTCTTGAGGCCGGCATTTGGCGGAGCAAGGGGTTCTCCTCCTGTGACGCGCAAACCTTGATGAAGGCCAGAAAGCCGTCCTCGGCGCGCATTTACCATAGAACGTGGCTGGCTTATGTTAAATGGTGTGAGATTCATTCTTGCCAATCGGCTTCTTTCCGTCTGTCTCGTTTACTGGAGTTCCTCCAGGATGGTTTGGATGTTGGACTCCGTCTAAGTTCCCTCAAGGTTCAGGTCTCTGCATTATCTGTGTTTTTATCAATGCCATCTGGCTATTCTACCAGAAGTTCAAACCTTCTTCTAAGGAGTGTTGCACATTCAGCCTCCTTATGTTCAGCCTATATCACTCTGGTATTTCAATTTGGTCCTAGGTGTTCTTCAGAAACCACCCATCGAACCACTGCGTTCGGCTGAGCTCAGATTTGTGACTTGGATGGTAGTATTCTTGTTGGCTATCGCTTCTGCACGCAGGGTGTCAGAACTCAGGGCCTTATCCTGTAGGGCTCCCTACCTTATTTTTCATGAAGACAGGGTGGTCTTGAGGACGGTGCTTTCTATTCTTCCTAAGGTTGTTTCAGGTTTCCACGTGAACCAGGATATAGTGGTTCCTGCTTTTTCATGAGGGTTCATTGTTAGATGTTGTGCGGGCTTTACGCACTTATGTGGATAGGACCTCCGCAAGATGGACTCTATATTTGTAATGAAGACATTTTAACTGGATGAGTTAATTATATTCGGGATGACAAAGACTAAGCATGTAAAACAAGTGTTTTTTTAGGCTTTTGAAATTATATCCTGCATTATTTTGACTCTATCACTATGCATTTAAGTAAAAGGATAGAGTATTTTTAATAAATGGTATTCTTCTAGCTCATTTGTGAATGTATTGTAAGATTACGATTTCATGTCAAGTCTGTTTATTTTGAGAATATTCGTTTTATGTCTTACAAATTTTTTCGCTTTCATCCAACCTGGGGGACACTGCTACTATGGATTGTATGAGGGGGAGCTTGGAGTTGGCACTTACCTAGTTAACTTGTTAATTGTAACATGCTGACAACCCCTCCCCTCTGCAACCCCCTGTAGCTCCTCAGTGTAGTTTACGTGCCAGAGGAGTTGGGCTTACTTATCTTAGCTGATAACTTTCTTTTTTTTATTTTATTCTTATTTTACATTTATTTTTAACCAGTAGGTTAGTTCAGTGCTGGGGGACAGCACAGAGACTCAAAGCATCGACTGTACAATGTCTGTCAAGGAGATGGCTCTCACTGACAATGCTTTCTCTTTTAGTGGTGACAGGTGAAATGGTAAGCTGCAGTCACACTTTAAAACACTCCTGAGGCCCGGCACTTCTTGGCAGAGTATAGAGCGCCGGAATAGAGCATGATGGTGGCTGCCATCTCACCAGAGGCTACCAAGTGCCCCCTCAGAAAGGGGGGTGGATTGGAGCACTAAATAATGCATACAGCATTAAAACCAGGTGTACAGGTCTGCGGCTTAGAAGTATGCAGACTTGTATGGAGGACAGGCAAGCGATAGAGATATATTTCTCTCTCTCTCTCTCTCTCTCTCTCTCTATCTATATATATATATATATATATATATATATATATATATATATATATATATATATATATATATATATATATAATCATCATCTATTTATTTTTATAGTGCCACTAATTGCGCAGCGCTGCACAGAAAACTCATTCACATCAGTCCCTGCCCCATTGGAGCTTACAATATAAATCCCCTAACATACACACACAGACTGAGAAAGACTAAGGGCAATTTAATAGTAGCCACTTAACCGACCAGTCTGTTTTTGGAGTGTGGGAGGCAACCGGAGGAAACCCACGCAAATACGGGGAGAATATACAACTCCACACAGATAAGGCCATGGTCGGGAATCAAACTCATGACTCCAGTGTTGTGAGACAGAAGTGCTGACCACAAGTTCTCAATGGGAATAAGGTCTGGGGAATTTTTATGTTTTGATCCCCGAGCAACTTAGTTATCACTTTTGCCTTATGGCAAGGTGCTCCATCATGCTGGAAAAGGCATTGTTCATCAACAAACAGTTCCATAGATTGTAAGCTTGCGAGCAGGGCCTTCTCACCTCTTTGTCCGTTTTACCCAGTTTGTTTATTAGTTTACTATGGTTGTCCCCAATTGTAAAGCGCTACGGAATATGAAATCACACCAGGGTTGTGAATGACAGGTACAGGCGGTATCCGGGAACAGCTATAATCACATGTCTTTGGGAAAGGTATGTCACATTGTCATAATTCCATCATGTTTGGTATTTAAATGTGCTGGAGATTATGACCAGTTTATTGAAGGGGGAGTTATGTGTCTGGAATATATGTGTGGAGAGATACCAAAGATCAAAACTTTTGGAATATTTGTGAGCAAACTATCGTGACACCCAGGGACATCCCTGCCCCCCTATTAGTATCAACACTGCCCCTGTGAAGGCCGTCCCCTTTCATTTTGCTTAAAAAAACCTGTGTTTGGGACGAGGCAAATTGCCAGTCTTTTGGGAAAACCAATCCACATTGATGAGCTGTCCATCTTCCAATGTCAAATATTCTCAATCTAATCCCTTTTATGTTAAACTGTTTTGCTTGTGTATTTTATGTCAACTGTTTATTAATTGTTTTTTATATCTGAATGCCCTGTACATTTGTATATTAAATTTAATAAGTGGCGTCCTTTATACTCTAACAAATTCATTAGCCTGTTAAGAAGTATACAGCTCGACCAAGTTAACTTTTTGAATGCCTGTGTGTAATTTGTTAATGCATTTGACTAACAAGCCTAGTTTGTGCTTGCATTTACATTTGTGTAACAGTCTGGAGGTGTGACGAGTTAACCCTTTTTTTGTTGGTGTGGGATTTGATAACTTGTGGGTAGCCAGAAGCCTTGTGTGCCAGTGTGGGACAGTATACCGGGGTCCTATTGATAGGTTTTGGCAAACCTGAAGTGTGTGGGCATGTAAGAGCGCTGTTGTGGGGTATTCAGCAAGTCTATAACCTGTGTGATAGTTAGAGAGAGACTTGAGTGCTGGAATCGTGTGTAACATCATACAGTAAACACCCAAAGTCAAAGTCACGGAAGCTGGGAGCGTGTTCCTGACACCGCCCAACAGAGATTCCAGCGTTGCCGGTGGTTGCTCCCTCTACCTCGTTAGTGGGGGCACCCCACACACCGTTACTGCCACAGCAAGTAAACTAAAGTGCAGACTTTGAACCGGCTGGTCCTTCACCTTCTCTCGCTCTCCCAGGCCCCCCTTTCCCCAGTGAACCGGCATGGTCCATATATTTGGTTAGAGGTATTGACAGATTGAATCGGTTTCTGGAGTCACCAAGACCACCACTGTCAAGGAACAAGTGACACAGAGCAAATCATTCTCTTCTCTCGGTCTCTGATTCAGAGAGATCATCTGAAGAGGAGGGGGAATCCTTGGGCGATTCAGACTCCCCACAGGTCTTGGACCTGGATGATTCCTACAGAATCCAGGGCATTGAGGACCTTGTCCTGGCAGTACGGCGCGCCTTAGATCTCCTGGACATGGACGAGCCCAGACCAGTAGACCAAAGTCTTTTAAGAAAAGTTAAGAGACCCACGGTCTGTTTTCCCCATTCAACAGATTGAAGGAAATTGCGGTATCAGCCTCTACATGTCTCCCTGTCCCCACTATAGCCGGATGACCTCACAAGGTGGGAACATATACCATGAGTGGATACGCCGGTGCCGTGACACATAACGCTCCCAGTTCTGGGCACAGCAACCCTCAGGATGACACAGACCGTAAGGTGGAAGGATTTTTTAAATCTATTTATGTGGCGGTTGGAGCCACCTTTTGACCCATTCTGTCTTCAGCATGGGTCGCTAGGCCCATGGAATCTTGGGCTGAACATCTTGCAACAGGATTAAAGGACTTGGACCTGTTCCCCCTTGCTTTGCACCTGAAAGAGGCTTAAGGGCACTTGTATGAGGTGGCTCAGAACGCAGCCTCAATGTCATCTTCGATGTCTGCTTACATGGTGGCAGCTAGAAGAAGTCTTTGGCTTCATTCCTGGAAAGACGATGCAGAATCTAAAACATCTCTGGAGGTCCTTTCTTATTCAGGCTCCGTACTTTTCGTGCCGGAATTAGATCACATCATTTCTCATTCTACAGGAGGTAAAAGTACATTCCTTCCTGTCAACGTGTCTAAACTAGAGATGCTCATTCTCGGTTTTTTTGAAAACTGAACCCCCCTAACTTAGACAATCCGAGTAACAAGCCGAGCCGGTTCGGTACTTTCGCGCGTCCTCGAATCTGAATTGAGGCAAAATATCATTGTCACTTCGTCGGATCTTGCGGGTTTTGGATTCCATAAATACCTCCCTCCCCAGTAGATCCAGCGCCATTGCTCACACAAACAGGGGTAGCAGTGTTCTTGTTACGCACCAGTCTCCAGAGCCATTCAGTGCCATTGCCCACACAGAAACAGGACGGGGTAGCAGAGTTCTTGTCACTTGACAAAAATTGATTGGAAATTAATGTTTTTGAGGTTAATAATAGTAATGTAGGAACAAAAAAGAGCCAAATTATGTGATTTTAGCATTTTTTATCAATTTAAAAATAAATAAAAAATAGGGAACCAAAACACGTGAGTGCGGTTTTACCGAAACCAAAACACGAAGTTAATACAGATCCAAAACAAGGTGGTCAGTGAGCATCTCTAGTCTAAAACATACTAGTAGGTTAATTGTCTGCTACCAAAATTTACCCTAGTGTGTGTGTGTGTGTTAGGGAATTTAAGCTGTAAGCTCCAATGGGACAGGGACTGATGTGAAGCGCTGCGGAATCAGTGGCACTATATAAATAACTGATGATGAAACCTCAGACACCAAGGTTCAGCTCTTTTGCCAGCCATTTTGGGGGGCTTCTCTAGCAGAGGTCAGGCGAGCAGAGGCAGACCTTCCGGATTCACTTCCAGAGAGAAATATCTTCATTCACCAAATGGCGTCCCGCCAAACTTTCAGAGAAGCCATCAGCCTGACTCACACCCTCCTCTCCTCGTTTCTCTTTTTTCAGCTGTCTGGTCCCAGTAAGCCAGAGACACCAGGGGTTCTACTCCAACCTGTTCTTGGTTCCCAAACCGGATGGCTCCCTCCCACCCATTTTGAACCTAAAATCTTTAAATTTGCATCTAAGAGTGGACAGATTTCGTATGGAGTCTCTTCGTTCAGTAATAAATGAGTTTGAAGCTGGAGAATTCCTGGTCTCTATAGATATTTAAGTTGCCTACCTTCACGTCCCTGTATAGGAAGGACACCAACCATTGCTCCGCTTCATGATGAGAGCTGCCCACTATCAGTTCAGGGTGCTCCCCTTTGGCCTCTCAATGGTGCCAAGAGTATTCACATAAATTATGGCAGTCATGGCTGCTCAACTCCATTCCATGGGCGTGCGAATAGTTTCCTACCTGGACGACCTGCTGATCAAAGCCCCCTCGGATCAGCTTCTGCGTCGCCACCTAGCTCTCACCATCAAGGCTTTGGAGCTCCATGGCTGGATCATTAATCAGCAAAAATGGCAGTTAATCACAAGCCAACGGATAATTTTCCTAGGCCTCATCATGGACATAAACTTGCAAAAGATGTTCCTTCCAGAGGACAAGATTCTGTCGGTACAACACACAGCAAGCAGGGTTCTGGTCAACCACAGGCCCTCAATGCTCTCTGTATGAAGCTTCTCTGGAAAATGGCCTCAACCTTTGAGACCTTTCCCTTCGGAAGGTTCCACTCCAAAGTATTCCAGTGGGATCTACTAACAAAATGGTCAGGCTTGCCTCTCTGCTTGGAATCGCCACCTATCAGACTGTCCAACGAGGTCCATCTATCTCTTCAGTGGTGGATGGTCTGGGACCACCTGGACGTGGGCAGGTGCTTTACCCTGTGGTCCTGGATCATTGCCAGCCTGAGAGGCTGAGACACAGTGGTACTTCATCTACGACGTCAAGGCCTTTGGCCAGAACAAGAGGCCTCCCTCCTGATAAACATTCCGGAATGGAAGGCCATGTTGATGGCCTTACAAGGGTTGCAGACCCTTATCCAAGGATCATCGATCTGCTTCCAATCGGACATTTCCATGGCCGAGGTGTATGTCAACAAGCATTTCGGAAAAAGGAGTGCAGGGGCGATGAAGGGAACAGTTCAGATCTTGTCTTGAGCAGTACAGTTCGTCCCCTCACTTTCAGCCAAGTTCATTCCAGTCATTCAAAACTGGGAGGCCGACTACCTAAGTCGCTATGCAGTAATGCCAGGAGAGTTGTCGCTCCATCCAGAGGTTTTTCAGATGTTAGTCCAGAAATGGGGTCTTCCGGACCTGGACCTCATGGCGTCAAGGCACAACAGGCGGGTTCCCAGGTTCTGCTCAAGGGCCAGGGACTCGCTCGTGGTGGCCATCGACGTCCTGACCATGTGCCTCGAATTCCCACCTATTCCAATGATTCCATGCATCCTCCGGCAGGTCAGACAAGGAGGGCTACCGGTAATTCTGTTAGCTCCAAATTGGCCACGCCGGGTCTGGTTCGCATACGTACTGTTCTTGGCGGTAGGACAGAAGATTCGGCTGCCTTTTTGGAACGATATCCTTCTTCATGGCCCCTTTCAACACCAGCACCTGCCTCGGCTGGCTTTACCGGAGTGGCAGTCCAGGGGTTTCGGAAACCAGTTTCGACTCGTATTTATCACAGAATCTGGTGCACATACATGAAGTGGTGTGAAGATCGAGCGCACCACATGGCTGCTTTTCACCTTCCTTGGCTCCTGGCTTTTCTCCAGGGTGGTCTGGATGCGGGCCTCCGCCTGGGTTCCCTGAAAGTTCAGGCCTCTGCTCTCTCGGTCTACTTTGACCTGTTTCTGACGGATATGCCGGACGTATGGATGTTTTTGCAGGGGGTTCCCCCTATTTTCAGCCTGGAATCTGAATTTGGGTCTCAACATGCTCCAGGAAAACCCCCCTTTGAACCCTTACTGTCTGATGACCTAAAGTTTCTTATGTGGAAGGTCATGTTTCTGCAGGCCATTGCATCAGCCCGGAGAGTTTCGGAGCTAGGGGCCCTTTCATGTGGAGAACCATACCTGATTTTCCTTGATGATAGATCGATACTATGTACAGTGCCCTCCTTTCAGCCAAAAGTGCTTTCTGGTTTAAATTTAAACCAAGAAATCGTGGTTCCGGTGCACCAGGAATCTTCAACATCTTTCGGACCTGTTCCTTCAGAGTACCTTGATGTGGTCAGGGCCCTATGTATATTTGTCCAGCGGACTACAGGTCTTTAGGGTACTGACTCACTCTTTGTTCTTTTTGATCCCCATAAGCGGGCCTGGCCTGCTTCCAAGCAGTCCACAGCCAGATGTCTTACAGTTACGATCAAGAATACTTGCATTAATGTGAACCAACCTGTGCCTTCTTGCATTACTGCCCTTTCCACCCGCTTGGTGGGAGCCTCTTGGGCTGCGCGGAATGGGATCTCTGTTGACCAGCTCTGCCGGGCAGCTACCTGGTCCTTGGTCCACACATTTACAGCTTTGGACGTAGTTCTCTATGTGCCGGGCTGTCAGAGCGGTCCTTTCCTTAAGGGGGCTGCTTTTGTACGTCCCCATGGCAGTAGTGTCCCCCAGATTGTATGAAAGAGGAAAGAGGATTTTTGTACTTACGATAAATCCATTTCTCTGAATCCATCTGGGGGTCACTGAGTTCCCTCCCTTCTACTCTTCTGCTGTTTGGTTCTTGGTTGTCGACTCCCCTTCCTTGGGGTTTTAGAATTGCACTGAGGAGCTACAGGGGGTTGCAGAGGGGAGGGGTTTGTCAGCATGTTATAATTAACAAGTTAACTAGTTGAGTGCCAACTCCAAGCTCCCCTCATACAACCCATGGTAGCAGTGTCCCCATATGGAATCAGAGAAATGGAGTTATCGCAAGTATAAAAGTCCTCCTTTTTTTTTTTTTTTAAACTAAATTATAAAGTGTTGGAATTGTGGAGATGGGGGTTGCCGTCTTAATATTACTGCTTTACATTGTAGAGTATTATGCTGGATAAAAGACCTTACTGTAGACTGCAACAATGGCATATATAGCCCTTTTGAACTCTCTACGCCCTACTTATTGAAGAGCAGTAAATATAATCATAAAACATACATACTGTTTTAGGAATTCAGTTATTCCTTTCCTGTAAATGTTTTTAAAATAGCTAGATTTGAGTCTAAAATTCAAACACTGCTTCTGTGCATTCCTAAACCACTCTATACCACATTAAATTGAGATGTCATGTGTAATCACATTTTATCTTTCTCTTTGTAGGAGACTACACTGACATTGTTAACACTTTGTTTTCATTTAAAAAAATTAATCCAGATTCTTGTATTTGACTTTCTGCTAAATCACCACCTTGTGCTTCTCCCCTTTCCACTAGTTTTGGTTACCGGACACATTTGGATATTCTGCTCAGCTTCCACAGTTAATGAAGGGTTGTGGGATCCATCGCTTCCTCACTCAGAAACTTAGCTGGAGTCTGGTCAATGCTTTTCCTGTAAGTCAGCTGTGGAGGATGGTGCTTTTTGTCTGATCTTTTGTTGCCCTACAGCATAATTGTGCACGCTTAGTAAACCAATTATTAATCATTGTTGAGCTACAAACTTGTGCAGATATGTCCATTAGGCTGACTCATGTATACACATGCCTCCATTATGTTTTTTAGAAGTTTCCATGTATGCAGGATTGCAGTCCATGATAGAACTGTACATGCCAGCAAAAGTACAAATATCAAGTCCTGCCCACTATCAGTTGTTAGACCATCATCTTAATTACAACTTTTACATTTTGACCCTAAAATACTACTGTTGTAGCCTCATTTATGTCTTAAATATGTCATGAAAATATGGTCTCTTTGGGGCTGTCTTTATTTCATATGTCATAGTTGTACATTTAAATCTGTGTATTATATTTGTTTTGCTCACATATATAAGTGCGTTAACCCATTTAACGTGCACTTGGATGATACTAAATGTTTCACATTGAAAGTAATGACTGATCCCGAACAACGGAATCTCATGTAAAAATCAAGTAGTTTTTATGCTATCTGGGAACCCACTTAACAGGGAGAACACCCTCTAAATGTGCAGTCTCCACATCTTCATTACAATATTATGAGCCACAGTATAAAATGTATTTTTTCCATTTGACCCTGATGACATAAATTTTTCTGCTATGGGCCCTCAAAAGGAGAAACAGCATTTCTCCTACTTCTCTAAAATGTTCTGTATTCAGAAGTTCATTTTGTATCGAAAAATACTACTAATTCCACCATATGCCCAAAAACAAATGCATGTGTACATATAGTATAAGGCATACATTGGTATTATCTCAGTTCCTATGTTGCTGCTTTTGAAGCATAAATGTCTTACAGCATATAGACTCTTTTGTGCTTTGTAGACACTTTAGTGCACAATAGAATTTATTTTCTCCATGTCTTTGTATGTAGCATCATACCTTTCACTGGGCCGGCATTGATGGCTCAAAAGTCCTGACTCACTTCCCTCCAGGGGACTCGTATGGAATGAAGGGCACAGTGGAAGAGGTGAGAAATTTCATTGTAACCAGTGTCTGATTGGGGCATGAAGGGCCCACAGGGGAATACAATGGTAGAGGCGTAACCAAACCATTAGAGGGGGTGTGGTAAGCTCACGAAGGAGAGCTAGCACCATAGTGTAGTATATAACGAATGCAGTGTGTATATACTACAAAGAGGGCACAGTCTTGGCTTCCTTAGATTGGGCAGAACAGTCACCAAAAATTGGGATTGTCCCACTAGAATCAGAACATTTGACAGACTGTCCTGCTCTCTACTACCAGCTCTTGTCACTTTCACCATCTTTGGCTCCTGGTTTCTTTAGTTGTGACTTGTCTAGATCCTGAAATGTTGGGGGCCCTATTTGGAAAAAATAAATGTACATTTAGAAAACTCCAACAAGGCCCGGCGTTAAATCAATAGCACCCACGATTAATAATTAGGCCTTTCTCCAGCCCCATCATTAAAATAATAGTATTCCCATTTAATAAATAGATCTATATCCCTCCAACCAACCCCAACATTAAAGTAATGGTATTCCCATTAAATAAATAAACTTATTTCCCACCCTCCAAACAGCCCCGGCAATAAATTAATAGTACTTACGTGCAACCATCACTGCCATTAAATAATTCAAATTCACATTTAATAAATAGATCTCATTCTCCTCAAACTCACCCCCACATTCAATCAATAGCCCCCAAACCAACCCATCTTAAATTAATAGTCTCCACTATTAAATTAAATTTCCCCATCACCCCACAAACAAAATAGCACATATTCATTATCCACCACCTACCTCACACACACATATTACATTGCCAAAAGCCCTCTGTGCTGTCACACACACATTGCCACAAGTCCCATTTGCCATCACACACAATTACTTTGCCACAAGCCTCCTTTGCCATCACACACACACAGCATTGCCACAAGCCCCCTTTGTCGTCACACACTCATTACATTGCCACAAGCCCCCTCTGCCATCACACACACACACACACACTACACTACATTACCATAAGCCCCCTGTGCCATCACACACACACACACACACACTACGCTGTCACAAACCACCTGGCCATCACGAACACATACACACATACACACACACACATTACATAGCCACAAGCCCCCTGTGCTATCACACACACACTACATTGCCACAAGCCCCCTTTGCAATCATACACACATTGCATTACCACAAGCCCCCTTTGCCATCACACACACACACCACCCTGCTACGGGAAAGGGGCGGGCCTTCAGACAATGGGGATTTCCCTAGTGTCCCGGTGAGACAGTCCGACCCTGATAGTATCTGTCAGTAGTTAATTTTGTGTTTGTTCTGCCTTATAGTTTCCATACATAAATAATATCAATGAGTACTAATTGCATGAAAGGGCAGGCTATCTGAAGTAACTATTCTAATAATAACACAGCTGGGTTTACCTGTTAAACCCCACTGTATTTCATTCTGAATTGTAATTATTTAAACATTTTATAAAGTTTCTTTTGGGTACAGGAACTCTTAAACCATAATATTGAACAGATTACATTTTATGCAGTTCTCTATAAAGTATAAAATGTATAGTAAAGCTAAGAAAAAATGGCTGACTTGTATCAAGTGAGTCTGAGTCTGAAAAAATACAATCTTATTACAGTCTGAAAAATGCTAAATAATATTCTTTGTTTTATAGATCTAAATACATGCAGAGGATTTACTCAATATTTACATGCACAAGCAGATTCACAGTGCAGGGTCCATACAAATAGTTGTAGATCCACAATGTTAAATTCATAGAACAGACCAGCACAAGTATTGTAATGATTGAAAATGTATTTAATGACACAAAGAAAATGTTCCAAAGTTATGCCCGACGACCATTTCAAGTGGTGTCTCTGACTGAAGAAAGTCACTGATTGAAACAGTCGCTGGGCATGACGATGTAACTTTTTCGTGCAGAGATTTCTTTAATGTCCATGAAATTTATCATAGGCCTATGGGTAAAGACACATTTCCCTATCTGAACTGTCGCTTAATCCTTCTTAATCCCAATCCCTCTGCACAACACCTTTTTCTTTCACTTAATTGTACTTCACAATGTTTCAGATGCTTAAAACTGTGAGGAACAACAGGGATAAAGGTCGCGTTAACTGCAGTATTTTCCTCTATGGCTATGGTGATGGAGGCGGAGGTCCAACTGAGAAGATGTTGGGAAGGTTTAGAAGGATGAAGGACACAGATGGTTTGCCCAAGTCAGTACACGTCATTAAAACAAGCTCTGGGGAAAAAAACACTACTAGCAAGTCATTAACTAACTGTTAAGTAAAAAGTGCTAGTGTTCACCGAATCATAGTACAAATAAATTAAATTATGACAGAGTAGGGATTTAAAAGGGCATTAACAAAAGATCTCCCTAAATTGCCATTTCATGTTTTTTATATTACAGAGTACAACTCTCTACTCCTGATAATTTTTTTTCTTCCTTGGAGTCAGACACATCTCAGCTCTGTACCTGGGTGGGAGAACTGTTTCTTGAGCTGCATAATGGCACATACACAACTCAAGCACAGGTACTTCAATATTGTTGTATATCGGTATACAATCAAGTTCTTTGTGGTTTGCTTTTTAGTTCACAACATTGCATTGGATTAAGCTAAAAAAACAAGTGTTAAACATCACATCACATTCCAAAAGTACTTAACAGGTCAGTGGTAATACAATATTTTAATCTGCTCTGTGGGGAGTGTTTAATAGATCTATACTAAGATGGTGCTGTTTACAGTTCCCAGCAGCTAAAGAAAATAAAGGCAAATAATATTTGCATATAAAATACTGCTGCTTCTCTCTACTGTGGTGTAATAAATTATTGTACTCTACTTATAAAGAGTCACTGAGATTAAAATCCCATATATCTTGAGCAATGCATTATATGTTTTCTCTGCGTTATTTCTGACTGAGCCCCCATATCCAGGGTGCTGCAGAAATGTATTGTGTAACCTGCTGTGGTCACATTATTAGAAGACATGAATTGATTCTCCCTGCACCAGGCCTAAAATATTATTTGTTCTTTAGATCAAGAAAGGGAACCGGCAGTGTGAGCAGTTACTGCATGATGTGGAAATCCTCAGCTCCATTGCCCTGGCCCATGATAAGAGTTTCATTTACCCAGCTAATAAGCTTCAGCATCTGTGGAGGTATTGTAAACTGTTTTTGGGCAAGCAGATTTTCTTTAGTTTAAGTATATAGTTGACCTGTCCCAAATACTCCTTTTTCTACAGAAAACAATAGAACTATCTGTATACAGTACAGTATTAACAAAGCAGCATGAAAGCTATTTATTTGCAGTGAAAACCACACCATACAACACATACACTTTTTTAATATGCAAAACTCTAAACTGTATTCTAATGTAGCCTTGCTGATAGCAGCTGGGGAGCCATAGTCTCAATGTTCCCTCAAGTGGGAGCGACCTGTGCTAAATAACGAGCGTGGCTTCATTTAGGGTGTCATTTTTTTCCATTAAAGGATAGTATAATTTGGAATATAGCTATGTTCCTAGGCAACATATATAGCTACATATATGTTATACATAATAATATTATACCTAGGTTACATATGTAGCTACAGTGTTTCCTCATTACAACCAATTGCCAATTACCAGGCATACATTGCACAGAAATACTGGCAATCCCCCCCCCCCCCCCCTCCGTGCCAACCTTACATTGTACAGAGATACCAGACCTCCAGCCACGCTTTTACACCCTGTGCCAGCTATACATTGCACAGACACTAGAGCTCCACCTCCTCTCTTCATCCCCAGTGCCAGTCATACATTGCACAGATATACCAGAGCTCCACCCTCCTTTACAACCAGTGCCAGAAATACATTGCACAGAGATACCAGAGCTCCACCCTCCTTTACACCCAGTGCCAGCAATACATTGCACAGATACCAGAACTCCACTCCCTCCTTTCATCCCCAGTCGCAGCTATACATTTCACAGAGATACCAGAGCTCCACCCTCCTTTACACCCAGTGCCAGCAATACATTGCAGAGATACCAGAGCTCCACTCCCTCCTTTCATCCCCAGTGCCAGCCATACATTTCACAGAGATACCAGAGCTCCAACCCCCTTTACACCCAGTGCCAGAAATACATTGCACAGAGATACCAGAGCTCCAGTCACCCCTTTACACCCAGTGCCTGCAATACATTGCACAGATATACCAGAGCTCCACCCCCCTTTACACCCAGGGCCAGCCATACATTGCACAGATATCAGAGTCCCCCTTCCTTTATCGCCAGTGCCAGTCATGCGATCACGGATCTAATTGAATATGCCTCTAAGAGTTGTGGGGAACAATTGATACATAAAGTGGTAGGATAGCAATTGTAGCTGGAAATGCAGATATGTGACTGGCATTGGTGACTGGCATTTCTGCATTTTCTTACTAGAGGTCTAGTATGGTTACTTAGTGCTTAGTGCTATGTTGCCATAGTGAGGTGTGGATTCTTTTGGATCAGTGCACATTTGCTTTGAAAATGGTTGCACTCCACATCCCTTTGAGGGAAGATTAGTTGCCAATTAGAGCACACTGTAAGATGGAATCAAGAACCTCTTAAGAGCCACAGGTCTCTTGCTTATAACTGCTCAGTAAATATTTTCATATAGAAAGTTTGTAGATTAAGAAAAAAAAATAGTGTTTATTTATTTACTTATTTATTTATTACCTGCTACCTTATTTACTATTTGATATGCTCTGAATGGTGTGGTTACCCATGTTTGCGGCCCAAACCATAGGTTAAGAACCTGTATTCTTAAGGATCGTTATGCAGTCTAATGGTTAGCAGTCCCCTGATCCTTTTTTAGTGAAGACTGCATGTAATCAATCATTTTCTATGTTTGGGAGACCAAGCCCTTCTAGTGCTTTCCAGATCTATGCATGACGTTTTAGCACACAAACATCATTCCTTAAACATGCTATGTGTGCTATATATCACTCATGGATGTTATTACTCTAATATGGCCTTAGTGATATGTATGATTTTACTTCAGCTTATAATGTCTTCGTCTGTCCTACTCTCAAGGTTACTCCTGTTGAATCAGTTTCATGATGTATTACCAGGGAGCTGTATCCAGCAGGTGGTTGAGGATGCAATTAGGTACTTTGAAGGTAAGAGAACTCCTGTTTTGTTTCATTTTTGTAAACACTATCTTAATTTATACCTCTAATTTTTTGTTCTAGAGTGTACTGTATGTGTATAGTCTATACACATTGCAATGTAAGTGGGACTCTTTTTAGGAGAAATCTATTAAGAAGTCACAGAACAGGCACAGGGGGAACCGGATGAGGCAAGGGGGTGGGCGAGTTGAGAGCGAGTGGCGGGGTTATGTGGATGGTTGGTATGCTTTGAGGAAGAGGTGGGTTTTCAGCGCACGTTTGAAGGATCACAGAGTAGGAGAGAGGCGGATGGAACAAGGGAGTTCATTCCAGTGAAGGGGGGCATCGCGGGAAAAGTCTTGGATTCTGGAGTGGGAAGAGGTGATGAGAGTTGAGGAGAGGCGTCGATCATTGGCCGAGCGCAGGGAGTGGGCAGGGGTGTGAATGGAGTTGGAAAGAGCCTTGTAAGTGGTGGTGAGGAGTTTGAAAAGGATTCTGTAGGGGAAGGGGAGCCAGTGTAAGGCAAGGCAGAGAGGGAAGGCAGAGGAGGAGCGGCGTGAGAGGAAGAGGAGTCTCGCAGCCGCATTGAGTATAGAGCGGAGGGGGGAGAGATGGGAGTGGGGGAGGCCGGTGAGGAGGAGATTGCAGTAATCCAGGCGGGAGATGATGAGTGCGTGGATGATAGTCTTAGTGGCATCCTGAGAGAGAAAGGGACGAATGCGGGCGATGTTGCGTAGTTGGAAGCGACAGGCTTGGGCAAGGGCATGAATATGGGGGGCAAAGGAGAGAGAGGAGTCGAGGGTGACACCCAGGCAGCGGAGTTGGGTGACAGAGGAGATTGTGGTGTTGTTGACGACTATAGAGAGGTCATGGTGGGAAGGGAGTCTGGACGGAGGAAAGACAATGAGTTCTGTCTTAGAGATATTGATTTTGAGAAAACGCTTGGACATCCAGGATGAGATGGCGGAGAGGCAGTCAGATACACGAGAGAGGAGGGTGGGAGAAAGATCAGGAGAAGAGGTGTAGAGTTGAATGTCATCAGCATAAAGGTGATATTAAAGACCGAAGGAGGAGATGAGAGCACCAAGGGGAGAAGAGTAGAGGGCCGAGGACGGAGCCCTGAGGGACTCCTACAGGGAGAGGGTAGGGGGAGGAGGAAGAGCCGGAAGACGTGGATACAGAGAAGGAGCGGTTAGCAAGGTATGAGGTGAACCAGGCGTGGACAGATCCGGAGAGGCCGAAAGAGAGAAGAGTTTGCAGCAGGAGGGGTTGGTCCACTGTGTCAAAGGCTGCAGAGAGGTCAAGGAGGATTAGTAGGGAGAAGTGACCCTTGGATTTGGCCGATAGAAGGTCATTAGTAACCTTGGCCAGTGCAGTTTCGGTGGAGTGAAGAGGACGGTAGCCGGATTGGAAGGGGTCAAGGAGGGAAAAGGCAGAGAGGTGCCTGGTTAGGCGGCTGCAGACAATCCGCTCAAGTAATTTGGAGGCAAAGGGGAGCAGTGAGATGGGGCGATAGTTAGCGAGAGAGCTGGGGTCAAGATTGGGTTTTCTGAGTATGGGAGAGATAAGAGCGTGTTTAAAGGAGGAGGGGACTGCACCAGAGGAGAGTGATAAGTTGAAGAGGTGAGCAAGGTAGGAGCAGACAGTGGGAGAAAGAGAGCGAAGGAGGTGGGAGGGGATGGGATCGAGAGGACAGGTAGAGGGAGGAGAAGAAAGAATGAGGGAGATAACTTCTTCCCCTGTTGTGGGGCAAAAGGAGCACCAGAGTTGATTGTTGGCGGGAGGTGAGGCGATGAGGGTGGCGGGAGAAGGGGAGGAGGAGATGTTCAGTCTGATGGCCTCAATTTTGGAAGAGAAAAATGTGGCAAAGTCAGAAGCGGAGAGGGAGGGCGGGACGGGTGAGGGAGGGAGAGAGAGGAGGGAGTTGAAGGTGGCAAAGAGGCGGCGGGGGTTGGAGGATTGTGAAGAAATGAGGGACTTGAAGAAGGATTGTTTAGCGAGGGAGAGGGCAGAGCAGAAAGAGGAAAGAATGAATTTAAAGTGAAGGAAGTCGGCCAGGGAGCGAGATTTCCTCCAGAGGCGTTCAGCAGTGCGAGAGCACTTTTGGAGGAAGCGGGTGAGTTTGGAGTGCCAGGGATGGGGAATGAGGCAGCGTCTGCGGATAGCGGAGGCCGGGGCAACAGCACCAAGGGCAGTAGTGAGGGAGAGGTTGTAAAGAGAGGACGCCTCGTCAGGACAGGCCAGGGAAGGAAGAGGTGATAGTAGAGTTTCAAGAGAGGAGGTGAAAGAGGAAGAGTCAATAGCATCAAGGTTGCGCCTAGTGAGGGTGGCTTTAGGCGAGGCGGGAGCTGGGGAGGACGACAGATTGAAGGAGAGGAGATGGTGGTCAGAGAGTGGGAAGGGAGAGTTAGAGAAGTCAGAGAGATCACAGAGATGAGAGAAGACAAGGTCGAGGGAGTGACCAAGACCGGTGGGGGAAGAGGTCCACTGAGTGAGGCCAAGAGAGGAGGAAAGGGCGAGAAGTTTGATGGTGGCGGGGTCGGAACGGTTGTCAATGGGGATGTTAAAGTCGCCAAGTATGATGGAGGGGAGGTCAGAGGCGAGGTAGTGGGGGAGCCAGGCAGCGAAGTTGTCGAGGAAGAGGGACGGGGGGACGTTAGATGACGGAGACACGGAGGTGGATAGGGGAGAAGAGACGGATGGAGTGAACTTTGAAGGAGAGGGAAGGTAAAGTAGGAATTGCCCGAAAAGTACAGTTAGGGGACAGGAGGAGGCCCACTCCACCTCCTGGGCGCTCATCCGGTCTGGTGGAGTAAGTGAAGGAGAGACCCCCGTAGGAGAGAGCAGCAGGCGAGGCAGTGTCAGAAGAAGTAAGCCAGGTTTCAGTGATGGCAAGAAGATTTAGAGAGTTGGAGATGAAGAGGTCATGGACGGAGGATAGTTTGTTACGGATGGACCTGGAGTTCCAGAGGGTACATGAGAAAGGGAGGATGGGAGCAGGGGAGATGCGGATGAGATTGTCGGGGTTGGAGGAGCGAGGGGGAGGGTGAGAGGTGGGGTGGTGAGAGTTGGGCAAGAGAGGATAGGTATGAGAAATGAGCGGGGCTGCATTGTACAGAGCATGATCAAAGGCAGTGGCGAAAACAATATGAAATGCAGTTAAATGCAATGCAATAAAATTTAATATAAAGTGCAGATGCAATGACATGAAATGAAATAAGAAAATGAAAAATGGGATGAAATGGAAAAAAAGCGAATAAAAATTACAGTGCGAATAATATAAGATAAAATATTAAGATAAGATGCAAAGCAATAAGAAAAACATAAGATAAAATGGAATACACTACAATACGATAAAATAAATCGAAGTAACGATAAAATCGAAGTCATAAAATGAAATAAATCAAAGTAATAGGATTAAACAGCGGGCTGCAGAGAGCCGGTACCAGGTGTGAGGAACGGGAGAGTCCCGGTTGGAGAGTCCAGAGGGTCCCGGTTGGAGAGTCCAGAGGCCGGGGAAGGGGAGTGCAGGGCTAATCACCTCAGGTCGTTGTAGTCGTCAGTGTAGTGTAGACCAGAGATCAGGAACAGGCAGCGGGAGACGTGGCAAGGCTGCCCGCAGGACGAAGACAAGGCGACATGAGATGAGATGGCGGCAGACCAGGCGGCGGGTGTCCAAAGGAAATGGCCGGCAGACCAGGCGGGGGAGACACGAGGAGAGGCAGCAGGAGATAGCAGTCCAGAGATCGGGGAAGGTGAGTGCAGGTCCGATCACCACAGAGATCAGGAGCAGGCAGCGGGAGACCAGCAGGCAGCGTTGCCAACAGGGACAGGAAGACCAGGTGGCGGATGTCCTGGCTGACCAGGAGGCAGGGAGACCCAGGCAGCTCAGGCGGATCGGGGACAGCAGGCGGCGGTCAGCCACGTGTTCAGGGGGTAGACAGTAGGAGACAGCAGGCGGACCAGGCACCGGGAGACACGAGGCGGATCCAGTTAGCAGATGGCATGCACCCTCACCGAAGAAAGCGGAGCACGGCCCGCATCGGGCAGCTTGGACGGAACGGGGGTCCGAGCAGGGGAGCCAGAGAAGGAGCAGACTCGAGCGGGACACAACCAAAGCCAGGGGCGGCTGGAGGCGTCACACTGGAGCACCGGAGGTAAGAAACCAGGGGGGTAGTAGGCCCAAGCCACGGCCTGTGGTAGTGGAGGCAGCGGCGGTCAGTGGTGGGCATATGGATGGATGGGGCAGACGAGGTTAGTGGAGGGCAGCATTACCCAGATTGGGATGTGTCTCTGCAATATATGGCTAACAATGGGGATGTGTCTCTGCAATATATGGCCACCAATTGGGATGTGTCTCTGCAATATATGGCCAGCAATTGGGATGTGTCTCTGCAACATATGGCCAGCAATGGGGATGTGTCTTTGTAATATATGGCCAGCAATGGGGATGTCTCTCTGCAATATATGGCTATCAATGGGAATGTATCTCTGTAATACTTTTTATGGATAGAAATAGAAATATACACCGATCAACCTCAACATTAAAACCAGTGACAAGTGAAGTGAATAACATTGATTATCTTGTTACAATGGAACCTGTCAAGGGGTGGGATATAATAGGCAGCAAGTGATCAGTCAGTTCTTGAAGGTAATGTGTTGGAAGCAGTAAAATGGGCAATAGTAAGAAACTGAGCGACTTTGGCAAGGGACAAATTTGGATGGATAGAAGACTGGGTCAGAGCATCTCCAAAAGGGCAGGTCTTGTGTGGTATTCCGGGTATGCAGTGGCTAGTACCTAACCAAAAGTGATGAAGGAAGGACAAACAGGGAACCGGCAACAGCATGGAGAGAGCGAAGGCTAGCCCGTCTGGTCCTATCTCACAGAAGAGCTACTATAGCACAAATTGCTGAAACATTTAATGCTGACTATAATAGAAAGATGTCAGAACAGAGTGCATCACACCTTGCTGTGTAGCTACAGACCGTTCAGAGTGACGTTGTTGACCCCTTTCCACCGCCGAAAGTGACTGCAATGGGCACAGAAATAGACCATACAGCAATGGAAGAAGATGGCCTGCTCTAATGAATCACATTTTCTTGTATATAGTGTGGACGGTTGGGTGCGCGTATGTCATTTACATGAGGAAGAGATGGTGCCAGGATGCATTATGGGAAGAAGGCAAGCCGGTGTAGGCAGTTTAATGCTCTTGCCAATGTCCTGCTTGGAAACCTTTGGTCTTGCTATTTCATGTAGATGTTACTTTGACATGTACCACCTACCTTAACATTGTTGGAAACAGGATGAATCCCGTTCTTGGCTACGGTATTCCCTGATGGCAGTGGCCTCTTTTAGTAGGATAATGCACCCTACCACACTGCAGAAATTGTTGAGGAATGGTTTGAGAAACATGACAAAAGTTCAAGGTGTTGACTTGGCCTCCAAATTCCCCAGGTCTCAATCCGATCTGAGGGATGTCTTGAAAAACAAGTCAGAGCCATAGAGGCTCCACCTTGCAACTTACAGGACTTAAAGGATCTGCTGCTAATGTCTTTGTGCCAGTTACCACAGGACACCTTTAGAACTCTTGTGGAGTCTATGCTGCGATGCGTCAGAGCAGTTTTAGTGACATGAGGGGTACCTACACAATATTAAGCAGGAGGTTTTAATGCTGTGATTGATCGGTATATGTCTGCAATATATGATTTGCAATGGGGATGTACCTCTCTGCAATATATGACTATGGGGATGTATCCCTACAAATTGGGGTGGTTAACAGCAGTGTGTGGCTGAAAATGGAGGATGTCCCCACAGCACACATTAGAGCAGGCCTGTCCAACCTGCGGCCCTTCAGATGTTGTGAAACTACAAGTCCCAGAATGCCCTTCCAGCTATCAACAGGTTGTCTACTGGCAAAGCATGCTGGGGCTTGTAGTTTCACAACACCTGGACAGGCCTGCATTAGAGGATCAAGCTATAAACATAGGATAGAAATGTGGCTATTCATTCTTTAATTATTGTGTGCAGTGGGGAAGACTTGCTGGGTTCAATGATTTTGGTCATATGCATTTTGGAAAATGGCAGTCATTGATATGTATAATGAGATTATTTTTGGGGGAAAACATTAAGGCACAGTCCAAATAAAGACATACGCATTGCAGAGGTGGTTCGGACACTTGACCATTACACCAACAGGGTGTCACCGCCGACGGGGACTATAGCAGCGGCATGTCCGTCCTCAGCCCAGACATGCCGCTCTTTCCCTATTTGGGCAAGCCATTTCCTACAGCTTGCCCACCGTTACAGGACTTCAGCATTTGCCTGTCTTGCCCAAGCTCTCCTGCATCAGAAGTCTGGTCTGGTTTCCTTTGTTTCTTAACAACAATCCACAGCAGTTCTGAGCATGTGCAGAACTTTCTCATTCACACTGAAAGTTTCCTGCTGAGGTCATCAAGATGTGCCTATTGTCACTATAAAAGGGATCCTCTGTCATATAGACTTTGCTAGATGATTGTGTTAAGAGCCAGCCCAAATATGGCATGCGACTGAAGAACCGTCCATAGGTGACGCATGCCAAGTTTCAGAAAATGAGAAAAAAAAAATGACAAATTAGGAATAATCTAAAGTTTAAAATCTCGCGTTTTTTTTCCACTTCCTGTTTTACAGAAGTCATCGTTTTTCTTTTTTTGGGGGAGAACATACCGTATTTCCCCATGTATAAGACGCACCTTTTTCGCAAAAATTTTGGGTCCAAAACCTGGGTGCGTCTTATACAGGGGTAGCGATACAGGGGCAGCGGAGGGGGGGCGGGGGGTGATCCAGTAGGAGGGGGACAGGCAGCGTGTCAGCGCGATCCAGCAGGCGAGGACAGTCAGTGGGGATGCAGAAGGCAGAGTGTCAGCGTGATCCAGCAGGCGGGGACAGGCAGCGGGGATGCAGAAGGAGGCAGAGTGTCAGCGCGATCCAGCAGGTGGGGACAGTCAGCGGGGATGCAGAAAGCAGAGTGTCAGCGTGATCCAGCAGGTGGGGACAGTCAGCGGGGATGCGGAAGGCAGAGTGTCAGCGCGATCCAGCAGGCGGGGGACAGGCAGCGGGGATGCAGAAGGAGGCAGAGTGTCAGCGCGATCCAGCAGGCGGGGACAGTCAGCGGGGATGCAGAAGGCAGAGTGTCAGCGCGATCCAGCAGGCGGGGACAGGCAGCGGGGATGCAGAAGGAGGCAGAGTGTCAGCGCGATACAGCATGCGGGGGACAGGCAGCGGGGATGCAGAAGGCAGAGTGTCAGCACGATCCAGCAGGCGGGGACAGTCAGCGGGGATGCAGAAGGCAGAGTGTCAGCGGGGATCCAGCAGGCAAGGACAGCTACCGTAATATTTTTTTTCCAAATTTCAGGGCCAAAAGTAAGGTGCGTCTTATACATGGGAGCGCCTTATACATGGGGAAATACGGTAACTCAGTGTACAGGAGGTTTAAAGACTTGGGGTTTGTTTTATTAGAAAGCTATTATGACTGAGGAGTGCCTTTTGAGGGTTTAAAATTTTGAGAAAGTTATATTTTTTTTTTACAATTTAGTAAAATATGCCCCATTTTAAAGAGAGAGGATTTCATAACGTTGCACATGTCAGTTAGAGGTGTGAGCTGGGTGTACTCAGACTGGCTTCACGTGAAAGCAGAAACATGGCTGAGTCTCTGGCTAAGAGATTTTCATCTCTGAGCTGATGAAATTACCCACATTCTCTAGCCACGGAGGCTGGTTAGTTATTTTGGGGATATGGGAGGGGCACCCTATAGTACTATTAGCCCAGCCACTGCTCTCAATTGAGAGTTTAATCTCTCCCTGAGACAGCTGTTAGTGAATCCATTGTAAACCTCCCACCCTTCAGTGACATCAGTTAATTTATTCACTGCACTTACCTGGGAGCGCAAAATTCAAAAGTGCTTTGTGGTACTTGTACTGATCACTCTCAGTGGTGATAACAGCGTAAGGCATCTGGACATTAGCATCTGACATGTCCCTCTTTACAAGTGACATGTACTGGAGAGAAGCTGCAGATAATCTATACACACCCACTTCTCATTGCCTGCTGTGGGCTGTGTTTTACTCATTGGTTCGTCAGCAGAATGTAGTGTTTTCACACACACACTGCTCTTTCCCAGTGTTGTGCTGTACTGCTGTGTGAGAACTCTGCTGCTGAAACCATGGAGGTTTAACTCACAGCTAATCTGACAGTCCGTTTCATCACTTCCTGTCTTGGAGGACTTTTCTGTCAGCATCTCTGTAAAAGTCTGTCTGCTTTTACTAGTGACCAGTATCAACAAGGACTCAAGTTTGAGGACTGGGGAGGTGTTTACAGTGCTGCTGGTAGGATGCACATAAGCACAATGTGGTACATACTGCACCACGCCTCCACTGACTGCCATAACATGCATGCATACATACTGCCCGCCGCCACTGACTGCCAGAACATGCATGCATACATACTGCACGCCTCCACTGACTGCCAGAACATGCATGCATACATACTGCCTGCCGCCACTGACTGCCAGAACATGCATGCATACATACTGCCTGCCGCCACTGACTGCCAGAACATGCATGCATACATACTGCACGCCGCCACTGACTGACAAAACATGCATGCATACATACTGCCTGCCGCCACTGACTGCCAGAACATGCATGCATACATACTGCACGCCGCCACTGACTGCCAGAACATGCATGCATACATACTGCCTGCCGCCACTGACTGCCAGAACATGCATGCATACATACTGCACGCCGCCACTGACTGCCAGAACATGCATGCATACATACTGCACGCCTCCACTGACTGCCAGACATACATACATACATACATACATACATGCATACTGCACCCCACCACTGTCTGTCACAAGAAACACACGGCACCCTATCACAGCCTGCCATAACAAACATACGTACATGCTGCACTCTATCACTGCCTGCCAAAACATACTTGCATACATACTGCACCATATTGCTGCCTGCAAGAACATACATTCAGCACCCAATCACTTCCTGCCAGAACATATACCTACATATATTCTGTACCCCACCACTGTCTGCCACAACAGACAGACAGACCCTGCCACTGTCTGGCAGAACATACATACTGGATCAATGGCTGCCAGAACATACATACATGTGTGACATGTGACAAAAGCTGGTGCGCAGGGAGTGACATTTGAAAGATTCGTTAGTGCAAAGGGGGTGACAAGTGAAAATAGAGCTGGTGAGAATGGGGTGTCAAGTGAGAGACACTGGTACACAGGAGGTAACATGAGATTAAAGCTGGTGCAAACGGCGGTGATATGTGCATGCGGTTACAAAACTGGTGGGCAGTTGGGGATATGTGAAAAAAAGACATGCACTGGAAATGGAGGAAGCTAGGTTTAGAGGAAAAATTACTTTATCAAAACAGTAAGGGACAGGTGGGATAGGCATCTAACAGAGGTGGTAGAGGCTAATATAGTAGAGCAATGTAAACACTCTTGTTTATTAGGAATTAAGAAGAACCACTTGGCCCATCTAGTTTCCACTATTTTTAACTGCTGTGAAATTCTAAGGTCATGAATTTATTATCAATATTTTCACTTTACAAAAAGCCATGAAATTCCATAGACAAAAAACCTTACGGTTTAACATGTCCAATTAAGGTTCCTTATACAAAATCTACTATGTATGAATACGATTGAAACTCTTCAACTCAAACTGCAAAAAGCAATGAAATTACAACAATTAAGGCAGAAACATTAATGGACGTGTTCCTTTGCCCAATACAGACACAGTATGCCATCACATCCTGCGGTTAGCTGCAGATTCAGCACGATCATGGAGTGAGATTGCTGTCACTCACAAAATGGTGGAGCTGCTAATTCACAGATTTGTGTGTTCACTGGAATACACACGTACAGTAGTATTACATTTTCTTAGTTTACCTTTATCGTAGTTTAGGGTCTCTGTGTCTTAGGGACAGTAGAATAACTTCATAAAAAAAACTACAAAATAATATATTTGAAATACATTTAAATGGTAGAGAAGCTTCTGCTTAGTTTGGTTATCAGTGAGCAAAGTTTGCCATTACATTCCCTTACAAGGCCTGAGCTGACTGGTAGGTTAATTGGCCACTAACAAATTGACCCTAGTCCGTCTGTGTGTTTGTCTGTCTGTGTGTGTGTGTATTAGGGAGTTTAGACTGTAAGCCCCAATGGGGCAGGGACTGATGTGAGTAAGATCTTTGTACAGCGCTGCGGAATTAGTGGCGCTATATAAATAAATGGTGATGGTGATGATGACTGTTAACAACAATTCAAGGATACATAAAGCCAACAAGACTTAACTAATAAAATATTTCCCGGTAAACTGCTCAGTAGTGTAAACTGAACGCACAGAGAGCACCAGAACAAAGCTGCAAGGGGTATATACATGAAATAAGAATATGTTCCCACAGCAAAATAAAAATTAAAACTAGTTTATTTTAATGTAATAATAAAGGATATCGAATGTATTTATTAATAAAGTAAAAACTTCATGCAAATGGATTGCCAACAATACAAAGTATTTTAAACGTGCAGCGAGTGCTCAAATCCGCATATACAGATAGATACAGATGTTATAATTGCTCAGAGAAAATAAAGGAAACAAAATTAGTCCAGCTCTGGTAAAAATGAAAGGTCCTCAATTGGATAAGGTCGTATTGCAGAAGTAACCAGCTGGTTTACCAAATCCTCAGTTAATAAGAGTACTGATGCTCAAACTTCAGTTATGCACTTGTAAATACTAAATCCTCAATATGAGGTTCTGTTCAGCCAAATGTCTGTACATTCACAAACCAGGCTCTAGTATGTAGCTCCAAACTTGCATACACACTTCTATAAATTACCATCCATAAATCAGGACTAAGAGGGATGACTGTGGGGATTATCATCTGTGTATTCCAGTGAACACACAAATCTGTGAATTAGCAGCTCCACCGTTTTGTGAATGACTGCAATCTCACTCCATGATAGTGCTGAATCTGCAGCTAACCACAGGATGTGATGGCATACCATGTATGAATTGTGCAAGCAACACGACCATTAATGCTTCTGCCTTAATTGTTGTAATTTCATTGCTTTTTGCAGTTTGAGTTGAAGAGTTTCAATCGTATTCATACATTGTAGATTGTGTATAAAGAACCTTAATTGGACATGTTAAACCGTAAGGTGTTTTGCTTATGGAATATATATATATATATATATATATATATATATATATATATATATATATATAGAATGAGAGAGAGATATGTATATTCCCATGTTTGCTGGTACCATATTTTTCCCATGAACGGACAGTTTTTCAGAGATATATTTATTTTTTTACAGAAATCCGAACAGAAGGAGCAATACTTCTCAGTGGCAGTATACAGACATTGCTGAAAACAGTTTTCCTGACCCAGCCTACAACTAGTCACTCCTTCACAGTAATAAACACTCTGCCTTGGGAGCGCACAGAGGTTATTTCTATCCCGGGACCAACAGGAGAACAGAACTTGGGTACATTCTTAAAAATAAGTACCGTCATTTATTTATGGTTATGTAACAAATGTGAAAAAATGTGCATTTATTTTGACATACACAATGTAGTAGAGTATGTGTGCCTTTACAATAGTAGTATATCATTAAAAATGACATAATGTTTTGGTGTGGGGCATGTGTAGACGCAGGTGCGCTTGACTAGGATCAGACAATGTTATTATTATCAACCTTCCGTCTTCAGCTGATAAAACCTCCTGTTGTCAGTTCATCACAATGTTGAAAGTATTTCAAGAGATGAGTGTACTGAACCTTTAAGAGGCAGTGTATGGTTTTACCTTGTGATTCGGGGAGTGAGGGCTATATGTGAGAGGTTTAGCATTATGATGTGAGGAGTAGAATGGAAGCAAGCCAGTGTGTGATACAGTAAAAGGAGCAGTGTCTTACCTACGGGCGGTAGGCATGAGAGGGAGTGGGAGAGGGACCTGGGCCCCCCCCCAGAGGAGGACTACTGGGAAATCATAAGGGATCAAGTTGCCACCAGCTCTATTTCCACTTTGGTGAAGGAGAACGCATACAAAGTATACTATAGGTGGTACTACACCCCTGACAAACTCACTAAAATGTTCCCCTCTAGTTCTCCATTATGTTGGCGGGGTTATGGCCAGATGGGCTCCTTTTGGCATATCTGGTGGTCCTGCCCTAAAATATCCTCCTTTTGGGATCGAGTTAGGGCCCTCCTCTCCTCCCTCCTTCCATGCCCTGTCCGGAAAGACCCATGGTCTTTTCTTCTCTGTTACCCTTTGATTGATGATGATAGACAGTCTGCAAAATTGGCTTCCAATGTCCTTGCAGCTGCGCGATGCCTAGTAGCTAAGTCTTGGAAACAAGCTAACCCCCCACTATGGCGGCCCTGCGATCCTATATCTGGTTTATTGCTCGGATGGAACAGATTACATACCACCTACATGATAAGGGTGATAAATTTCACCAGGTTTGGGCTCCTTGGCTTTACTTATAACCCCTTACCTCCTGTACCAACTCCTTCCCCATAAAAAGACTCCCCAGGTTCATAGGTGGCCTGACTCTGGACTCTCGATGCTGTTTCCCTCCCCGGAGCATCTAAGTAGTAATCACCTCTGAAACTTTTATTGCCCCTCTTTTATTTATTTGTTTCTCTTCTTAAAAAGGAAAGAAAGGGATAAGGAACTGTGTGGATAATTGGGAAGTATGTTCTCTTTTTCTTTCAATCTCGGTGGCGACCAGTGCCCCCCCCCCCTCCCCCACATTATATTGTTATAAAATGTTATAGTGTCTTGAGTGTTCTAGATAACAATTGTATACTTACCTGCCTGTTTATTGACAACCTCTGGCTATTTTATAGATTTGCTACTCAAACATTTTCAGCTTCCTTGACTTATGCCCGTCACATGTACCGTTCTCTGTTTTTGTCTCTTGCCCTGCAAATGTACTAATTGTTGATTCTTATGTGTACATGATTGCTATTTTTCAAAATAAATAGTTTAAAAAAAAAAAAAAAAAAAGGAGCAGTGTCCTCCAACAGAACCTATCAGTGATTTGAAGCATTGTGTTGTCAAGCATACCTCTATGTAAAAACTCATTATTTTATTTTATTTTATTTTTGTAAGAGATCAAGGAAAGAAAGAAGAAAGTTCTTGACTTGGTGACTTTTTAAAAACCATAGCTTACATGACTAACTTATTGTAAAGTTTCAAGCAGAAATGATTTTCCTACTTTGTAATCTGTGTTACAGAGTACAGATAATGTATAAACTCATTCTGGCTGTAGGATCTAGTATTTTGGTTTATGCTTAATTTTTAGAGACTGTTGAATTTCAGGGAGTTCACCAGGACGCCCGGAAGAGTAGGCCATCCTCCCTGATCCCACCTCTCCTTCTTCTAAAGAGGGCAATTTGTGTCTTCAGGCTTACTGCACTTGCCTTTTGGCTTTTGGGTAGACAAGCATGAAAACACACATAATACACTGCAGCATGACCCAACAACACTGAAGCAAAATTTGATATATTAAATGACATGGCAGTGCTATATTCAAGAATTGACGACAACATACACTATCAGAGACACTCACTTTACATTTAAGTATATATTTAAATATTTAAGTACATGTGACACAAACACACATTGATTTTTTTCTTTTCCTCCCTTGCTGTCCCCTTCAGCCTCTCCTTTTCTGTCCACTGCAGGAACGGTGAATGTGTTTTACCATTACTCTTACTAAAACACAGACATGGAAACTGTCTACGTTCAGTGAAAGTAAACTTGAGTGTGAGAGAACAAATTTAAGGGTTTATATAAGGAACTGGCACCATGTACACTCTTTCAGGTTGCATCTAAATGTCTGTTACTGGTGCCTTCATATGGTCACTTACGTCAAACTATTAAACGTATAATTTATACAGGGGGACACATATCATATACAGTATTTATATCAGCTTATAATGGTATCTACATTATACTGTATATGTGTCATCCCTAATATCTTTCTTTCAGGACTAGTGAGAGTACCCAGTATGGGCTATGTTGTGCTGCCCGAACATGTGAGTCCCCTTCATCCTGTCACAGTTGTTTTGCAGGTATGTATGGAACCAGTACCTTAAATGTTCTTTAAACGTTCTAAGACAGTGCTCAATGATTTAACTATTCTGATTTCAAATGCAATATGAACAGAATGGAGTGCTTAATTAACTTACTATGAACTGTGGTTTTGGACTATGCAGCTCACACCCGACTGTTATGCCCTAAATGCCACATGTGTATGTTTGTGTTACCTGGAAAAGAGGCTGGAATCCTCTATAGGGAGAGCAAACTGCTGTTTGTGAGCTGGACATTTGTTGTTTTTCCACAAAGAGGGATTGTCAAATGTATGAGAGACAACCAGGCCAGGATTTATTTTGTTTTATCGTGTTTCCCTCTTTTTCATAAAACTAACTGATGCTAGTTGTACCATAACATGGGCTGCTGTGACACTTTTTATAGCTGTTGTGTGGAAAAGTGCCCCATCTACCCCAGGAGATGGCGTCTGTACCCTGATGGCATGACAATGTATGTAAGATAATAGTATCTTTTCAGATATTATTATTTTTCTTCTTATATACTTGTTTTTTTTTGTTTTGTTTTTTTGGCCTTTTATAGACTCACTCACTTTGACTCATTGCCATTCTCTAATGGCTAACTACCTGCATGTAGCGGAGGGAAATTTCAGTTGCATTCTAATATAAAATTGCTTATATATAAAGATGGTCCCAACCATTGTGCTTTGGTGGGATGGAAATCTAGTTATAAGTGTTCTACTCTGTTTAACACATATCCTGCTAGAAAAATCTTTGGGTTTAAGGGTGCTTATATGGGCTTACTACATGCCTAACATGCTTAGCCTGTGCTCTTGTTATAGCAATTTGAATGGCTGTCAAGGTAGGTAGATTTGCTCTTTCTGAACGCTATGTTTGTATTTATTGACATTTTGTTGAATGAATGCTGTTTTATGGTACGTCAAATATTTGGGAATGTGTCAATATCTATTGACATTGTGTTCACGATAGAGATCAATGACCCTATTTTGACAACTGTTCAAGCTGCAATGACCCCAATATAGGCTGAAGGTTCCGCTAGCACGTTGCCCATGTGCATTAATACTTAATGGGAGAATGACAAGTCTACATACCTTTCCAAAGTGGCATTCTAATAATATCATAATTATGCAAAATGCGTTCATAATATTCATCTTTATTAAATACACTTTGAATGATGATTTGAAATTCAATTTTAAGAAAAACAGATTTGGACAAATATTTCGTACCTTAGGCACTTTTGTTTACATATCTTTTTCCTTTTTGTAGTAATATGTATTGTCTTAGACTGCTAAGAGCATGTAGAATATTTTTCACTCATTTACAGCTTGTTATGGTTTGCTTCCAGCTAACCAATTTAGGGAAATATTTCCTATATGTATGTTTGTTTTGTTCCCTCATCTCATCAGGATAACGGTTCTGTAACCATGGAGAATGGGATCCTGTGCGCCAACATTGATTCTATGGGACGTTTGACATCACTAAAACTCTTATCCTGCAACAGGTAAAGCAGTTGTGAAGCTATAATAATTTAAATTTACAATAATGATGCTTGGGGAATAAAAGTGATTGTTACTTTAGCCTAATGGTTTGAATTAAGATACCACACTTTTATTCTGTTATTTGTGAGAAAATTAACAGTAACCTAAAGAAAATAATCTCCAAATGAAATGTTTGAAGTATTTTTGGGTTACAAAATATATATTGACTGTTCATCAAACTTTTGGTAGGGTAAAACTAACATGTGCAGTGTGCAATGAACCTTTATTTACATGTTTTATATGTACCTCTTAATATATGTTGTTTCAGAGAATCTATCCCTAAAACCAGTTATGGGAATCAGTTTGTAATGTTTGATGATATTCCCTTATATTGGGATGCTTGGGATGTGATGGATTATCACCTGGAGACCAGGTAAGGTGGAATAATGATGTTGCCTTGGTACTGTAACCCTCACTGTTACTGTACATTGTCATTTGACACTTCACTTTCTGATTGCAGGAGACCTGTTTCAAACCCCTTGAATAAACTAGAGATCAGTAGCAGTGGGGGGATGAGAGGCGTTGTCACATTCTCTTTGACAATCAGTGGGACTAGTACTATCAAGCAGGAGATAATAATGGAGGCTTCAAGTCCATACATCCGATTTAACACTAAGGTATATTGTAGATTTACAGAACCAACTTTACTCTTGAACTTTCAGTTTCCCTCAAGTACTAGTTTGCCCGTACCCAAACGGTCCCTGTTGGCTTTGTCTTGTTTGGGATCACTGACCGTGTGTAGTGTTGTGTAAGTAGACTTCAGTGGATGTCCGTTACAAAGCACAAAATGTTCACTCCTCGTCCCAAAAGCACCTTTGTTCTGTACACCTCGTTTTGTGCAAGTATGCTTATTATGCTACGTTTTTGCACTTTGCACCTCTTCATATTTTACTGAGAGAACAACAGAGCTGACCTTTGAGGCACACTGGTGCAAAATTAAACAGTTTTTATTGTTGTGCCTAACAAGCATGCTTGGTAAATGAACTCCTGTGTTCTAGCTTTTCATACTTGAGTGCATTACATGGAACTGTTTAAACTAATAAATAGTACTTTGCCAACAAGTAAAGTTACTTTGAGGGTTTTTTCTACATCCTGTAATATAGTTTGTCTCTTGGTGATTTCTCACTTTCATTTGTATGTAAAGTACGCTTGTCACCTACAGACAATGGAAGCATTAATTCTGTGGGCTAGCCCAATATTCATGAAAATGTAGCCTATAGATAGTACTGGTAACTGGTGACATCCACTGAGGAACATTGTACCTTGTACCTCATTGGTGCATCAGGTTCATAATGAATTGAATGTCTGTTCAGTCTAGCTAATGTCTGCCTACGCTGTGTGTAAGCAGCAGATACACTTTTTAAATTCATTAAAGTTGGCAATCCCAAAATCGCTGCTACAACAGCATTTGGCTCGACATACTTGATACAACAATGCAATTCCGTTTGTCGGGGCTTATTTCTGTGTCACATCCGTAGGCTGGATATGTCACATGAGCTTAGGTTAGCACAGTGGTTAGTATTGCTGTGGAGTTAGTGTGTTTCCCCATGTTTGTGTGGAATTTCTCAAGGTCCTTTGTTTTTATATCTTACACTTCAAAGATATACTGGTGTGTTAATTGAGTTCTGACAAAACTAACCCGTGTGTGTGTGTCCTTGTGGTAGGGAGTAAAGATTTAAAGATCATAAGCTCCAGTGGGGCAGGGACCAATGTGAATGATTAAATATTCTCCTTGAAACATGGTGGAATATGAAGGCGCTATATAAATATCTATTAATAAATATCAAAGCAATATTTTTATTGGCTAATGTATTCCTATTATCCTTACATTTAACCTTGAAATGCCTGTTTTTCATAATTCACATTGTGCAAACAATTTCACCCATTTCACAAATGTCTCTGTGCATGGTAAAATGGTTTTCCATGTATCTGACAATCCAAAGGTCATGTTAAAAATGTAGTGCAGACTTAATAAAGTACAAACACTATTTCTCTTTCATCCTATCTAGGGGACACTGCTGCCATGGGTTGTATGAGGGGAGCTAGTAGTTGGCACGTAAACAGTTAATTATTTGTTTAACCTATAGAAAGACTCCTTCCTTTTGCAAGCTCCCCTGCATCCTCAGTGTAATTTGAGTGCCCAAGGAGTTGGACTTACTGGGTGCTGCTCAACAGCATTTACTTACAGACTTATGGAAGCTTATTTTATTTTCATTTATTTCATCTTTCTTTACTTAAGATACGGGGCAGGTATCACAGTGCTGCTTCTTACTGGGGCTGTGTTGGAAACATATTTCCACACAGGACCCCGGACCGGATGCTGAATTGCCAGAGCATGGACGGTTCTGGTACTACAGATCACTGTAAGAAGTGACAGCAGTCTGACCTGACAGGAGGATGACTGGCGTTGCTAGTCAGCAGAGAGTGTCGTGATCCCATTGCAGGCCACCATTTTTAGGACGGTACCAAGTTCCCTGATAATGAGAGGGGGAGACTTCGACCGCCCACTGTCACTGATGGACTAATGGGCGCTGCATACTTCTATATAGAAATCAGCGCATCAGCCAGAGCCAGAGAGACAAGTGGTACAATTAGGCTGCTTGATAACAAGACAAGCACGCCATAACGGATATTGGACGAACATGGAGAAGCATAAAAAAAAGACACCCCTACAGAAAGTGTCGATTTGGTGTGTCTCTGAAAAGTGCGGGAAAATGGCAACTGCCTGTTATCAGCTACTGAGGCAAGCTGTACATTCTCCATGCTACACACATACTGCTCTCCTCTCCTCCTCACGCTTCTCAGAGGGTTCTTGGCCAGCTAGGAGGGCTAAGTACCTCTCTCATCCTAAAAGATTGTCTATAAGTGTGGCTGGATCATGTAGAAATAAATAACTTATTGTAGAAATGTACATCAGTTAGAGGTACAGGCACCAATGTATAATTGCAAATGCACCTATCTTGTTACATTGGGATGTGTTATGTGGGAGATTACTTGTTTGGGGTTTTGTAACCTTTCTTTCGGAATTCCCACATTGGCAATAGAGTGGAGGAAATGTGTATTCTGCAACTGTCTGGAGAAAGGGCCCCATGTTAATCTTATGTTAATTAGACCTTTTGATGTGTGTGTGTGTCCAACACACCTGAAGGCACAGGAGGGTTTAATTAGACTTGCTGTTAGATTTCCTCTGTTTATAAAACATGATGCAGGAAATCACAGCAAGGTTTAGGATATCACAGGTAAGTGTAAATATTGTTAGCTTTGCATTGCATGTAAATCCATGTTTGGGAAAAGATATCATATCCTGATAATAAAAATAGCTCAGACATTGCGGAACCATCTCGGGTCAGGGGGCTGCCTTACCCCCTGCAAGAAGTTATGTCAGAACTGTATAAAAAAAAGAGTTGTTTGAGCATGTAATATATCATTCTTGTACCATCTGTACTTCTGGAAAGATCGCTAGTACCACAGACTGGCGTGTGAACTGTCCTTGTTAGAACTACTTGAGCTAATAAACCATCTTTTGCTTCAAGAACCTGTTTTGACGACTACTTACCCTGCTGTAATTTCCTGTGACCTACAGATGAGACCCAAATCTAATCCATTCTCTGGTTGATCTGAGGTGCACCCAGCATTACAGTGCCAACATTTTGCCCGCTACCTGCAGCTCTGCCCAGTGTGATAGGCCAGGGTGGAACCATCCACAGCAACCCTTGATCTGAAGGCAAGAGCTGTCCCTCCCTTAGGGGGGATGCTTTAGAACGTCCCCATGGTAGCAGTGTCCCCCAGATAGGATGAAAGAGAGGAGGATTTTTATACTTATGATAAATCCTTTTCTCTGAGTCTATCTGGAGGAGACAGTGTTGCCTCCCTTCTGCTCTTTTCTTTGTTGTCTTACCCTTCCTTGGGGCTTTATAAATACACTGAGGATACAGGAGGTTGCAGAGGGGAGGAGTCTGTCTGTAGACTAAACAAATAATTAACTGTTTAAGTGCCAATTCTTAGCTCCCCTCATCCTATGGTAGCAGTGTCCACCAAATTGACTCGGAAAAAAGAATTTATCGTAAGTATAAAAATCCTCCTATCCGTATGATCACAGCAACAGTACTATTTTATATTCAAGATAGATTTCTGTTCTACACTGTCCTGAGATAAATTTAAGTATGTCTTTGCCATAGTACATGTATGCTTGGATTCTCTGCTTCTAAAGAATATCTGTTTCTCAACAGGTCATCTGGAATGAGGCTCATAAGTTCTTGAAAGTTGAATTCCCAACAACGGTTCACAGTAGAAATGCGACGTATGAGATTCAGTTTGGACACCTGCAAAGACCAACTCATCGTAATACTTCCTGGGACTGGGCCCGATATGAGGTTTGAGGTTTTATACTGATGGGATCCTTAATGCTGTGTGTTTTGAAAGCAATAGTTTTATTGCCTGCTACAAGATGTGTGGCATAGTATTGCAGTCTTTCATTGGCTTTTATTTTATTTTGTGTCTCAGTAGAGAGCTGCATTTTATTCCTTTTATTGCAGCTTAAGGAGTTGGACTTCCCCCAGCTGAAAGTATCTGTTAACATTGTTGAATGTGAGAGCATGAAGCAGCAGGTGTTCCTGGCAGGAGAGTGCATAATGTCATTGGCTTTTCTAGACGATGGTGTTAAATTATGCATTTAGGATTATCCATTGTGTTCAATAAGGGGGAGAACCTGGCCTTAATTCCTCCTGCTTCCTTGCCGGAAGTTACCAGAAGCCAATACAATAATCGTACAGCACAGAAGGACTAATTATGTCCTGGATTCTTCAATAGCACAAAATATAGCTTCCCAGTTCAGTGCTACTGAAAAGACTGCACGGTTTCAGTCCTTCTACTCTTTGAGCACCCAGGGGTAAATGTATGAAAGTCCGGTACATTACAGTAGTAATGTTGAAAATCACAACGTCACCATTTTAAACATGTCAACAGAATGAAAAGGTCAACATTTACACTATATCACCATTTTGGCATCAACAGTATAACTATCACTCTTGCCAGAATTACTACATCTTAATTTACACTGGGGGGTAAATGTATGAAAGTCCGTTTTTTTTCAACTCGCTGGAAATCGGCGAATTTACAGCTCAAATTTAAAGCGGCGCTGGCTTGTAAAGGCAGGTTTGACCTTTTCATTCTGTTGACATGTTTAAAATGGTGATGTTGTGATTTTCAACATTACTACTGTAATGTAATGTCGACATTCAAAGGGTAATGCCAGCATTACAGCAACCGGACTCGCCACCATTATAGCCGCCAGACCCGCGCAGGTCCGGCACAAAATACTTTATATTAATAAAAAACAAAACACAAACATTGCAAGTAAAGCTTTAACCCCCGATTTTACTAGAAACAACACTAGGCTTTGCCAGCCAGGGCTGGTGGAACTATAGCAGGGAAACTTGCAGTGTGGGGTCCCCTTGCCCTAATGACAACCAGCCCCAGATTGGTCAGCCCGGGTTGGATTCCCTAGGGAGCTGGGGTCTGCAAAAACAAAAAGCACTAGGGCTCTTTCCACACCCTTGAGCGGTGGGTGTGGAGTAATAAAAAAAATATTTAATGTTAAAGACACCATTTTGTCCCTGGTGCACTACAGGACCCAGCAAGCTCAGACTGCCATTAACAGTTTGGACATGCTGGTACTTGTAGTACTGCAAGTACCAGCATAGCCATGGCTGCAAGTGCATGCTGACACTTGGGGAACCACAAGTACTAGCATGTCCTGGCACCCAGAGCCCACTGCGACCTGTAGTGCACCAAGACAAATTGTAAATAAACCACACACCTCGTTGTCAAAATAATTTTATTGGGAGAAAAAAACCCAAAAAAAAACAGTAATACTCGCCAGCATCCAAGTTCTTCATTTGTATTAATTCCCATTATCCGTGCTTGTTCACAAAAAGAAAATGGTAAAATTAATCCCAGGATCCATGCTAGTAAAGTGAATTAATATGGCTGTATTGTGGCAGCACTAGAGTTAATATGTTGGGGGGGGGGGGGTGGTGGGATTAATGTGTGTGGTTTGTTTGCTTTTTAATAACGATTTAGCACCAGTCCCGGCAGTTGTAATGGGGGGCTGCTTCTGGCATTGCCCTTTGAATGTCAACATTGTGACTGTCAACATTACTACTGTCGACAATCACAATGTCACATTTTAACCATGTCAACAGAATGAATATGTCGACATTTACACTGTCGATGTATTCACCGTTGCCACATCGTATCCAACCTGTATAAATCGCCTCCCGAATTTAGGTAGCATGAGAGTGCTGGGTGTAGAGCACCCTTTTCTATTTTCTTCATAGTGGGGACAGGTCAAATCAAATTTTGAAAAAACACGTATATAAGCAAATGCACACAGACATCAAATTCCATTTCATGAATTTGTACTAAATAAATAAAAAGGTAATCAATACATTTCTGAAGCATTTTCTGTGTTTACTATGCACTTTTGGTGGTATATCTATAAAGTTCTGACAATATGAAAGTTGTATTTAATATTGTCTTCTAGATAGTTTTCCCATAATATTTTAGATAATAAAAATAAAATGTATTTAAACTCCCTTGAAATGCATAAGAAAGCATACCAATTTATCCATTTTTTTTAAAAATCTGTTCCTATGGATAAAAGGCAAAAAATAGCATGGTGTGGAAATGCAACGTAATAGCAATGCATGTGTAGTGGTAACATTTATGTGTATTGTGCACTAAAAGAATGCAGGTAAAAAGCACAATTTCTAATGGCTCTTACTGCCTTTGTAAAGACTGTTGCATAATGTATCAAGATTTGGAGCATTACATCTCATGCTAGTTATATATGTGTATGTATACATACATTCAGCCTTATTTTTCTCCTGCAGGTTTGGGCTCACCGCTGGATGGATCTGTCAGAGTATGGCTTTGGAGTGGCTGTGCTAAATGACTGTAAATATGGTTGTTCAGTACTTGGGAATGTTCTGAGCCTTTCCTTGTGAGTTATGTCATTCTTGGTTTTTATATATTTTTAAAAATTATATAGTCTTTTTATACGTTAAACATCAATATAATTCTTTAAATGAGATCTCTAAGCAAGTGTCACTTCAGCTTTCTGCAGATTTGTTTGGATTCTAAATACGCTGCTGATTGGATAATAGTACAATGTGATGCTCCCATATTAGAATTTAGACCATGTAGCGCTATTATTCTGCCTGAAGTTTTCCTTCAGAGTATCTCGGCAACATAATAAACAACGTGATTGAAAAAAAGTAAATACAAAGACAAAATATGATATACCTTTGAATCTCTGTTAGCTAAGGGAGAAAGGGAATAACCGTTAAGCATCATGCACAGGGGCAGATCACTTGAACAACCAAAAATGTACCTAGAGCCAGGGACCTCTGTTTGCGATTGACCTTGGCAAGGAGGTTATGGCCATGGGTAGATCCAGTGTCTTATATTTCTTTCATTTTGTGGTTCAGGTTCTTCATGACACCCGTGTGGCTGAAAATAGATTATGGTCGCTCCCTCCACTGTCCAGTCCAGACATAGGACTTTCCTCTATCCCTTCTCTCCCTCTCCTACTTCCTTCATAGGAGTATGAAGATGCAGGGTTGTAAGGTCTAGAGAGATGACAGGAACAGGAAGCCTACATTAGCAGCTCTCATTTTATAACACTGTTACTACCCCTGCATGGGTTTAGCTTTAATTGAATGTTGTTAAGGTTTTTTAATAATGTGAAAAAAATTCACTAAAATGATAAAAAAAAAAACAAAAAAAACAGGGATTTCTAGGACACTTTCTTCTTGCTGGAAGATATCCATACCTGCTTGACCCCAAATAGATGCTTCAATCTGTATCTTATGAAACCAGACAACCCCCAAATTCCAGGTTCCGCATCCTTTAAAAAGCCAACTGATGGACTGCTCCTCCATTACCTGAGTGGCAAAGGCTATTGAGTGGAGTTCAGGATCTTCAGCTAGGTCTACCAGATCTTTCACAACCTGATTTTTTGCTCCAACAGGCCGGACAATTTGTGGAAGCTTCATGGACCTGCTTTTTATGGACCTCGACACATTGAATATTGAAGTTAGTGGCCCAAGAAGGAATAGTAACTCAAAAAAAATTGCTGTTTACACTCCCCTTTACAGGGATAGCTTTTTTTTCTTTGAAAGATTTGTTTATTCAAGATCATTAACAACATATAACAGAGCATGGTACATCATTAACAAGAGTCTGTCAGCAGCTATGACAGGGTCAACATAGTTGTAGCATGTTGTAGGGTAAACCGATGTGGATAAACCAATTAAAAGGACCATAGTTTTTCAAAGAATTTTGTTACAGGAAAAGTGAATAGAGAAAGAGTGAAGAAAGATACAGAGAGGAATATGAGGGCGGAAAAGGAGAGAAAAGGGACAGAAACAGTTGGAGGAGGGAAGTAAGCGGTGTGGCTAGGGCTACCGGGGGGCGTTTGGTCGGGATATTCAGAGGCCAATAGCTCTAGTTATGCTATGGAAGGGGTGAGCGGTATTGAAAAATGGACAACAAAGTATCCCAGACCTTGTCAAAGGACTTAGAGGAGTTATTGATTATGCTTGACATAAATTCCATACGGTGAACATGTCATGCTCGTTTGATAATAGCTTGAAGGGAGGGGGTTGTAGCTTGTTTTCAGTCCGTTGTGATTTGGCATGTGGCGGCTGAGATTATATGATGTGCTAATTTTTTTTGATGACGCGTCGCAGGAGGAAATCCGAGGGGCAAAAAAAGAATTTAGGATCAAGTGGGACGTCAATTTAAATCAGGGATAGAATTTAGGTTTTTAATGTTACGCCAAAATTGGATTAGTTTTGCGCATTCCCACCAGATATGAAGAAACATGCCCACCCCAGAGCACCCACGCCAGCAACGATCTGAGGCATCAGGTAACCACTTGTAAAGCCAGGCCGGGGCGCAATACCACCTATTCAAGAGCTTATATACGTTTTCTTTGATTTTAACACACATGAACCTGGAGGCAGCATTCTCTCTTATATCAGCCCAGTCTTCGTCATCTAAGGAGTTACCCAAATCTCTTTCCCATGCCAACTCGTGGGGGTCCCGAGCGGAATCGGATACGCAAGAGAGCTCAGAATATATAGTGGAAATTAAGCCAGGCATGGATGCTCTGCGCAAGCACATCACTTCAACTGTAGTGAGTGGGCTTGCAGAGAGGCGCGTTTTGATAGAAGTATGGAAGTTGCAAATTTTTAGATACCGGTAAAAATATTTAGATGGGATTTCTATAGCTGCTTGAATATCAAGGAACTGTGGAAAAAGGGAAGAGTGGGATATATTATTTACATAACAGACACCCCAAGAGTGCCATGCAAAGAATTCGGAGGGTTCCAAACCCGGTGGGAATTCTGGTGAGTTGAATAAAGGGATAATCAGAGAGGGGTGCTTGGAGAGACCATATTGTCTGTATGCGAAGTCCCAAATTTCTAGGGAGTGTGCGACTGTCTGATGAGGTAGTACTCGTTTGGGGTGGCAAGCTCGTGGGAGCCAGAGGAGGGTAGCAGGGGTGAGTTAGACCCAGACCTTCAGCCTCAACAGATATCCATACACTGGAGCCATGTGGCCACACCATAAGACACATTGAGCGATATGGACAGATAAATAATAGTGTTTGAAATTCTGTATTCCAAGGCCACCACCCCGAGAGGATCTCTGAAGGACTCGCAGCCTTATTCGTTGTCGTTTGCCCGCCCAGATAAATTTAGAGGTAATGTATTGGAGGTATTGGAACACATAGGGAGGGATTCGAATAGGGAGGGTTTGGAACAGATATTGCAATTTTGAGAGAATGGTCATTTTTACTGCATTAATGCGTCCTATCCAGGAGATATATTGATGAGACCAGGATTGAAGGTCAGACTTCACTTTGGAGAGGGTTTGGGGCTTGAAAGAGCTGGTGATGGCGCTGAGTTAAGAAAACACCTAAGTATTTCAGTTTTTGTAGCTGCCAGTTAAAGGGAAATTGTTGTTCTAACAGAGATTTGTCTGATTAAGGAATATAGAAGTCCAGCGTCTCGGTTTTATCGGGATTCATTTTATATCCCGAAAAATAGTCATAGGTTTATAGTTCTGAAAGGGGGGGGGGTGATGGGTTGAGAGAAACTCAGCAGAATGTTGTCCATGTAGAGGGCCACTTTATGGTCTGTTACCCAAACGGACACCTAAAATCACCCTATTAACACGGATCCTGGCAGCTAGGGGTTCAATAACTAATTCAAAATAAGTGGGGAGAGGGGCCATCCCTGACGTGTACCATTCCAGATATTGAAGGGCGATGAAGTGTACCCATTAGCTGAAACTATGGCAGAGCGCTATAAGGTGGAGACACCCTTCAAAAAATTTACCGGAGAAGCCCATCGATCCAAGGATCCCATACATGAACATTTTGCCGACATGTATGGAATGGATTAGATCGATAGCCCTCCTGGTGTTGTCTGGTGCCTGTCTTCCTGCAATAAATTCAACTTGATCTGGATGAATCCGGATCTAGAGGAAGGGGTTTAATCTAGTGGCCAGAGTGTTGGAGTAGAGCTTTAAGTCGACATTAAGTAAAGAGATAGGTCGGTACCCAGCGCATTGTGTGAGGTTTTGGAATAACTGCATTATTAGCTTGGGTGGTAGCTAGGTCAAAAGATGCCCCCTCTAGGATTTGGTTAAAGAGGGAAGTAAGGTGAGGGGAAAGTGCCCCAGCGAATTTCTTATAATATTGGGCTGTAAACCTTTCAGGACCAGGAGCTGATGAGGATTTGAGGGTCTTTATGGCTGCTAAGACTTCTTCAGAAGTGATATCGGCATTGAGTGTAGAGAGTTGGGAGAGGGTAAGTTTAGGTAGTGGGGTATCAACTAGATATGATTCAAGGGAGTAAGGAAGATTATAAAGAGAGGTATAGAAGTTTTTAAATTCATTGACTATGTCATAAGTAATGGAGTTGGTGGATTTCTTATGTATCTTATCAATCAGAGCACAAGTGCGCTTCTGTCTAAGCTGTCTGGCCAACATTGAATCCGCTTTGTCCATTTTATAAAAAAACCGCTGTTGAAGATTTTGTAGGAGAGAGGTAGTTCTACGAGTAAGGAGCGTGTTCAATTGTCCTTTCAGTGACTCGATCTGTGTTAAGAAGGAAGGGTCAGAGTTTATTTTATGTTGTGTCAGCAGGTCTGTGATGCATTGTTCAAGAGAAGATATTTCTAAGGCAGCATGTTTCTTAGCTTGTGAGGCGGTGCTAATAAGCTGGTCCTGGATAATTGCTTTATGGGCCTCCCATATGACCCCTGGCACCACCTCTGGGGATAATTTTTTTGAATGTAATTAGAAATAGCGGTTTTAATGTCAACGAAAGCAGTAGAATTTAATAGAAGGGAGTCTTCCAGGCGCAACGTGTGTGGATAATGTTGTACCATATCGAGAAGTATATACATTCCTGCATGATCTGTCCATGAGAAAGGAGTAATTCCAGCTTAGTCATGAGTGATTGAGACACATGAAGCATATCAATGTGGGAGTATAGTTGGTGAGGGGCTGAAAAATCAGTGTAATCTCTTGCAGTAGAGTTTTTAAGGCGCCAGGTGTCATAGAGGGTGTGCTGTTTCAGAAACGTGAATAAGGTCAAGGAGTCTCTAAAGGGTGGGGAAGATGGTGTTCGAGAGGAGGTGGAAGTTTTGTCTAACTGTTGATCTAATAGGATATTGAAGGCAACCCCCACTATGACATGACCTTGGGCTAATCACTCAATGTGTCTAAATAGTTTGGTAAAGAAGGTGCCTTGTCCCTGGTTAGGGGCATAGATTGATACTAGAGTGATTAATGTGGAACAAAGTGTACCCAGTACCAGTAGGAAACGCCCTCTGGGTCAACATAAGAAGAGGCGGGTCGGAAGGGGACCTTGCTATGTATAAGAATGGCAACCCCCCGTTTTTTTGCAATCAACTGAGGCAAAGAAGGCCTGGTGAATCTGTTTACCCTGGAGTTGTGTGTGAGTACCTGTGAGATGGGTCTCTTGGAGAAAGACGATGTCTGCTTTTTCCCAACTACAGGCTCCCAGGACTATGGTGTGTTTGCGCAGGGAATTGAGGCCATTTACATTGATCGAGAGGAGTTTCAGGGCCAAGGCATCGACTGAAGTGCAGATTCTAGATGAGGGGCAAGCTGCCAGCTGCAATAGGAAAACAAGTTAGACCATATACATTCAGGGGGAGGGGCAGGGCAGGAAGGATGGGGAAACCACAAGAAACAGAGAGTAGCAGAGAGAAAGGTATTGGTAAGTCTTCTCACAACTGAGAGAGTGAAGAACCAGTAGGAAAAGAGGGACAGCCAGTAATAGAATGAACTCGACCGGGACCTTGGACCCACTATAAGAGTTTTTCCTCCGTATAATGACAGCAACAATAATGAACTGAGAGAACAGTGTGTGGTGTAATATGTAGAAACCAAATCCGATATACATTATAATTAAATGAGGGAGGGGTGGGAGGAGGAAGAGAACGGAGGGCGGGATAGGCAGCAGGTCAAATACTTTTGAATCTTGAACAACAATTAACGTCGAGAGCGATTCTCAGGGTCCTCCTGTTTCTCCTTCAAGGCCTCTATTTCGTCATGGAGGCAAGATAGTTAATTATCCAACACAGACTGTGAGAGACATAAGTCATCTGTTTTTGTCTTCAGGGCATCCGCCCTGATTCCCAGTGAGGCGAGCTCTGATTTGAACTTATTGACGGCTTTAGAGAGTTCTTGCTTGAACTGCCTGGATTTGCGGGGCGGGGGATTCCGATGCCTCACTGTGTTCAGCTTGTAGAAGAGTAATTTTGGACTTTGTTCCAAAGAAATTGGTAGAAGATTTCTTTGGTTTGTTGGACATTGTGGATGTAAAGGAACCCACACGCGTCCAAGAGGAATGGGATAGAGTAAGGAAGAAGAGGGATTGGAACCACACACTAGTCACAGAAAATATCAGCGGGATCCTTCCAGGTCCGGGCCGAGGAAGGTGCTTTACATTAGATTCGCCTGAGCCTGGGGTATGTTTAGATAACCCAGCAGGGTTTGGTGAGGTGCAGATAGCCGCCAGCCGGGGAGTATACCTTGATAGCAGGGGTCCAGAATTCCTAGGAAGGTAGGATTCCCTACGTATAGGTATAGGTAGGTTGCATGGGTGTTCAGGTAGGATTCTCTGCTCTTCAGCGCAGAGGATTGTATCACAGCGGTCGTTAATGTGCCCTCACCATTTCCTACAGTAAAGGAATGAGTTCGTTCTCATTCCAGGGGGATTTTAACTTCAGGCGCAGTAGGTCCCCACGCTATTTAGGACGTTGTATGTAGCCCCAGATGCAGCAATTCAGGAACGGGTTTAAAGGGGGTCCAAGGACCAGGAGGCTGGAACATGAGCCCGGGGATTCGGGCTCAATGCAGGTCGCACTAGGCGTGTAACTGACCCAGACAGTTGGGGAGCTCCGGTTGTTGGTTAAAGGGCAGCGCCCAGGTGTCAGGGTAGTTCACAGACCCAAAGGTTATCAATGGGGGTCCAAAGAAGGGTATAAAGTGATAAAGAAGCCCTTAATAACATGGAGCCAATGTAATGTGTATGCTCTCAGTATGGCTGTGAGGCCACGTCCCCAGGGATATCTTTTTAGGCAAAAGCAGGTTCATTGACATCCAACTCGGAAATCCAAATTTTTTTCATAGCTCCGCACAGAAGCCTATCTCAGGATACGTACAATCCATCTTAGATGAGGGTATCCCAGTGCAAAAAGAAACCATCATCATCAGCACCATTTGTTTATATAGCGCCACTGATTCCGCAGCGCTGTGCAAAGAACTCATTTACATCAGTCCCTGTCCCATAGGAGCTTACAGTCTAAATTCCCTAACATACACATACACACAGACACAGAGAGAAGGAGAGAGAGACTAAGGTCAATTTTGATAGCAGCCAATTAACCTTCTAGTATGTTTTTGGAGTGTGGGAGGAAACCGGAGTACCCAGAGGAAACCCACGCAAACATGGGGAGAACATACAAACTCCACACAGATAAGGCAATGGTCGGGAATTGAACTCATGACCAGAGCGCTGTTAGGCAGAAGTGCTAACCACTTAGCCACCATGCTGCCCTACAGAGTGAGCAGACTCCAAGGCCACTGAATAATCCAAATCTTCTATTAAGTCTGTGAGAAGGATTGCTGTGCAGACCTTGTGACATTTAGTCAAACTTCCAAATGGAGAAATTACAAATGGAGTCCCTTTGCTCTGTTGTCTATACGATGCAGCAAGGGACTTCATGGCATCCATAGACATTCAGGATACCTATTTCCTTATGCCCATAAGGGAGGGGAAATAGAATTTCTACATTTAGCTGTTGGTGAGAGCCATTTCAAGTTTCAGCTCCTTTAAATTCATAATAACTTGGCACCTTGGCAGGGGATTTCCATCTTTCCCTACCTGGATGACGGTTTGAACAAATACTCTTCCACAGAGATGGCATTGGTAGAGTTCAGGCGTCATAACGTAGTGGTGAACTTCCCTAAGCAGTGGTGAAAGACTGAATTACCAGGCTTCATAGCAAAATTTGGAGCCTTAAATGAAAGCACAAACCGTGCTTTACTGCACATGTGCCAATCTCTGAGCATAATCTGTATTGGGCAGGGGAGTTTTCCTTTACATGACAAGATAACTGCACTGTTGCACTGTCTTCTCCAACAATGTGGCATCAGCTGCATAATTGTGACTATGGAAGCTGCTTACTTTCTACAATTCCATCTGCACCCTCTGTATAGGAAAATACTGTGGAGATGGGACAGGACCCTTTCTTATCTGTTGTACACTCTCCATCCCCCTTCAGAGGAGAGAGACACTGTAACTTTGCAGTTGAGTGCTTCTTATCTGTCCAGTGGTCACACTCAATGTCGATACTGGACTGTGATGTGGCCAGTCTCTACAGTTGATGAGCAGTTTGACGTGGCAGCAGTCTGCAGTGACTTTCGTCGCCACTGGAAGCTATTTTTTTCCATCAACATTCTGAAATTTGCCTGGTCTACCTTTTGACTCCTCCTCTTCAGTGAGATAAATATGATTTGTCCTGTAAACTAACATTTCATCATCATCAACATTTATTTATATAGTGCCAGCAAATTCCATAGCGCTTTCGAATTGGGGACAAACACAGTAATGAGCAATACTGGGTAAAACAGACAAAGAGGCAAGAGGACCCTACTCGCAAGCTTACAATCTATAGGTCAATGGGAGTCGGGTACTTGAGGTTAAATCTACATACTGCATATTCGTCCAGCCAGATTGCAAAAGTAAAAAGTGATTTGTATGCTATGTGATCCAGTCACAAAGCAATGTTGGTCTGGGGTCAGAGGGTTGGTGTCTTGTGTGAATTGTGTAAAGGGTGGTAATAGGGTAACCTAGTGAGGTTAAGAGGGTGGTTGAGGAATATTATAAGCTTGTCTGAAGTGGTGGGTTTTCAGAGAACGCTCGAAAGTTTGTAGACCAGAAGAAAGTCTTATAGTGTCAGGGAGGGAATTCCACAGAGTGGGTGCAGCTCGAAAAAAATCCTGTAAACGGGAGTGGGAGGATGTGATGAGAGACGCAAATCTTGTTCAGAACGGAGTTGTCGAGTTAGGAGATATTTTGAGACAAGTGAGGAGATGTATGTTGGTGCAGTTTTGTTGATGACCTTGTATGTTAATAGAAGATTTTTATATTTGATTCTGTAAAAAAAAAAACAGGCAACCAATGTAGAGACTAACAAAGTGGCTCAGTAGACTAAGATCGATTTGCAAGGAAAATTAATCTGGCTGCTGCTTGCAGACAAGATCGTAGGCGCTTGAGTCTGTTTTGGGGAAGACTAGTAAGGAGGGAATTGCAATAATCAATGTGGGAATTAAAGATTTTGCAGTGTCTTGTGTAAGAAATGTGGGTATTCTGGAAATGTTTTTTAGATGTATGTAACATGATTTAGATATCGAGTCGATGTGGGGAACAAAGGATAGTTGTGAGTCAAGGATCACACCTAGGCAGCAAGCTTGCGGGGTGGTATTTATTTTCATGTTGTCAACAGAAATAGAAATGTCAGGTAGGTAACTTCTGTTGGTGGGTGGAATATTATTAACTCTGTTTTTGAAAGATTGAATTTGAGTTGGCGAGATGACATTCAAGATGAAATGGCAAAAAGACAGTCCGTAACGCGAGAGAACACAGATGACGAGAGATCAGGAGAGGACAGATAAATTTGGGTATCATCCACTTAGTGATGATACAGAAATCCAAAGGAGCTTATTAGTTTTCCAAGAGAAGTGATATAGATGGAGAACAGCAGAGGTCCTTGTACTGAGCCTTGTGGAACTCCTACTGATAGAGGAAGTGGAACAGAGGTGGATCCAGAGAAATTAACATTGAAAGTGCGATTAAAAAGATAGGATGTGTGTCTTGAAGACCTAGGGATTGTAGCGTTATTATGATGAGAGTGGTCACGGTGTTGAATGCAGCAGAGAGATCCAGAAGAATTAGAAGAGAGTAATGGCCTTTGTTTTTAGCAGTGATCAAAGCATGGACAACCTTAGTCAATGTAGTCTCTGTGGAGTGTTGGGAGTGAAACCCTGACCGAAAAGGATCTATTAGGTTGTTTGCGGAAAGGAAGCATGTGAGGCGAGTGTAAGAAAGTCTCTAGAAGCTTGGAGGGGCAAGGGAGCTGAGAGATGGGACGGTAATTTGAGAGAGTGTTTGGTCAGAATTTTGTTTTTTTCAGAATAGGAGTAAATCACTGCATGCTTGTATGATGACTGGAAGATACCAATAGAGAGAGAGAGATTACAGATTTTAGTTATAGGTGGAATGAGCACAGGAGACAGGGATTTACCGATTTCTGAGGGTATAGGATCAAGAAGACAGGAGGTAGAGTAGGAATATAAGAAAAGAATATATACTTCATCTTTATTTGTGAGATCAAATGAAGAGAGGGTGTCAAAGGGTGCTGGGAAGGAATTGAGCTGATTGCTTTTCAAGGAAGATAATACCATTTGTAGCCAGATTTTATCAATCTTGTCCTTAAAGTAGCAAGCAATATCCTGGGCACTGATAGTAGTCTAAGGGTTTGGGGTGGGAGAGTTGAGAAGAGATTTAAATGTGTTCAACAGGCGTTTGGGGCTCGAAGCCTGTCCATAGATGAGAGGTTGGTAGTATGTTTGTTTGCAGTGTCCAGAGCATTTTGATAGGAGTGGTAGATAGAAGTATATGTGAGAAAATCATTAGAGGTTCGAGATTTATGTCAGGGCCGTTCTGCTTTACGGGAAAGTTTTTGAAGGTTTCGTGTTACATTAGTGTTCCACGGTTGACATTGAAGTCGATGTGAAGTATGAATATTTGCTGGAGCCACTTGATCAAGGGCTGGTGCTAGGCTTTGGTGAAAGTGAGATACTGCCATATCTGGGGAGAAGAATGTAGAGATTGGGGAAAGAAGGTCTTGGAGAGAGGTGGAAAACTGTTGAAGATTAATAGAGTTAAGATTTCTGCGGGTATGAGGAGGCTTGGTAGAGTTTGACAGCAGAGAAGTCAAAGTGCTGGGAGTGAGCGTGTAGCTGATAAGGCGATGATCCAAGAGGGGGACAGGCGTGTTTCATCAGTAATGTAGTTCTGTACTTAAATATCACTTAGGAAATCTTTTAACATTCCTTCTGTCCAAATCTTAGGCAGAATGTCTGCACTTCAGCCTCGTGTGGATCTTAAGGATGTACTTGCAGTGAACTAGTCCATTACATGCTTTCCATGGGTCAGATAAAGGCAGCCATTCTTCTGATGGCTATGTGAGGTTGGGCAATTACCTCCCCTCAGAGTAAACGCTCACTGTGCTCATGTTGTCCCTCCTTGGCTTTTGGCTTTAGCTGAGCAGCTGCGCAAACTGGCCACAAGGTGTTCCGTGCACACATTTTCTTCTGCTGGGGCAAACTTTGTTATGTAGGTGTTGCAGGCAGTGTTTGTTAAGTAACTATTTCTTTCTCTTTTTAAAACCAAATGCTTGAGATTTCTTGAATGTTAATCTGTGACTCTGAAGAATAAAACCAGAATTTTTACGTAGCAAAATATTTTATCTGAGACCAAGGGGGGCATGCAGACCTTTCCATATCCGGGCGCTGTCTAATGTTTTTCGGAAGACTTGTACATTATACAGAGGGCAGGTGTTTGCATTGCCCTCTTAATAGCATGAATGGAGCTGTCGCCCTTACAAGTCTGTCTGTATGTTTGTTTGCTGGAATTATTCTATGTCAGTATTTCAAGACATCTAATTTGCTGACGGTCGGAAATTAGGTCAGTCGTGATTAATATATCGGTGTAAATAGTGTCATAATTTCTGTCTTTGCTATCACGTACCCCACCGAGTAGAGTAACCACTCAGCTTATATACTAAACATGTTATACATTTAACTCCATACAACACATGTTGAGATGTTATAATAAGTCAAACTTTTGAACCATTAAGTCTTATCTATGTTAACAATATATATTTTTTGCATGTTTTCTACCAGACTGAGAGCTCCTAAGTCTCCAGATGCCACAGCTGATATTGGACATCATGAGTTTTCCTATGCACTGATGCCCCATGAGAGTATGTATTTAATATTTTATTGTTTGACCTGCCATCTCCACATAAAATCAGAACAATATGTTTATTAATTTAAATGTGTACTAGTTAAAACAGGAAATTTTGTGATTACCATTTTCATCTCTCTTAAATGCGTGGAAGCATCCTTTTATTTAAACTACTAGACGTTGAATGAATCTGTTTCCTCCCATTCATTTGCATGGCATGCCTCTCCCATAAGTTATGGTTGCTAGCAAAGGTTATGATGAAGTGAAATAACATTGTAAACCATGTTAAAAGACAAAAGGTAGAATGTTCATGAATAAGCATCGTACTGATGTTGTGTTATGTGATTGAGTCCTCAAACTGTTTATAGAAGTCACTTGACTTTAATGAGAATTTATTTAAATGATGTAATGTGTGACACTTGAGGTGGTTGGTATAAAAGTTCTTAGCCTGAATTCTAAGTAGGTGTATTATAATGGACTCCACAGAGAGCATAATGCCACACATTATTTAGACAAGTTACTAGAGGGCCACTGAAGACTAGCTAGACAAACTAATGCTTATCGTGTTCAGCTTTCATCCGGTGGCTGGTGTCGGCTGGGTGTGGTTACCATATGGTGACCACAGCATCAGAGATCATTTATCTCTGTGGGGAATACACACATCTGTAACCACTGACATTCTGTTTCTTGTGGTGGCTTGACCTGATTGTTGCTTGTAGTGTTTTGATCTGGCCACTGCATAAAATATAATGTCAGTGTGTACAGACTTTGCATCTCTCATAAAGATCAATAATCTCTATGAGCATATCTGGTCATGCACACCTCAATGGCAACACATGCTGCCGGATGTGAGCATCACAAATTTCTCTTTCATCCAGTCTGGGGGACACTGCTTACCATGGGGTTGTGGAGGGAGCTTGGGGGAGTTGGCACCTAACTAGTTAACTTTAGTACTGCCGACAGACCGCTCCCCTCTACAATCCCCCTGCCCCCTCTTGTTCAGTTTTTTTAGGTGCCCGCGGAGTTGGGCAGTGTTTTTTAGTGCTTAGTGTAAATTTAAACTTTTATTTATTTTATTTAATTTTTAGAAACTTTTTTTGCAGGTGGCAGCGCTGGAGTGTGTTCTACTATAGAGAACACACTCACAGCAGTAGCAGCGCAGGCACTCCACTGTCAGATGGGAGCCAGCGGCTCTCACTGACAGGGACAGGAAGAATGGGTGCCTGAATTAGGAGTGACAAGCGGTCTCACGGACCGCTGTCACTCCTGGAGCCTCCTCGATAACCGGCGCTGCCACTGCAGGCATAAAGCACCGGTTATCGGATGTTTAATATGGTGGCGGCCATCTTGGATTTTCGGAAGGGCTCAGAAAAAGAAGGGGGCTATACCTGGATCCCCCCTCATGCATAGGAGGGGCATCGGGTATCTTCCGCTGCGGAGACCTCCCATGGAGGTCTCCACTACTCTGCCACAGAATTCTGTTTATTTTTATTTTTGGCCACAGAGTCACTGCAGAGGCAGCAATACTAAAGGGGGGGAGCTAAGAAATAGAGCTCCCCCTCCTTCCACAGAGAGAGATGGTCTGTTCCAGTCTTCTGGCGCCAAGGAGAAGCCCTGGAAGAGAGAACAGAGCTGAGGGAGCAGACACCAGGATACTACTGCTGGACTTCTCCCCTGTTTGGCCTATGGGCTAAGTATTTGATTTATTTAAACACATATTCTGTACTGCTGTGTACAAGTGGGCTAGTAGGGGTTATTTTATAGTTCTACTTGCTTAGGTATTATTTTGTGTTTAAATTTTTACAAGTACAACTTTATATCTAGATTAGTTGATTACTTGTAGCTTACATCTCTCTCTCCACACATTTATATCTCTCGCTCTCTACTCGGCTAAATTTTACAATTTTAGTCTGTGTGTTTGGTGTGCCTTCCTTTATTAAGAAATGTCAGATAAGGGAAAGGGCCCTATTGCAAAATATTTTACATGTTCTAAATGTCATGTTAAATTACCTAATGGCCAGAAGGACCCGTTGGCGCTATGCTCTGTCTGCGAAGCAGAGGTCCCACCAGCGCAAACCCAGCAAATGTCAGCCCCACCGACGGAGGAACCGGCCTGGGTGGCCTCCCTATCACAGTCGGTTTCCTCTTTAGCTCAGATGGTTTGCCAATCCAATCAGTTGTGGTCTAGTGTTGTAACCTCGGTGGCTAATAATCCTAGTACACAGCTGGGCCTCCCTACTGCCACAGGTTCTATTGGAACCTCTATGCCAGGGCCTTCCTCTTTACAGATGGTCCAGGCCCCTGTTCCCACAGAACCGCCATGGTCCACAGCATTTATAAAGGACTTGGATAAGCTAAACCAGTTACTTGAATCCCCTAACATCCCACCTTCTAAAAGAAAGCATCCTAGGTCTGATAATACCCTTACGGTCCTTTCAGACTCTGAGGAGTTTTCAGAGGACGAAGGGGAAATGAATTCTGATCCTGACCAGGTTCAACCTTTGAGTCAGGAAGAAAGTTCTAAAAGCCAATTTATTAATGATTTGGTTTTAGCAGTAAGACAAGCTTTGGACCTTTAGAACCGGAGGATCCTACTCCTAGAGACAGAAGTCTCTTTAAGAAGGCCAAAAGAAAGGCTAGCCGTATTCCACCTTCAGTAGAGCTTAAGGATATTGCTGAAGGAGCCTGGAAACAGCCTGATAAAAGGTTCTCTGTACCCAAAAGATTCTCCTCCCTGTATCCGTTACAGGAGGAAGATGTGGCCCGCTGGGAGACTATTCCAAAGGTCGATATTCCAATAGCCCGATTGGCCAAACACACTTTACTCCCAACCCCGGCTTCAGCATCTCTGCAGGATGTCAATGATCGTAGGGTAGAATCTCAGCTGAAATCTATATTTGCAGCTGCGGGTTCTTCCTTTAGACCCACTTTTGCTTCAGCTTGGGTGGCTAAAGCCATGGAAACATGGGCAGACCAGTTAGCAGAGGCCCTACAGGACTCTGACTTACTTCCCCTGGCTTTGCATTTAAAGGAGGCATCGGGGTACCTTTATGAGGCGGCCCAGAACACAGCAGCCGTTTCATCTTCTATTCAGGCTGCATCTATCTCTGCAAAAAGGACGTTATGGCTGAAATCCTGGGAAGGAGATGCGGAATCAAAAAAGTCTGTGGAAAATATTCCTTTTTCTGCAGCAGGTTTGTTCGGCCCGGAATTGGATACCCTGATCTCACAGGCAACGGGGGGCAAAAGCACTTCCTGCCGGTATTCCCTAGTAGGAGCCAGGGCCGGATTAAGGGAATGGAGGCCCCTGGGCTAAGGGTGCCTCCATTCCCCCGTGAGGCCCCCAATGTGAGCCACCCGCCGCCCCCCGTACCCCGTGTGGGCCCCCCCCAAGCGCTTACCTGTCACTGTAGTCCTCCGTCCCCGGCGCGATGTAAGCTCCTTACTGAGGAGATCTCGCGAGAGTTCACTCGCGAGATCTCCTCAGTAAGCAGATTACTGAGCGCCGGTGAGGGAGGACTACAGTGACAGTGCTCAGCAGCATTGATCGGGCTGGGGGTGCCCCCGCCCCCGGACCGATCAATAATGCTGCTTAGGACTTTGATGGGCCTCCTGGATGCCCGAGGCCCCTGGGCTATAGCCCAGTTAGACCTCGGGTTAATCCGGCACTGGTAGGAGCCATAACCCTCGGGTCAGCTCCTTTCGCTAGCCCTTTCAGGGGGCTTCCTTGCCTAGGGGTCAGTCCTTTAGAGGCAGGCAGCCCAATTCTCGAGGCTTCTCTGCCAGGGGGAGATCCTCGTTTGCAGGTAGGCGTCATACCTCCAAGACCCAGGAGAAGCCTACATCCTGACGACCACCCTGTTCTTTTGGAGGGGACGCCAGTGGGGGGACGTCTGTCTTTATTTCAAGAACAATGGGCAGCGTCCTCTCAAGATCCTTGGATTCAGGGCATTATATCAGAGGGGTACAGGATAGACCTGCTGGGCACGGCTCCACATCGTTTCTTCTTAACTCCGTTACTCTGAGATCCATCAAGACGCCAGGCAATACAAGATTGTGTTGCCTCTCCTCTTTCTCAAAGAGTTATCTGCAGGGTCCCAAACTACCAGAAAGGACAGGGCTTCTATTCAAACCTGTTTCTAGTCAAGAAGCTGGACGGCTCCTTTCGGCCCATCTGAAACTTAAAGGGCCTCAATGTGCACTTAAGGGTGGACAAGTTTCGGATGGAATCCCTGAGGTCAGTGATAAACGGCTTAGAGAAGGATCAATTTTTGGCATCCATAGATATAAAGGACGCTTAAGTCCACGTTCCTATTTGGATCCACCATCAATCTCTCCTAAGATTCACAGTGGGATCCTCCCACTATCAGTTTCAGGCCCTCCCATTCGGCCTCTCCACAGCGCCGAGGGTTTTTACGAAGATCATGTCAGTTATGGCAGCATGTCTTCACCTACAGGGAGTTCAGGTAGTACCTTTTTTGGACGACTTGCTCATCAAATCTTCCTCGGAGACTGGCTTACGTCATCACTTAGCCCTCTCTTTGGCAGTTCTTGAGGGCCATGGATGGCTAATAAACCTGAAGAAATCTCAGATGGTCCCGTGTCAACACATGGTTTTCCTAGGGCTCATTATGGACACCAGTCAGCAAAAGGTATTCTTGCCCGTCGAGAAGATCAGTTCTATTCAGAGTGTAACAACTCAGGTCTTGACTTCTCCCAGCCCCTCAATGCACTTGTGCATGCGGCTGCTGGGAAAGATGGTGGCCTCCTTCGAGACACTTCAATTTGGTCGAGCTCATTCCCGATGTTTTCAGTGGGATCTATTGAAGAAATGGTCAGGATCCCACCTACGCTTGGATCTCCAGAAAATATCTCTATCTCCAAGGACGATAGAATCGCTCCAGTGGTGGCTAGTCCTGGATCACTTGAGGGTGGGCAGGTCCTTCGCTCCATGCTCATGGATCATAGCCACGACGGACGCCAGCCTAAAGGGTTGGGGGGCGGTAATCCTGCACCTCCGACTCCAGGGACTTTGGTCGGTTCAGGAAGCAGCCTTATCTATAAATGTGCTGGAGTGGAAGGCTATTCTTTTAGCCCTCCGGGGGGCCCAGTCCCTCCTCCAAAACCACCCTGTCAGAGTCCAGTCCGACAATGCTACAGCCGTGGCATATGTCAACAGGCAGGGAGGAACCAGGAGTGTAGCTGCAATGAAGATTGCTGCTCAAATTTTGGTTTGGGCAGAACAATATGTCCCTGCAATCTCCGCAGTTTACATTCCAGGAATAAGAAATTGGGAGGCCGACTACTTAAGTCGAAACCAAATGATGTCGGGGGAGTGGTCACTCCATCCGGAAGTTTTCCAGTCTCTGGTTCAGAGGTGGGGTCTTCCGGACATAGATCTCATGGCCTCCAGACACAACAGAAGGGTTCACAGGTTCTGCGCAAGGGCAAGAGACCCCTTAGCGGTGGCAGTGGACTTCATGACGATGTCATGGGAATTCAGGTTGGGATACCTATTTCCTCCGATTCCCATGCTTCCTCTCGTACTCAGACGAGTAAGGCAGGGGGGTCTGCCAGTAATTCTGATGGCTCCCTCATGGCCGCGCCGAGTCTGGTACGCGGACATAATCTCTATGGCGGAAGGACAGGGAATCGCTCTTCCGTCACGAGACAACCTGCTTCTGCAAGGCCCCTTCCGTCACTGGAATTTACCTCAGCTCAGTTTAACAGCATGGCTGTTGAAGCCAGTCTCTGGAGGGCTAGAGGTTTTTCCCCCAGAGTAGTAGACACCTTAATGCGAGCCAGAAAGCCAGTTTCAGCTCGCATATATCACCGGATTTGGAGAGCCTACATCAGATGGTGCGAAAATAGGACATGTCCCTCGTCCTCCTTTCGTCTCCCTCGCTTGTTGGCTTTCCTTCAGGATGGCCTGGAGGCAGGGCTTCGGTTAGGTTCCCTAAAAGTTCAGGTATCGGCTCTTTCAGTGTTTTTTCATCTGAAACTAGCGGATTTACCAGATATTACTACTTTCCTTCAGGGAGTCTTGCATATTCAACCTCCCTATGTTCCGCCTACAGCACCATGGGATCTCAACCTGGTGCTGGATATGCTTAAAGGGCCTCCCTTTGCGCCATTACTTGGTGCAGATTTAAAGTGGTTGACTTGGAAGGGCCTCTTTCTTTTGGCTATCGCATCTGAGCGTAGGGTTTGGAATTAGGAGCTCTGTCTTGTCGGGAACCATATTTGGTTTTCCACGAGGACAGAGCGGTGTTAAGAACCCTTCTTTCCTTCGTTCCAAAGGTAGTTTCGGCTTTTCATCTGAACCAAGAAATTGTAGTTCCGGTCTTTTCATCTACTTCCCATTCGGATCAGCAGTCTATGGAAAAGTTAGATGTGGTTAGGGCTCTCCGCATTTATGTCAAAAGAACTTCTCAGATTAGACGTACCGATTCTCTATTTGTTCTTTATGATGCCAATAAGAGAGGCTGGCCAGCCTCAAAACAGTCCATTGCAAGATGGATTACGGCAACCATTGAACAGACTTACATAAAGGCTAACCGTCCTGTGCCGGAGAGACTTACCGCCCATTCCACCAGATCGGTAGGGGCGTCGTGGGCAGCAAGAAATGGGGCTTCTGCAGACCAGCTTTGCAGGGCAGCCACCTGGTCTTCTGTCCATACATTTACAAAATTTTACCAGTTTAATGTATTTTCATCCACTGATGCAAATTTTGCTCGTAGTGTGTTGCGAGCGGGATTTTCAGAGTAGTCCCACCCTTAGGGGGCTGCTTTAGAACGACCCCATGGTAAGCAGTGTCCCCCAGACTGGATGAAAGAGAAAAGAGGATTTATGTACTTACGTTAAATCCGTTTCTCTGATTCCGTCTGGGGGACACTGCGATCCCTCCCTTCTGCTTTTCTTCTGTGTGCTCTTGTTTGACTGGCCTTTCCTCCTTGGGCTTTTTAATTAACTGAACAAGAGGGGGCAGGGGGATTGTAGAGGGGAGGGGTCTGTCGGCACCCAACTAGTTAACTTTAGTACTGCCAACTCCCCCAAGCTCCCTCCACAACCCCATGGTAAGCAGTGTCCCCCAGACGGAATCAGAGAAACGGATTTAACGTAAGTACATAAATCCTCTTTTTTCTACTATCCTTAATCTTGAACTGCCATATGATCAAACTGTTTATGGAAGCTTACTAATATATTTATTGAATATCGTATAGGACTTACTAACTTTTTTTCATTCTTGACTACAAAGGTGTGGAAACAGTTCAATGGTTGTCCTAGAGTTAGAACTGTGAGGAAGTAGAAGCACTGTAATGACCTTTTATGGCATATATTTTATTATGATTTATTTAAATAGTGCCAACATATTACGTAGCACTGCACAGAGAATATTTAATCCTTCATGGGAACTTACAGTCTACATCAGCAGGCAACCTACAGTATGCTTTCAGATTGTGGAAGGAAACTTTGGCAGCTGGGGAAAATGCACGTAAACACGGGGAGAACAGACAAACACACAGGTGGTGTCCTGGTTGAAACCAAAACCATGGCCCCAGCTTTGTGAGGCTACATTGCTAACCACTGTGTCCATGCTATTTCATATACTTTTCTTGTCTTTGTTGCTTTGACAGCTATTTGATGTGTATCACTTTGTTTTTTCTTCTTTCTCAACTAGGTTCATTTCAGGAAGCTGGAGTTATTCCGAGTGCATATAACTTCAGTTTTCCCCTTCTTACCACTACTTCACTGCATACACAGACTAGATGCTGTAGTGCCTTTACCGTTCTGTCTCCAGCAGTTGTTTTAGAAACTGTCAAACAGGTAAATGAAGTCATCGTTTCACAGATCAATGTTATCAATTATTGGCACATAAGCCAATTTGTACATGTCTAACTTTACCTTCTGCTTCAATGTACTTCCTTTTATGACCAGTTCTGCTACACAGAAGTGCTTTATAAAGAGTAAGAATAAATGCGATCATATTAAATTTTAAACCTATTTTGTTGCAGCTATTACACTTAGAAAACTTAGGGCTAGATTTACTAAGCTGCGGGTTTGAAAAAGTGGGGATGTTGCCTATAGCAACCAATCAGATTCTAGCTTTCATTTTGTAGAAGGTACTAGATAAATGAAAGCAAGAATCTGATTGGTTGCTATAGGCAACATCCCCACTTTTTCAAACCCGCAGCTTAGTAAATCTAGCCCTTAGTGTGTTTTTTACTCAGGATTTTCTATTTTTAAAGTAAAAAAAAAAAGTATATAGTCTCAGCTGTAAAATTATAAGGCGCAGAAGAATTAAAGCACAATGCTGCTGTCCAAGTGCTTTTGTATACAGGTTAGCAAACTCCAAGGTCGTTTCTAATATCCTTTTATTTTACAGTAACTAGAAAAAATATAATGCACACATCTTAATTTAATACAAAGCAAGTTGCTTGTATGAGATGATTATCATATTCAGGTTTAACTTTACTGACATACATTCCATTACAGAACAACAGGAGTCCTCACTAATCTCATCACTACTCTGCCAATATAAGTTATATTTTATGGTATTAACATCACCACACTCCAAATATAAGGATATATAAAATACAATATATTCATATAATACACATACAGCAATGAGGCTGACCATGTCTTTGGCCTTTTGCACATCCACACATGAAGGCGCAAATGGGGACAACATAAATAAATAATACATGTTAATAATAGCCACTTCTGCAGCTTATCAGTCATATAGAAACTATAACTTAGAGGTTGGTGATGATGCTTGTATTAAGCAATGCCTTCTACAATGACCCTGAATTCCCTATGTATATAGACATCCTGTATACTTGTGAAGGGTAAATAACACATACTATGCAGTGCAGTGTAGATGGTCACTAATAGGTATAGGTGAAATACAAATGTTTATGTAATCCTGAGGTTGAATTAGTATTAGTCTAGCTGCATAATAATATATATTCAGTACACTTTAATTCCTTGATCATAACCAGGCATAAACACTGTCAATGTATATATACAATGCATACAGAAAAGTAATAATGGAGTTCAACCCACCTTTATAGTCACTGTAAAATACATGTATAACCACAACGTTAATAAATAACACTTTCTAAGTATAGTAGCTCGCTGCCATTCTTCAGATGCCTGGTGGTATGCAAGATAGAAAAGCTGAATCTGTAATTGATAATAAAGAAGAGCAAGACGCCTAATAGGGTACTATTTAAGCATTCATTAAGATTTGGGAACTATATACACATATGCTTTTCTGCATATATGGTAGGCATATAATTGAGCTCCTTATTATTCCTGGGCTCTTTATACTTAAATGTTACACTATTAGGTGCTGTGCTGTAGGTAGTGGAAGATTTTGTTGTGCCTAGCCCCACAATAGGTGATGTTCTAAATGGCACAATTGGAGTGTACAGCCAGCTTCAACAATAAAGAGCATTAGCTGGTGTAAGAGCACATGTCAATAATATATATATGCTATGTGACCAACCCAAATGTTGGTCATATAACATCCACTAATTTTATTACAATATAAAACTTCTCTTTTTAGAATAGTACAGGCATAATGGGTGTGTGTACACACAGTGCAACAGTTACCTCAGACACATTATATACAGCAATGTCTACAGTTTTTGCACAGTAACGACCTCACACTCATTACACAAAAACAGGGCCTACGCCATTTTAACTCGAGCAGCTCCAGGACCAGTGGGATGGATTGCCTCTTCCTCTCTGTGTGCAGGCAAAAGATGGTGATCACTGTGTGGAGCAACCTGTCATAAGAGCCTGGTGCTCTAGTTAGTGCTTCCAACCCTGCTGATGACACCATAGCGCATTAGCACCATGTTTGTGTTTGCCTCATGGTATGTGTGCCACTAACCGTGCAGGACAAGTTTGCTCCTTGCATTGTTTGAGTTTCAAAGTGATAGAGAATCTTAAGTATATATGTTTAGAATTCTATGTCATAAAACTCTTGTTAATTTTGATTTAACTTGTAATATACAAATTTAGTTTAATTGCATTTGCTGCAACTTGTTCTCCTCCCAGGCAGAGAAGCGCCCGAACTCACTTGTACTCAGATTATATGAGTCTTATGGCAGCAGTGTGGACACCTGGCTGCAGACATCGCTTCCGGTGAAAGAGGTTTTCTTGTGCGTATACACGAAATTGTTTTAAAATTCTAGTTTTAGTCCAGTGAATAGACAATGTCAATCACTGAATGCTATTGTGCATTTACCTGTACAGCAGTCACATGTGTTACTCAGTATTGAATGAAAGCAAAATGCCCAAGTTCAAATTTTACAAAAGGGGTTTATTTAGGGAAATAATCTAACGCTTAAAATAAAATAAAGCTAATATTGTTAGGAACCCCTCCAGTCAGCACGACAAAACCCGGAGTCTACTCCGAAAGTCTGGTGTTCGCTGGAGCCCCTAGTGGTGGGGACAGACTTGGCTGCAGACGATCGGAGGGTCGTGAAATGTGCACTGACTGGGGAGAATCCAGGGGTAGCGTGAAGTAGTACACAGCAGAGTAGAATCCAAGCAGAGGTTGAGGGCCGACAGCAGACAGCGAATCCAGATAACGAGCCAAGGTCAGGGGTCACAGGCAATACAACAAGGTCCAGAAACAAGCCAGGGGTCATACACGGGAAGTCTAAACTAGAATACAGCACAGGAACATAGGAACAAGGAACAGGAGCCTAGCTACACTGGGAGCTATAACTGGCAATGAGGCTCTGTCCTCACTGCCTTAAATAGCGAGGAGAGCCAATAGGAGAGAGTGCCAGCGAAACCCCTCCCACTGCACTGATACCCAGGACAAGTGACCATAATAATAATAATAATAATAATAATAGTACTCACTGCTGCAGGCAACACTGGTATCTTAGTCCTTAGTCATGATCAACTCTGCAACAAGATGTTCCACGAATACTGTTCCTGAGCCACTTCCCCACACAGGGAAGCCCAACGTCCGTGCCATCTACTCAGTGCGCACGCGCCCAACGGCAGGAGCGCTGGCCGGGCGGTGCGATAATAGGGTTGAAGCGTCCCGGTTGTTGCCTAGGCAACCGGGACGTAGGAGGCGGAAGTGACGCCCCGGTTGTCATAGAGATGGCCAGGACGTCTGGGGCTGCCGGAAGTGAGTCGCGGTGGCCCTCCGGGGAGCCGCGACTCATGACAAATATTTACTGCTAATTTCTATCTGTATAAAATACTCTGTATTTCTTAAGTTCATCATATTGCTTTCAGTATGACTGAGGTGTGTTTACACCAATTTGCATTGATAAAGGAGAAAATCCAGCAGTTTTGGTCCCAATATTGTAATATACTGTTCTTGCTCCTCTCAGGTGTGACCTCCTAGAACGTCCATGTGGCAGTCAGACAGTGATATTGGAGGACCGGGGTCTGAAACTTTCTTTTACTCCATTCAAGGTGCTCTCTGTACTCCTGGTTCTGGACAGATAGCCAGTTTGTTTTCTAACTTCTGATTTCTTCTGAGTTTCACATTTTAAAATGGACCAAAGTCATTTTCTGGGACTAACGAAGCTTTGCAGCTCTGATACCGAGAACAAGATGAAGATTTTTATATAATTATATTACTGTAAATGTTCTGGATTGCCTTAAATGCTAAATACAATTAGTTTCATATGTATGTCACAACATTTTTTTGTACTACATATGTGAAATACAATTCAGTAGAATTAAAAAGTCTTATTTGGTGTTTTTCTTTAACTACAGCCATACACAGCAATCGCTCTCCTCTTTTTATTCTTGAAATTATTTGATCTTTTCTGCATGAGAAGTTCTATTTTGCCTTTGGAAATCGTAAGTTGTTTGATAATTTCTATATTTGATCACCACATAGAAAAGTCTTACTTAAAAAGTTACCCAATTTACAGGTGACATTCTCTGCTGCTCAGGGGTGTTTACCCACTGCTACAAGACTCCAGCCTAGAGGGGAGAGAGCTGTGAGTGTAGGTGAACACTACACATACTTGCTGTTCAAGCAGATAGGACAGATAAGGGGAGCAGGTAAGTTGTTGCTTAAAATTGCATGCTGTTACTCTTCAGTCAGGAACTAAATTTACTAAATGAGAGGGTTTGAATATCCCATCCAGTTTTTGCTGACAGTTCTCTCCTTTCTCTGCTTTCATTCCTTTCAGTGCAAACTGCTAACAGTGGCAGTAAATTTTGTTAGAGGGCATATGCCTGAAACTTTCCTTTTATTCTTGGTTAATAATTGAATGTGACATACAAGTATGGAAAATAGAATTTTTACAACCCCTTTTAATCAATTTTGGACCAGTGTTCGACAGGGATATCTGAGCGCTGGTCTCTTAGCCTGAACACTATTTATCAGCACTCAACTAAAACACTACTGGCCTGATTCATTAAGGATCTTAAATGAAGAGGATCCTTATTTCAGTCTCCTGGACAAAACCATGTTACAACGCAAGGGGTACAAATTAGTATTCTGTTTTGCACATAAGTTAAATACTGACTGTTTTTTCATGTAACACACATATGCCAACTTTAAATTTCAGTATACAAATAAGCTATCAAGTATTTGTGTGCTACATGAAAAAACAGTATTTAACTTATGTGCAAAACAGAACTCATTTGCACCCCTTGCAATGTAACATGATTTTGTCCAGAAGACTGAAATAAGGATCCTCTTCATTTAAGATCCTTAATGAATCAGGCCCTACATTTGCATTTATTTTCATGGTGCTTAGAACATACTGTTTAGTGTAAAACTAGCAACACTTTTCTTGACTACTAACTTCAATATAAGTAAAATGAGAAACTGAAAAGTATATCTCTAGCCAGCGGTTTTTGTGATATCATAATTGTGGTGTTCACACCGTATATCTCCTGTAAATTGTGAGGAGTCATACATAAGCCAAAAAAGAAAAATCTACGTACATGGTAACTAGCCTTGATTAGATTTAAATAAATGCTTTTAAGTATAAAGTCAATCTGGTCTATTATGAAAATGAATCCAGGGGCCCATACTTATACCATACTTATTTAAATACATGTTCCCAATCATAAAGGCAATAAGTAATTTCCTCCATAACTGCTATGTGCCACATTTTATTTTTAAGTGCAGAAAAGACAGGGGGGTGGGTTCTTACAGTTTTTGGCTTATAAGCTCTTTGGTGTGGCTAACATATGTGAGACTAGTGTGTTAGAAAATGTGTTACTGTGCTGAACAGGGGGGGTGGGGTGACATAAAAGAAATACACATGGGTCCCTTGCAACAAGAGCCTCAAATAGGCTGTTCAAGAGTGTGTGGATTTTGTCCCAAAGGGGGTTATTGTGGGACATGACCACCAGATGTGGACTAGGATGGCCCTGCAGTCACAATTTCTCCAGCAGTAGGGGTGAAAGGAAGCATTCTATTAAGTCTCACTTGAGTATCATCATTACCGTTTATTTATATAGCACCACTGATTCCGCAGCGCTTTACAGAGAACTTACTCACATCATATGGTACTATATATAACATGCTTCGTCGTTCCCAAGGTCTCTCTCCCACTCCACTTCATGATGGTTCCACATAGTTAGATCAGCGTCGAGCAAAATAAATTTGCAATATAATTTTCTTGCATGTGGGTGTTGTCTGCAAATGCTGTCAATGGGGTGAGGTCCAGAAGAATGTGGGTTATAAGTAGAAAGTGTAATTAATGTATTTGAAGGTATTCGATTAGGCTTAATGTGTGAGAGTATGACCTTTGTTGTAGGTCAGAAAAGAACAGCCACTGACCCTGTCTAGAGAGGTCTGTTGGAATCTTAAGATCGGCTTGGATATAATTGGTAAACCTGGCCGTAGATGTCCCCAGTCGAAAAGTAAGTTTACCCCAGATAGGAGTCATAGCGGAGGTGATGTTCAACGAATATGAAGGAGAGGGCTTTCGAGTCTGGATGTCATACTTTCATTTAGGGATTATATTCATTTTGACCGCTATGACCTGCCCAGCCGGTGGCTCCAGGAGCCCCAAGCTGCCTGCAATTTGGAGAAGAGCTGGGATAAGCTTTCTTGGAATAGCAGATCACAGCGCAATGCAAGAAAGGCCTCTATGCATTTCATTTTTTTGGGTTACCACTTAAAATTAAAGTTTGGTTTGAGGGATTTGGCAGCCTGAAGGCAGTCATGAAAGAGCTTTTCTTTTTACTTATTGTACTTATTACTCTCCTCATCTGCTTTATCCCTTATACTTCATCATTTCTCTCTGCCAGTTCTTACTCTCTGCCCATTAAATCTCCTCGGTTAACTCTTTCTTTTCCATTCGGACTCTTCTCTTTAAACTCTGTCCCTAACTTTCATCTTTTGTTCCAATCACTCCTCTTTTCTTTTCTGTAGTGCGGGAATACAGCAGTGTGCAGCTCCGTTCCTGTCAGTTGCTGGTTCCCCCTGTGATTGCTGATTGGCACTTCTTTATTTGGGGATGGATATTTAAATGGGTATACACCATTTATAGGGCACTAGACATATAGGACCTAATTAATATTCTGACGCAGTCTGCACGCAGCTTGTGTTTAAAAAAAAACGAGCACAGATCTTGAACGTAGTTCTGACCATATTCAAATACAAGCGGATCTCAATATAGTTTCCTTTGAATTTGGGCAGAAGTACGCTCTGACTAAACGTTACTTGCTGTATGTGGACAGGAGAGTACAGGATACGAATATGCATATGTGCAATATAAAAGCACATAAGAACACATGCACAAATTTATTTTTTTATAAACTAAATGAATCTATTAAAAAAAAACCTAAATGCTATAATCATTAATAAAAAGAATTGTTAAAAAGGTTTTTCTTTATATTTCATTTTTGTTTTAATAGCAAATATGTAAATAAGGATGTTCTTAATATCTACTGTACATACAATGCCTTTTTATAGTCCTTGCATACACATGTTCTGTGCTAGCTATTGACACACATGCGAGTAGTTTTTAATTAAAGATTATGCCATGACGGTCATCAGTCGGCACTTACACTTGCCCTGCAGCTGGTGCAAATGATACTTCTAAAAAGCACATACCTAATAGAAACCCAGGACTTGAATTGGCCACATCTGCATTGGAACACCCTTTCCCTCCCCTGTTCTGCCCTTCAAGTCATAGGCAGCCGTTAATGTCATTTGCGTTCAGACATGAATTGCCTGCTGATGAAGAGTATATAAATAATCTATTATTTTATATCTCATTTTATAATATATATCAGAATTCAGCCATAGTTTAAGGAGCACACTGACTGTGCACATACAATCCCTTCCCCCCACCTGTTACTATGGAACTTAAATACCCAAGAACCAAGGTTTGAGCAGTTGGTCAAATTAACATGTAAAAGGCTGTGGTCTGTTTCCCGTGGAAAGGTAAACTCTGCCCACAAGAAAGGGTTGTTTTTTTTAATCTCATGTAACAAGGGAAGTGAAGCTCACTTGCTGGCTGTTTTTCTACCTGGGAGGACACACATGGCTGAACTGCTGGAATGGAATGATGGTTTGTATAAGGGGCCTGGAGAGGCCATTTGTATTAGAACCTGGCTAGCAGGAAAATGAAGTTTTGAATGGATGAATGAAAGGAGTGAGTCTGTAAACATAGTTTAATGTGTTTTTGAATGGAAGATGGTTGACTAATGTAATGGAGTTTTGTCAGGTTATTTGAATGGAATTGTCTGAGTTCAGATAAAATGGAGTTAGTGAAGACTTTGGTATGGATAGTGTTACATAAATGCATGCCTTGTAATAGTGTTAAAAGGCTGTGTAGATATAACATAGGTAATGGTATGCTGTTAGTCTGATTTGTATGTGATTAAGTAGACTAATAAGAACTGGGCCCTGTTGCTATGAAAGTTGCATTGGCAGTAAATTAGGCCATTACAAACACATGTGCTTAAGATGGCTGACAATGTGTTGATTCCTGTAATACTATACAATTCCTGGAGTTCTTGTTATATTTAGGATGGATTGTTGGTTTAAATGGTAGCATTTGTGACTGTTGCATATTATTAGAGGTTTAAGAACTGGGCCCTGCTCATTGATAGTGTTGTTCAGGAAGTGGTCAGATTATTAAAAGGTAGTGAAGGGAATGTGGATAGTGAATAATGGCTGTTTGACTTTGACTGAGATAAATGAAATGATAGAGGGATAAATGTGGTAGAGTATGTGAAAATATTTGGAAGGTTAAATTGTATGCTTGAGTGTGTCTCTCTCACCTTAAACACACACACACACACACACACACACACACACACACAATGCATTCACACACCTGCAACAATAGGTAAAGCTTGACTCACACACTTACACAGACACAATGACTTGTATATGTATATAACAGGCAATAAATAATGTATTGCACCAAAATCTAGACTTTGTGTAAAATATTGTTATGCTGTTTACTGTTTTATAATATATACATAAGTTTTACAATTAGAATATTAAATAATACAACACGTTTAAATGAAACTATATTTTGTGCATAGTTTTTCTTGAAGATATGAGGATAAGCTTATTATATGAATATTGGTCCTGTGGATTTAAGGGAAAATAAGAATTATATTTCTCAGGTTAAATCAGAAGTACCTTTTGCGAGGAGTTGGTTGCATAATTAACGGTATTAAATGGTCATCCATACATTTGCCAGATTATTAAGGAGATTAAAACACCAGTCAAAAATAGAAACCCTTTTACACCTGCAAATACGTTCATTGGCGTAAGGTCCGTTTCAGAGCATGCACACAGCTATTACACGCAAGATGCGGTTCGCAAATGGACTAGCGTCTTAAGATGAATCGGGCCTATACTGTATATCATGCTGTTAAAAAGTCTACAAATCACACTGTCTTCAAGGAGAAACCCACACAATGGATTATGCAGCATTTGAAATTATTGTTTAGTAGCTTGTCTTTATAATTTGCCTTGCATATGGGCAAGATACTTCCCTTTTTTAAGCTCTGACTGGCTCGATACTGTTCTCTTCATTAGGATTCATTGATTAGAATACACCCATTTGTACAATGCACAAATTTGTACTGTGCGCAGGGCTAATTAACTGTTAACAGTTCAGGCTGCCCTAGGCTACTGCAATTGTAGTTCACCCTCGCCTTCTATCCAAGGCAGAAGTTGAAAAATAACTTGTACTATATTTAAAATCTGGCTTCCTTCACCTCACCCACCAATGTTTGTTTCCATGTTTTCGAACCTCAGATCCACTTGGGTCACAGCAATCTTTGTCAATCATTTTGTTTTCATTAAAAGAGAACTGTATAACAGAACAGGCATAAACGAGCACTACTGAAGGTGAAGGTGGAGAGGCGGGAGTTGTCCCTGACTGCATATGGGTGTAAAAATGATATTTTTATGTGCAGTTTTTTTAGGTTCTTTTTTGGAATGCATATGTGTTCAACTCGGCATGAGCCCCTAGCAAGTTGACACATTTAATAGTGGATTTTACAAGTAATTCTCTTGTGCAAGGCAAAACATTATTGGAAGACGTATGTATCAAGATGAAGCAATTTGCATTTAATGTGTGTGACTGGATCACTGATAAATAACTTATGGTATAAATTAATTTAAAGGAACTAGCGCAGGGAGCTTATTTATATAATTGCCAATGTACTTATTTTTTATATTGTGTATATTTTGATATGGTAAATCGTTATTTCTGAGACCAGGGTAGAAAATTCGCTTTTTTCTGTTTTAACCTTGCTAAAGGAAATTCCTTATTTCTGATGTATATATCTGATACAATGAGCCTCTGTTTTGAAAGTCTTTTGTGTATTGTGATGTGGGGAAATGGCTTGTTTGGCGTTTGTACCTTTCTTTGGGAATGTGTATTCTGCAACTGTCTGAACACAGTATTCATGTCAATTAGACCTTTTGACTTGCTAATAGATTTCCTGTGTCTGAAAACAAGATGCAGGACATCAGTATTTCTAGAATTTCACAGATAAGTATAAATATTTTTAGCTTTGCAATGCATGTAAATCCATGTTTGTTTAAACATATTGCATCATGATTCTAAAAATAGCCTGTGTCCAAATCAGTATAGAAAGCACTGCCTTGTACACTGAAATGTATCATTCTGATGTTCCATTTGACCTGATCCCCTGGTACCTTCAACCAGTGTGAGAACAAATAAACATCACTTGCTTCAAAGACCTGCTTGAAAACATCTTCAATATTGCTGTAATTCTGTGATCTGCAGATTAGACCCTAAATCTAATCCGTTCTCCGGCTGTTTCTGAGGTTGGACCCAGCTCTCCAGTACCACTGCTTCGCTGCAACCCTGCAACTCTGATCCATAGTAAGAGGTGTTAACAAATTGACCCTAGTCAGGCTGTTTGTTTGTTTGTCTGTCTGAGTGTGTGTTAGGGAATTTAGACTGTAAGTGAGTTCTCTGTACATGCGAAATTAGTGGCACTATATAAATAAATAGTGATGATGATGATGATGAAGAGGTCCGGAGTACCATCCCAGGAACACCAGCAAGGGGGCACCCCAGCAGTGACAGTTACCCAGAAGGAACGTGGTTCTGGGCACCATAAAGGACCCCAGTGGTGGCAGCAGGCTCCTCCTACTGCGTCAGGAGGGGGCGTATTTGGAATAACGAAAGGGGACGGTAGCAAAGCAAGCCCAGCTGGTTCCCAGCAACAACAGACAGGGTGGCATAGGCGGTCCATCCTGTCACAGAGTGCTTTACTATAAATCTGAAATATACTTTTGATAATTTTGCATACTTTCATAATGTTATAGACAATCCAGTTGTGGATTGTTGTCCATGTTCAAAGATCTGTCCTCATCTGTCACTATATTAAAGTATCTGAATTGATATCTTAGGAGGCTTAAAACAAACAGCCATTTTACATTGCATTTGTCAAAACAGTAACTGATATTTAGATAAGCTTATAATATTTGAGCTCCATTTCATAACAAAGCTTCAAATATGTGACGACACCGTTGAATATTTACTTTTTATCCCCATGTCCCCCAAGAGTGTCTAATTACATGTGGATAAGGGGACATTGTACCTTTTCACTATATGTTACTCATTGTAAAAAATGTATATTGTTTATATTGCAGTGAAGCTGTTATTCATTGTTCTTAAAGTGAAGGCAGGTGGGTTATAGGAAAGGATCAGGTGGTGTCCAGAATACAGGTGAGGGGGCTGGAGCTGCATTCATTCTCCCTCTCCTTTCTCTGCAGGAAGCATGGAACAGCTGGGGACTGTGTGACAAGTAGAGGGGGTTAACTTTAGGAGGGTCTGACTGCTATCCTATCTCTGGAGGTGGGGAAGGCCAATTAGTATCCTTTGTCCTCCACAGGACTAGTGCAGACATTCGTCTGGAACCCATTAGGGAAGCCCTGTGGAATTAGAGCTCACCTCCACTCCCCCCTCCAACACCCTAGTCCAGCACCTACCAATGTTTAGGAGAGAAAGAGCCAGGGGATTGCCCTGGGCAGGGAAAGCAGTGTAGAAATTTCACCCTGGATATGAGTCACTGGAAGGGAGGAGGGCTGTATTCTGAGGATTGATGGCTAGAAGCTGAAGGGTGGCTGGATTTGAGTTGCCGTTCTCTACCAGTGAACTACATCTGCAGATCCATGGGCCTTCAAATCAGGACAGCCAGGTGACTGTAACTCCTTAATCTAGTGGGGTAAGGGACAGATGATGTGATAAACCTGCCTGGCATTAATTTACTGTGTGTATATAATATTTTAGTGATTCTATTACAATAAATGTATTGTTTTACTTAATACTGCATTTGCCTGAGTGACTATAGGAACCTTAGATGGTACTGGGTGGGATTCACTGGTATAATATGGCACCCCTGGGTGGTCAGCCAGTGTAAAGTTGGTAGAATTGGGCCAGATAAACTCTGTATCCTCACAATGTTTTATTGAAATTGCATTTTTCTTCCATCAAATAATGGTCTTATAAAGCAACAATGGGCCTGATTCATTAAGGATCTTAAATGAAGAGGATCCTTATTTCAGTCTCCTGGACAAAACCATGTTCCAATGGAAGGGGTGCAAATGAGTGTTCTGTTTTGTACATAAGTTAAATACTGACTGTTTTTTCATGTAACACACACAAATCAACTTTAAATGTCAGTGTACAAATAAGCTATCAAGTATTTGTGTGTTACATGAAAAAACCGTCAGTATTAAACTTATGTGCAAAACAGAACACTCATTTGCACCCCTTCCATTGTAACATGGTTTTGTCCAGGAGACTGAAATAAGGATCCTCTTCATTTAAGATCCTTAATGAATCAGGCCCAATGATATTACTTTAGAAACTTAAAAAAAAAAACATATTACAAGCAGGCCCGGCGCTCCCATTAGGCAAGGTTAGGCACTTGCCTAGGGCGCCGGGCTCTGGAGGGCGCCTGGAGGGCGCCACAGAATACTAAAAGACTTTAAAACTGTGCGGCGACCACTGACCATACCTGTCACGGCCGCCGCACAGCATTCAGATGCACTGGGAGGGGGGAAGAGGCTATTTTGTCACCACCGCCGCCTCTCTGCTCCGTCTCCTCCCCTCCACTTACTAGTGTCAGTGAGTGGAGGGGAGGAGACGGAGCAGAGAGACGGCGGTGGTGAGACAAGGTAAGGAGTAGAGGGAGGAGGGCGGCGATTTTTGCGGGGAAGGGGGGGGGCGCCGCTTTTTTAAAAATGCCTAGGGCGCTGTGGACCCTAGCACCGGCCCTGATTACAAGTAGTGAGCATGAGTTAACAAATGTAGAAACTTACAAATATCACAGATAAATCAGCAGGGATGTACTGCAGGACAACTTCAGAAGATTAATCTTATTACCCAACCTTTGACATGGAAGCTCACATGTGTTTTATCTGAGCACTAGTGGCATTTCTAACAGTAGAGGAGATTTATAAATATCATGTGTCCACTTTGTCCCCTGGAGGAGTGTTTTGAAGTACCTTGGTGGTAGCGTAAACTCGACAAGTGTAAATACACAGCGCTACTTCCATCATCACACCCCCTGACACTTACCGTTATTGGAACTTTATATCTATGTAGAAGCTTCTCACTGAGTAACAGCATTTTGGAGGAGCTAACATAAAACACTGACCGGCCAAGTACTAATCCTGTGTTATTCTTATGCTGTTGAGGACGTTTGTAATAAACCTGCTTTCAATATTGTTACTATATTGAACAGTCATATATTATTGCCCAGAGAGGTTTTATGGGTCTTTTATCCTTGCAGTTCACATAACCATTTGGATTCAATACATTTACCAGCACTCCTAGTGGATTCATTTAATCTGTTAAAATTTGGGCTCAGATTCTCTGGAGCAAGTTGTACGGAGGCTTTTTGGTTGTTGCTTTGAAATTTGACAAATTATGTTTACGCAGATATTTAATATGGATACCAATTGGTCTATCACTTCTGTGGTTCTGTATACCAGTTATTATAGTTTTAATTTGCTTGCTATTTTCATTTTAAGCCTCAATAATAGGTATTATTTCTTCTGCTATGTCCATATCTACACAACTGTACTGGTGTGGCATTATATTCTTGATATTTGCTTGCAATTATATATTTTCATGTACTTTTTTACAAGTAAAGCAATATTTATCTGAACATACCAAATTAACTCTTACATTGGTATACAAGTAAATTATTACAAATATATTTGTAATTCGGTTGTGACTTTTTATTTATTATTGTTTATTTGTATAGAGTCACCATGTTACACAGCACTTTCCAGCGAATATTGAATAATTCACATCAGTCATTGTAATTGGTATTGAGGAATGTGACCCTTATTCAGGAACATTAATAATCTTTTCACAACACTGATCTTGCTCCAGTGTAGTGTTAATCTGTTCAATCTAAATGGTGCTTTTTTTTTCCACTGGAAATTTAGAATTGGCGGTATGAAAAATGTAGGTGAATAGAATTTGATAGTTTTTCCACCATAACTAGGAGAAGTGGCATAACACCACATAGCCATGCTTTTAAAGTGGAAATTTAGAAGTGGAAGTATAGAAAATGTTATTCCTCTGAATGTGAAAGATATGATAAATAATGCAAGGCTATACCCTCTATGTTCCCCACCTCTCACATGTCCCTTTACCTCTCCCTGATGTTCCTCCACCAATCCCTCACATCTCTCTTGCTGTGGTAGTCAGCATATCGATGCTGACTACCCCGACAACACTTACCACGACTTGATGATTCCGAAGGCCTCCTTACTGACGATCACCGATGACAACTACTGTTGAAAACAACTTGAACCAATCACGAACAAGTAATACGCCGGCTCCCCTTCATGACGTCATTCACCATGGCGACGGGATTATCACTGTTCTTAATGGGGTAATGTAAATATGCTCCTATGTAAAATGTAGTTTACAAAGCCTTCTACATTGTACATAGGCGCATACTTACATTACACCATTAAGAACAGCGATACAGTACATCTGTGCTAATGTTCCTCAAATACAATTCAGAGGGTAATATGGCACTTACTGGGACCATGGGACCTCTGCCATAAAGAATATACTGAATTGATATTAAAGTGGAAGTATGGAAATTAAGAAGTGGCGGTATGAAAAATATAATTGGAATGTAGGTGGGAATTTAATAGTTTTACAATGAAGGCAGTAGGAGAAGTGGCAGTATAGCATACCACCATATACCAGCTAAATTCAACCACTGGATGTTGGACAAGGTAAGGTCATGAGAAGTTATTTAATACAGGCTGGAAAAATATGGATAGTAAATACATGATCATCCTGTTGCATAATGTGTGATATAACAAGACTTCTTTTGTGATCAAGAAATCAAAAATACTATATTACAATGTGTTGGGGAACTAGTTGCAGCAAATGGCTGTTATAGGAGTAGTCTGTATAACTTCCATTGTTCCTTATGAGAGAAATCTCTACATAAAGGTAAATATGTCACTATGCTGTCCACAATCAACCAAATTGCTACAGTGTCTGCTATTCCTACTTTTACTGACTTTAACATTGTAACATTCCACTTATAATCCGTTTTAGTAATAGCATTATTTATATCTTGTAGATAATCTCTTGCAAGGAGTCACAAGTGCTGTGTACCATGTTTCATTCAAATGCAACAACGGTCGTTGACTTTAGTTACAAAATCAGTCACTCAATCTGTGACGGCATAGAGAGAAACTAAAGCTATATTTCTCTTGTATCTAACCAGCTTTACATTAGTCTCCTTGTATAGGATGTTCTGGGAAGATAATGATTCAGTAGTGATATATTACACTTATGGAGTTAAACTCAGAAATAGCTAGACCGCTATTCTTAATTTTCAGAGATTCAATCTCATCAGGCTCAGTACCAAGGGATTGGCGAATAGCAGATGTGGTGGCATTGTTTAAAAAGGGGACGAGATCACAACCAGAGAATTATAGACCTGTAAGCCCGACATCAATAGTGGGGAAACTACTGGAAGGTACTTTAAGGGACAGTATTCAGGATTACTTGGTACGCAATAAAATTATTAGTGGGAATCAACATGGATTTGTGAGGGATAGGTCATGTCAAACTAATCTAATTAGTTTCTACGAGGAAGTTAGTGGGAACTTAGACCAGGGCAGGACAGTAGATGTGGTCTACTTAGATTTTGCAAAGGCCTTTGATACAGGTCCACACAAGAGGTTGGTTTACAAAATAAGGGAACTGGGTCTAGGAATCAACATTTGTACTTGGATCGAAAACTGGTTAGAGAATAGGGAACAGAGAGTTGTGATAAATGGAACATTTTCTAATTGGTCAAAGGTCTTAAGTGGAGTACCTCAAGGTTCCGTGCTGGGGCCACTCCTTTTTAATATATTTATTAATGACCTTGGTGATGGTTTAGAGAGTAAAGTTTCTATTTTTGCAGATGACACTAAACTCTGTAAGGTAATAAAATCAGATCAAGATGTAGCTTCTCTACAGAGGGACTTAAATAAACTGGAGGATTTGGCGGAATATGAGGTTTAACACAGATAAATCTAAGGTTATGCATTCAGGGATCAAAAACAAGAACGCAATCTATAAATTAAATGGAATTAATTTAGGAGAATCTATAATGGAAAAGAATTTGGGAGTGCTCGTAGACAGTAGACTTAGCAATAGTGCTCAATGTCAAGCAGCAGCTGCAAGGGCAAACAAAGTATTGGCATGCATAAAAAGGGGCATAAATGCAAGGGAAGACAGTGTAATTTTGCCACTGTATAAATCGTTGGTAAGACCTCATCTTGAATATGCAGTACAGTTCTGGGCACCACTCTATAAAAAAGATAATTTGGAACTAGAAAGGGTTCAGAGAAGGGCGACAAAATTGATAAAGGGTATGGAGTCATTAAGTTATGAGGAAAGGTTAGCCAGTTTAGGCATGTTTACTTTAGAAAAGTGGCATCTAAGGGGAGATATGATTACTATGTACAAATACATTAGGGGCCAATACAGAGAGCTTTCATGGGAACTTTTTACTCCAAGGACCATACACAGGACATGTGGTCATCCCCTAAGGTTAGAGGAGAGGAAATTTCACAACCAGCAAAGGAAGGGGTTCTTTACAGTAAGGGAAGTCAAGATATTGAATTCATTGCCAGGGAAGGTTGTGATGGCAGATTCAATAGATATGTTTAAGAAAGGGTTAGACAAAATTTTTAGCGGAAAGGTGTATCCAGGGATACGACCGTTAATTAAAATGAAGGATAGTAGTGGATATAGGGTAAAAATAGGACTGCAATATTGAGTCTGGGGGGATTTTCACAATTGAAACAGATTGGCGGTTGCTTACTATGGATCAATTTCAAATATAAGTGCAGGATCGCAGGAGATCCAAAATAGGTTGAACTTTATGGACTGGTATCTTTTTTCAACCTCATCAACTATGTTACTATGATGTCCTTTACAGAAAAGTAGCAGCACAAACCTAATTCTCACAAGCATGTTATGGAATTCTTACCTAATATAGTGTCACTCATTACCCCGTTTTGAGGATTTACAAGTGTAGGGTATTGGTTTGCTTTATTTTGTCTGATTAGCAGCATACCATTCACAAACACTCTTCTTCGGTAAGACTCCTTACAGTGGTTTTGGTAGTTCAGGCAGCCACGAAGAGGAAGTCCGTTAAGGACTTCTCTGTGTGCACACAAATATATTGGTTCTTCTCAGGTGTCCTGTGCAGATGTAAGGCGAAGGAGGTGAAATGTCTCTATTTGTTCCCTACTGTCCCTTGCAGCAACAGGATTAGTACTTTGCCGCCCGTAGTGAATAGCTGTATGTGATGGGAATAGTGTTGGTATAGCATTCTGCCATATACTGGCCCAGTTTGAGCACTGCTTATACATACACATAGACACACACACACATTTTATTTAAATGGTCTGGTCATTTCACACAAAACATCCATGAGAAATTGATTACAGCATTTAAAATGCTAATTTGAGTCATGAACAGCTATAATTAAACTTTGATCTATTTAGTGTATCAAACTACAGTTTCAATGTCATTTCCAAAATGGCATTGTAAGTCTGGGAATCCATTGGTCTGTATCGTCTTTTGGCTTCATCTAAGAAGTACAGAGGATCTTTTATAGTGAGTGGGTTGAAGCCTTCCTTGACCAGTTCCACTTTACGCTGCTTGAAGGTTCCAGTAACTTCCATGATGTCCTGTACATTTAAGCAATGCTTAATTAGATATAGTCACTTAACATCTGGAGCTGGAGCTTCAAAAGTACAGATGTATAATTAAACAGTAAGAAAGCTGTTTATAAAATGAGGCAGAATGTTTAATAGTGGGGAGAAATGCCAAATTTATGTAACTAAAGCAAAACAAAGATTTACATTTTAAAAGGGAACCTCAGCCAGAATATTATTTTAAAAGGAAACTCCCAATACCCTGCTCGTGAACCCATGGATGTCCCTCCAGAGGAAATCCCTACTGTTCATAGAGCAGGAATGTTTAGGAAGCTGAGGAGCTTTCATGGGGAGGAGGAGGAGAAGTCGTTTTTGCTATGGTTGACTGCTTGATAGAATTGAATCCTAAACTCTGCTGTCTGACTCATATACTCCAATGTTAGGGTTACCAGATTGATCGTTTTTACTAAACAGACATTCAGGATGCATATAAATTATTGCAGGCTGAAAATACAAAATGTGCAATTTATGTGTATTTGGCCTATCAATAATAAAAATATATATTAACAGATATCTTAAAAAATAAATAAATCATTCTTGATATATGAAATTTGAAAATATATTCTGATAAAATAATGTTGGTCCTAAAGTAGTTGATGAGAGATTACTGGTCTGGATTTTTAATTTATTAACGATATATAGAATTTGCTTACTTGTATTCTTGCAAAACGAGGTCTCGCGTAATTAGGTAAATAATCTGCCACTTGTTTGTACAGTTTTTCCCCATCAAATGATTGTCCTTCCTTAAGTTTGATGGATACCATTCCAATTCTCCCTTCATGATCTAGACAAATGAAAAGTTAAGCGCTGCTGTAGAGAAATGGTACATTTATTTGATTATAATTTATTTGTATTAGAATATATATAATCTGTATTTATATGCTGGTTTGTTTGTCCACTCTGGAGCCACCCTACGTACAACCTCGATCACATTGACAGGTTTCAGATGCTACAATATTACTTTCCTGGCAGGAATCACAAACATAGAGGTCAATACAGCAAGGGCATCTACCCTCAATTACATTTCTTACATATATTCTAGAACATCTTCTTGCCTGAACCTTTATAAACCTTGCAGAGTGGTCTGCTAATTGCCTGATTCAATTGTCATGATTCCTATGTGTGATATTCTACAGTGTTTGAGTACAGTTAACAACCTTGAATTCCATATATAATACAATTTCTTGCTACCCTACCTCAACCTAGGCAACAGATTTGATTACACATAACCATAAACAGTGTCTCTGTACCAATTACAAATGTTGATCTAATAAATAGCGATTACAAAATTGCATGTGTGTTCAAAATAAATCACATACCATAAACAGAGAGTCTTTTTTCAAACACTTTATATGAGGAGGTGTCTCTGTCTTTTTCTCTTGTGCAGAAGAGTACATGAAAGAAAATATAACAAATCATAATCTCTTTTTGGTAAATGATGTTTATTCAAATATTTTCAGAGATACTACACTATATTGTGATTTCTTTGTTATATTTTTTCATGTAATTATCTGTACAAAAAAAATTGACTAAGAGAAAAAGAAGATGGAGACATATCCTCAAAGACTTGAAAAAAAAGAGACTATAGCTGCTGAAATACTATGAGCAACGGATAAGAACCAACTATAATCTTTACTCAGCTGTCTTGTGTTGAATCCATCTGAAGTCAACTCTCTGCCTGCTTCCCTGCAGTCCTGACCCAATCATTGTTATTGCTCCATTGTAGTCCAAATGGGAAATAAAATCTTCTTTCCTGCTTTCTACTGTCTTCATAGCTGTAGCCCAAATATGGGGTAGGGAATCCTCAGTCCAAAATACACACCCTATCACTAACACTACCCACTGCTAAATGGTCAAAGCAGGGTCTCCTCAGGCCTTTTCCAGCAGCCAATCACAAGCGGTTTTCCACTCTGGCCATTTGTGACTGACTGGCAGAAAAGGGTAAACTCTGAGACTCCTCGTTGTGATAATTTACTGGCGGGCAGAAATAGTGAGCGTGTGCTTTGATTTTTTTGGGTGGGTAGTGGGAGTTTTCTCATTTGGTTTATGGTGAATCCAGACACAAGAAAATAAGATTTCATATTCCTTTTGGACTACGGTGGATCAGGAATGAAGATGGTGAATAAATGTTACAAGGGAGTCTTAATTAAAGCTAATTTTAAGTTGTGTGTGTGCTTACTTATTTTTACTCTTTTGTTATAATGGACAAAGGTCTTAGGAACCTAAGCCCATTGTTTTGGGACCACTAGTGTAGCAATGTTACCACTCCAGTGGTCATAATATTGTTCATTACCTCAGAGCCCAGGGGGTTCTGGAAATAGCCCTGGCACTTTTCAGCAGAGGGCTGGCATTTTCTGGGAGGGGGAAGGTATGTTGTTTTATTTGCACCTTCCTCTCTCAGAGAGGCCACATGTTCACTGTCTCCCTGGTATAATGCAGGGGCGCACGCAGGGGGGGTTTCTGGGTCTCCAGAAACACCCCCCCCTCCGCTAAAGAAGTGCTCCTACATAGCGGCACTGTACTATAAAGCAGCCGCGGCGGTGCTGTATTGTATACAGCACCGCCGCGGACGCTTCTTTGACAGCGCCTGTATAGTACAGTGCTGCCGAAACGGAGCATGCACAGCAGCTCTCTCGCTTTTTTTTTCTTTGGGTGGGGGGAAGCCCTCCCCTTAAAAATCCTGTTTGTGCCCCTGTAATGGAAACCAGCCAGATTGTCTAGAGCTGAATTTGGGGAAAATATGGGACAGCATTTTAAAAATATATTTGTATTTATTACTGGAATTTTTAACATTGATTTCAATCTGGTTTCTACGTGTTGCACACATACTGGAAAATCATTGAAAGTAAGGTGGCATTGAAACGAATGGGAAAAGTGACAAGATTTTCTGATAATTTATGTACATAAATTAGAAGAAACCTAGCAACATATTCTAGTAGCAGAAACATTAAGAATGCCTAATTACCATATTTTGCTACAGTACCAATGAATACTCACAAGGCACAGTAACGCCATAAACATTAGCCTCTTCAATAAAATCCGTCACCCCTACAATATCTGCCACTTCAGTAGTTGCCACGTTTTCCCCTTTCCAGCTGCAAAAGAATTAATTCATGTGTACCTTATTTAGCAGAATGAAATGTCCATAATATAATGCTGCATGGATAATAAATCTACCGCTTTTTTTAAGGAACTGACTACTGTCAACATTGCTTCCACTGCATCACCCAGGTTACATGTCACTACATTTTAAGTTTAAGCAGGATTGGAGTGGGTGAATGTAAACTACTGCTGGCTTCTCTTGAGATCTTGAATCCATCAGGTGGAGGACTAACCATAACACAGTTACCAGTGCAAACTAACTTCAGGGAGGGAGATGTCTGAAAGAGAACATATCTTTTTAGCAGTCAGTCCTTCCTTGTTTTCACTGTAGGTGTCTATTCCTCTGAATCCTACTAATACACATACAAGAGAGATCTAATTTCAAGAAAATAATAGTAAGTTGCAAATTACAGTGAGTTACAAATCACAGTTTCACTGATAAAAACCAGGACACGGGAGTGCCATAAGCAATAACCGTGCAATCCATAGTACATCAGTTTCCCATTTATCACCAAATACTGAGAGTGAATACAGGTAATGTAACAGTTCCATAATTAGCAACAAGAAATTCCCCTGAGGTGATGCACAGCATTATACAGAATAGCAATTAAAGTATTTTTCTTTAGCATCAGTGTGGCATATGTGCAATTTGTTGTTCATGTTATAATTTCCATAAACAATAAGATTGAGTTGGCTTAAAATATACGCAGGAGTCTATTTATTATAGGGAGAAAAGCTTTATATTTGCGTGAGTTTTGCCAGAGATAGGGCTTCTCCCTATCTATCAAGGACAACCGCCATGCTATCACCAACAGAAGCCCCCACAGCAAAGAAATTCGCCAGCTATCACCGGTGAGAGCCTTCCTCATTAAAAGCATGGAGAAGCCTATTTGACATGTATCGCTGCAATCCTAAAAATGATGGTAATAACAGGAGTTAATAGGTGAAAAAATTATTTATGGAGATGTTAATATTTTTAAAATATTTATGTTTTTTTAAAATACTTTTTATAACTTTTTTTTTCTACAATGTGGACCTGGAAATCTAAGTCTGAGCTTCCTGTCATGCATGGGCAGATCCCCTTATACTGGTGGTAAGTTACCATTTAGGTAGCTGAATATCACTTGGCTGACTGAGTTTTTATTGATAAAATAAGGCAATAGGTGTCTTATCGCTGTTAAATGCAGCTATAGGAAACCAGCCCTATCGTTGATTTTTAAGAAATAGGCCCACCTTTGTGAAAAAACTATTGTTAAATAACTCACATAGGTTACAAAACTCCTGTGATTTATTAGGAAGTAAATATTAACATTTATTTTTTTAAGTGACCTTAGGTTAAATTATAATAAATTGCAGCACCAAATAGACTGGTTACATAAGCTTTAATAATGTGAGAAATGCATCAAGAAACTGTTTCTACTCTGTTAATAAAGATATTCGCACCAGGTATATCTTCTTACCTCTTTTGTGCTAGTTCTGGTATATCAACCTCAATCAATATTGTTATGGTGCACTCCCAGAACAATAATAATATTGATATACAAGAGAAAGGGGTTCTGATACCAGAGGCACTAATGTTATCAATACCTGTACAAGAATGTTATTTCAACTATAAATCCAAACTTCATAAAAAAAAACATTTTATTGGTATATTATTAAAATAAATGTAAACAGCATGTTCATGGTTAATTCTTCTTGTGAAATATAAAGTTAAATATACGTTATTCAAGAAAAGATTATGTGTGAATATAGATTAAAAGGGGACAAAATAAGGTATAATCCACGAATCTGGGTCCTCTATATTCTTTTGAATCAATAAATTCTATTCATTTATTGTATTTCAATTATGTGGAGTCCTATTCTATCTCCACTTGTGATAGCATTCTTCTTCAGGCATTCAGTCCAGTCCAAGTAAAATAGTGGTAATACTGAAACGTAAATTATAAATGGGGAATTATAAATGGGGAAATAACATAATCTCTAACTGCTCTCCAAGAGCATGTTTTGTATGGATAAGATTGTGATCAGTTTAACCACCTTTATGGCAGAAAAGTTTGTTAGGAAGGATCACTGAAGGGGCATAGATCTTTCAAATCTGAATCCAATCCCATCAATAAACATAAGTAATCAGACTATTATACTCTTCACCTCAATGTTCCCATAAAGCTTTATATTTTTATTGGTACTCAGTTGTCCCAACTCTTTTTAAAAGAGTCATAGGTATTTATTGTTTAGGATGGCAAGGAGCCAGACTATGTTGGCAGAGATAATGATGAGCGGTAGGAGTCTGAGCAGCTGATCACTGGGGTGTAAGACACCAAATCAGCAAGCGAGTAAAAGGTCAAAAGTCAGGCTTGTCCCGTAACATTTCAGACAGTAAACTACTAGAATAGAAATGCAAAGACAAGTTCTAGGCATAAGTAAGGGAAAGGAGCAATCAGGCAAGGTCTAAGTCAGGCGAATTGTCAAACACAGTAAGGATCAGAAAAATCAATAAACCCAAAACAGAACCTATAAAAGGCTCCCGATGAACACCAGGCCTAATCTTTACATAGGTGCATCCACACTTATCTGGGAGCTCCAAGGAAATGGGCTACACATCAACGTCCCATTTCCTGTGAGTGCACCAAATCGGTCATGCTGGTTTAGCAAGCCAAAGGCAATAGACGAAGATTGAATGAGTGCACAGAATGGCAAGCTTACAATATGCTTCCTGGAAAAGATATAAGAACATTGCAGACAGGGTTTTTAGAGTGTATCCTACCATATTTAGAACATCTCAATAGGACATTGAAGGCAAATACTATACAACCAATAAGGTAAAGTAACATTTTGACCCCAAAGATATAATGTTATGTAATAGCAATTGTATGAGCTTTCTTAGTGCTCAGAGTGTAGGGGGTCATACCTATCAGATTGCAGCATTTGTCTAATGATTGAGCTATGCTGAAAGAAGACAGCAGATATCTTACCGAAATGTGTCTCCTACACGATCCTGGAAATATACAAAACCTTCTTTGTCTATCATTAGCAAATCTCCACTGTTAAGATACATATCTCCCTTTTTAAATACATCTCGAAGTCTTTTCTTCTCAGTCTGAAACTCCTCTCCTGCGTATCCAGTAAAAGGATTTGTAGTTGTAATTTGGGAAATTAGCAGCCCAGTCTCACCTGTGATCAAATAATATTACAAATTACTCATTGTAAACTTGTAAAACAAATACTATTGTAGTGTAAGAGGCACAATAACACAAAGATTCACTCACCAATGGTGTCAGAAAACAAAATCACATGAACCCTCTTTAGCTGCTGTTAGTGACTTTTGAAAAATGAACATTAACTTAAAAGTAAATATATATAATTATAAAGTGCTTTATAGGTCATGTGTCATATAACTTTGTAATATATTTAGAATTTTTACAGTAACAGTTTTTAACCATTATATAAGAAAGTTGTTCAATACATATTACCATATGAATAGCCTACTTTGAAATCCTGTAAACAAAACAGTAGCGCCAAACTAGAATCATTGATACCAAGAAATTGAGACAAAGAGAGTACATTCAGATAAGCATTTTTTTTATTTACAATTAACTAGGCAGGTGCGATTGATGTAACCAAATCCTGGTTTTGAAAAATACTTTTTGTGCTCTCCCTTAGGGCTTTCCAACCTGTCTATAGACATATCTGTCAACATTTGAAACTTCTTAAGTGGGATATGACCATGTCTCACCTGATAGGGGACATGTCTATGGCATAATGCATGTGCACTAGAGGCACCGCTCACCATGGGCATAAATTCCAAATTCCCATGAGTCAGAACAAACGTGCCGACCATGGGTATGTATAGGTGGACCTGCGCTGACTGGGGTATAAAGTGGATTGATCCTTATTTGACATCTTTTTAAATGGTTTCTTATTGTTATTTAAATATATGGGTGTGCTCATATGGATCTTTTTTACTCTACACAAGAGCTTTAGGTCATGTGCTATAGTATAGCTAAATAAACTGCAATTATCTGGAGTAGCATGGCTATAAATACTTTGTATGATTTATAATATGATACACAGTCACTGATGTAAGAAGGTATTATACATATCCATGGTAGCTGCTTAAGTGTACTGCTGGTTTTTAGGGTTTGTTTGACTAAGCTCAGAGGTCTTATTGCTATCAGTCCTTATCTTCTGCATGTTCTTCTTTCAGAAATGTTCACAACAATAAAAAAGTGCTTTCGTAAATGAGTGATAGTGTAGGTGCAGCAATCTCAGAAGCAGTACTTGATGGAGTTAAACAAGCCATCATCATCATTATTTATTTTTATATCGCCAGCAAATTCCGTAGCACTTTACAATTGGGGACAAACATAGTAATAGACAATACTGGGTAGTATGGACAAATAGGTGAGAAAGTCCTGCTCGCAAGCTTATAATCTATAGGATGTTTTAAGTATACAGGAATACAATGGAGTAAATATGGATCAAATAGGAGAGATGTCTGAAATCTGGCCCATAAGTGTCACCAATGGCTGCAGTTGAGAACTATTGCTATTGTCCCTGAATAAAAATAAGATAAACATTAGAAATAAAACCTTATACTGTATAAAGGAACAATATTTATTGTTATTATTCAGTAGTAGGTGCTTTAAGCTGCTCTATAACCCATTACAAATTGAAAAAAGGTGTAGCTTCACAGGCCTCTTATGCATTTTAGTGATTGGTGATTATTGTATCAATATGTCTGCTAAGGGGTGGTAAGTATGTCTAGCTTTAGCCTTCTCAGATGTTGGTACGTATGTCTAACATACTAGCATATTGTGTCAATAGTATGTGTAGGCAGGGGCACCAAGAGGAGGGTGGCCCTTGCCTGCTTTGGGGTCTTGACGGTAGTGGACTGTAATGGGCATGAATGGGGCAACATTCCAAGGCCCAGGTGAGCTCCTGCCATATCTGACCATTAATGGCTCCTGCCTCAATTATGTGCAGGGTATAGCAGGAGCAGATAACCAAGCAGACCAATAGCTTCCAACTGGTCCTTGCAGTCACATGCCCCCAAGCTGGGTGTGCTGCAATGGCTTATGCCAATGGTTGTTTCTGCAGTCTCACTACTTATGCTGTGTGTGCATCACTTTATTTTGCAAAGGATGCACACTGTCTATGGGGGGGGAAGATGCTATAACTGAACCAGATCCCAAGTTTCCTCTTGCTAATTGTGTGTATATGTGAGGGTGTTTTGAGACAGTGAGTGCATGGTGTTTGAAAGAGGTTTTGGATACGGCCCTTCTACTATTCTTTGTGGTAGAGGAAGGACAATGGTCAGGTCCTCTCCCTGTTATTTCATTTTATAGGTTAATTACAGTCTGGCTAGTAATTTTGATGTTACATGTAAAAATAGTGCTCTTTCCATCCTGGCAGGTACATTTTGTATAGGAGTAGTGCAACCTTTAGAATACAAAAACCGTCACTTTAATCATGATCAAATCTACCAACAATGCTTAAACCACTGATCTGAAAATTTGCAGTAAGAAATGTATGTGTTCATTTAATACGTTTCCTGTTGTTGCCTTAATTTTCCTGCTGGATTCTTTATTTCAGTGTTATTGGAATCTGAATGTTTATATGGTGTGTGCATGTTGGTGGGTGATATTAACAGAAACAAAATCTTATGTTCATTAACTGAAAAAATGATGTTGGATATACATGCAAAGGTCACAGGAGATAACACTTCAACTGATTGTAAAGACATGTGACTTATAGACTTACTGATCTACTGGAGTATGTTACTGAGGACAGCCACCTATACACAAATTCATGTTATCCAGGTGTACATATTTGGAAGTGCAGTATGCTATTCAGGGCCGGTGCAAGGTTGCCCAGCACCCTAGGCAAAGCTTAAGCTTGCCGCCCCCCCCCCCCCCCCCCCAAAAAAAAAATCTATTTTCCCAGCCCCTAACACACTTAAAAATAATAACTCTTACCTCCTCTTGGCTGGCTAGGATGCAGTCCAGATGTCTGACGCAGCACTGATGTCTGATGCAGAATGCTGTCCAGGCTTCACTGCTGCCCAGGAGCAACACCAGGATATCTAGAGGGGAGGCTCCATATGCTAGACTTCAGAACAAAACAAATGAAAGAAAAGAAAACATGACATCACTCACCTGTTACACACTGACATGTACCACCCTGCCCACCAACTTCACTCACACATGCCCATCTGCCCACTAGCTGTTCTCACATATGTCACCCCTTGCCCATCAGCTTGTGTCACATATGCCAGCCGCATAACACCAGATTTACTCACATGCCCCCCTGCCCACTACTTGGCTCTCCTCTGTTGCTGTCTATTAATGTATTCTGTACATGATATATTAAATATACTAACACATGCAAATAAATAGAGAAAGGTAATCTAAATGACAGATAATCTAGACCGTTCTATTTTATTTGCATTTGTTAATGTATTCTGCAGATGTAAAATTAATTATACTAATAGAGGGCAACAGAGGAGAGCCAAATAGAGGGCAAATACTAAAACACATAAATGGTTCCTTAACTATCCTAGAGTAGCCCCAGCAAGGTGAATTAAAGCTGTGCTTCATTATGCATAGCTGCATTTTGTCATGACACTATTTTAGTACAAGACGCCAGAGTCTCTAACTCAAGGACATTTCTAATTGTTATCCCCCAATTCCCTATTTTCTCCAGCCTCCTCCCCCTCCCCAATATTCTGTAGCATCCATTCTCCCCCACACACATTTACTGTATCATTCATTCTCCCCCTTTCTGTAGCATTCATTCCCCCCTTTCTGTATCCTCCATTCTCTCCCCTTTCTATATACTGCATTCCCCCCCCCTTTCTGTAGCCTCCATTCTCCCCCCCTTTTTGTAGCCTCCATTCTCCCCCCCTTTTTGTAGCCTCCATTATCCCCCTCTTTTTGTAGCCTCCATTCTTCCCCCCTTTTTGTAGCCTCTGTTCTCTCCTCTCGCCCCCTTTCTGTAGCCTCCGTTCTCTCTCCCCCTTTGTATAGCCTCCATTCCCCCCCTTTGTATAGCCTCCATTTCCCCCCCCCCTTGTATAGCCTCCATTCCCCCCTTGTATAGCCTCCATTCCCCCCTTGTATAGCCTCCATTCCCCCCCTTTGTATAGCCTCCATTCCCCCCCCCCCTTGTATAGCCTCCATTCCCCCCCTTGTATAGCCTCCATTACCCCCTTGTATAGCCTCCATTCTCCCTCCTTGTATAGCCTCCATTCTCCCTCCTTGTATAGCCTCCATTCTCCATCCTTGTATAGCCTCCATTCTCCATCCTTGCTGTAGCCTCCATCCCCCCTCCTTGTATAGCCACCATTCTCCCTCCTTGCTGTAGCCTCCATCCCCCCTCCTTGTATAGCCACCATTCTGCCTCCTTGCTGTAGCCTCCATCCCCCCCTCCTTGTATAGCCTCCATCCCCCCCTCCTTGTATAGCCTCCATTCTCCCTTCTTGCTGTAGCCTCCACCCCCCCTCCTTGTATAGCCTTCATCCCCCCCTCCTTGTATAGCCTCCATTCTCCCTTCTTGCTGTAGCCTCCATCCCCCACTCCTTGTATAGCCACCATTCTGCCTCCTTGCTGTAGCCTCCATCCCCCCTCCTTGTATAGCCACCATTCTGCCTCCTTGCTGTAGCCTCCATCCCCCCTCCTTGTATAGCCTCCATCCCCCCCTCCTTGTATAGCCTCCATTCTCCCTCCTTGCTGTAGCCTCCATCCCCCACTCCTTGTATAGCCACCATTCTGCCTCCTTACTGTAGCCTCCACCCCCCCCCTTTATGTAGCCTCCGTTCTCTCCCCCATATGTATAGCATCCGTCCCCCGTCCTCTCCTGTTTTCTGTAGCCTCCTCTTTCCTGTACTCACCTTAGTTTCTTCATTTTCTTTCCTTTCTCTTCTTGCTTGCTTCTTTCTCTGTCTTCTGCTCCTCTACACTCTACACTCGCAGCGGCAGTGGCGTGACGTCACTACCCGGCGCCAGAAGCCGGGAACTAGGCGCCAGGTAAATTTCAAAATGCGGTGCTGCTACAGTGCAGCACCGCATTATTGCGGGCGGGAGTTCGGGCGGGCGGGCGGGCAGGCGATCTGTCCTCGGCCCGCATTATTTATGTATAAAGAAGTCCTTAGTGCCGCCCTCCAGAGGCCGGCGCCCTAGGCAGCTGCCTAAGGCTGCCTAATGGGAGCGCCGGCCCTGATGCTATTCTGACATTATAGTACAATTGGCTATTTTTCCTATAACAGCTGAGCACTGCATTTCATGAGTTTGTTCCTTCTCCTGGTCACCTTGCATTAATGACAATGGGCCTGATTCATTAAGGAAAGTTAAGTAAAACAATTGAGCAAGTAGTCTCCTGAACAAAATCATGTTACAATGCAAAGGGTGCAAATTAGTTTTCTATATTGCACACAAGTTAAATACCATCAGTTTTTTCATGTAGCACACAAATACTTGATAGCTTATTTTTACAATGAAATTTATAGTTGATATTTGTGTGCTACATGAAAAACAGACAGTATTAACTTATGTGCAAAATAGAAAACTAATTTGCACCCCTTGCATTGTAACATGGTTTTGTTCAGGAGACTACTTACTCAATTGTTTTACTTAATGAATCAGGCCCAATAATTCTAAATTCCAACCTTAGGTGGCCAGAAGCAGCACAATGATTTCTAGGATGTTGCATTTTCCATGGAAGTTACTGAGTAAAACTAACTGTTAGTTATTAACTTGTCTTTTCTCTAGTTGGAATACCTTTTTTCCATATGAGTTGTAATTAAAGATTTGTTATGAGAAAATGAAAGAAAATCTTAAACGATACAGCTGTTTCATTGTTGATGCACATATGGGGGAATTCAGTTAGCCATGATGTTCTTCAGAACATCGCAGCTGCGCATTTTTACTGTTACTACGATAAAATCTCTGCTCATATTTTGTGAGGAAAAATCAGTGGAGATTCTGTAAAAAAATTTAGACTAATTGAATTCCCCCCTTGGAATGAAAATATTTTCATGCAAGACATATATCAACTAAGCAGCTAAAACATGACCACGCTTAGAGGCTCAATTGGAGAGGGACATATTTGCACTCCAAATGTACGTAGACCTGACAGTGTTAATGCTAAAATTGCATAACCCTAATTTACATAATATGATATCATCAAGTGTCATATACGCAAAAGGAACAGACATAGTTGAAGTGAAATAAGTTGCACTAGTCTCACAGATTTATAATTAGACCGTATATAAGCCTCTAATATCTTTGTTGCACGCATATACTGAAGCTAAAAAGGGTTATTTTGATTCCTCGATAACCTAGCCATTCTTTTTTCAACATAAGTGGGACGTTTAGATCTAATAGTTAGACTACTAGTGGGGCCAGATCGATGCTCCAAATTTAGATATATGGATAAGCAAGCTTATAAGTAGAGATCCCCGTGTTTTGGTTTTGGATTCGGTTTTGGATCTGGATTACCGTCGTGTTTTGGTTTTGGCTTTGGTTTTGCAAAACCGCCATTGCGTGTTTTGGTTTTGGTTTTGGTTTTGTTTGGTTTTGTTTTGCTATTTTTTTGGAAAATCCATGTTTTTGGGCCTAAATTAACCCAATTTAGTGCTCCAACTGTTTTAGAGACAAGTAATCTAATTGTTGAGGTAATAAATCATCCAAAAAAACAGTTTAATTCTTCGTTGGTAGGCCTATTCTACACACAAAACAGATTGTCTTCCTCTCCATCTATGCATATTGGCAATGCAGCCATCGTCTTTGAATATATATTACACCCTACACTTATAGTTAAATATGTAAAGAAATGGAAAAAGCCAGTTTGGTTTCTTCCTCTCAAGGCCCCCTCCACTTGTATAAAATACCAAAAAATTCAGCCATTATAGACTGTACAATATTAATTGACATGGAGAAAGCCAGTTTGGTTTCTGTCTCTCTAGGCCCCCCTCCACTTGTATAAAATACTAAAAAATTCAGCCATTATAGACTGTACAATATTAATTGACATGGAGAAAGACAGTTTGGGGTCACTCTGTCTCTCTAGGCCCCCCTCCACTTGTATAAAATACCAAAAAATTCAGCCATTATAGACTGTACAATATTAATTGACATGGAAAAAGCCAGTTTGGTTTCTGTCTCTCTAGGCCCCCCTCCACTTGTATAAAATACCCAAAAATTCAGCCATTATAGACTGTACAATATTATGAAAAATGGACAAAGCCAGTTTAGGGTCACTCTGTCTATGACACCCTACCCTTAAGGATAAATTGCCCTAACAGCAGCCTTTCAAGATGGTATGTGATATGGAAATGCCACAAGTCCCTTTCCTCTTTGGGGGTAGATTGCACCCTACACTTACATAGAAAGTTTTAAAAAGATGTTATCGGCATCATCTTCAGCTTAATCCTCACCCTCATCAGTGTGTACGTCATCATCACAGACTATCAATTCATCGCCCCTTGAATCCGCCATTAGAGAACAGTCAGTGCTTGGATGTCTTGGATGGTGAAGGCCTTCCTCGTGGAAGATGTAGTTCATTTTTATAAACATCATTTTCTACACATTTTTGGGAAGTAACCTTCTACGGCGATCACTGACTAAGTTCCCTGCTGTGCTGAACACTCGTTCAGAGTACACACTGGAGGGTGGGCAGCTTAGGTATTGCAAAGCAAGTTTGTACATGGGTTTCCAAATGGCCTGCTTTTCTTCCCAGTAAGGAAAGGGAATGTCTGACATTTCCATATCAACTACCTCTTGAAAGTAATCCTCCACCATCCTTTGCATGTTTATACTCATATTGGATGGAGTTATGGGCAAAGTGACACATTTTTTTGAAAAATCCTTCAAACCAGCCCAGATGTTAAATTGTTCTGGTCTGCCCCCTGTGTCTTCCCTGCTTCTTTTTTGGAAATTTAATTTTTTACGAGCAACAGCTTGAGAAAGTGAAGGAGGACACGTCGTCAAGCCGAGGCCCAGTTCAGCGGCCAACTTGCTGAGCAATAGCTCCTTGCAAAAGTTCACATCTCGCTCATTTACAAGTAAAGACTCAATGTAGGTTTTAAACCTTGGATCAAGCACAGTGGCCAAAACGTACTGATCCGAGTTCAAGATCTTAATAACTCGAGGATCATTGTGAAGCGAATTAAGTACTTGATCGACAAGGCCAACATACTTTGCTGAATTGCTTGCTTTCAGCTCCTCCTTCATTTTCTCAAGCTGCTTTTCCAATAGTCTAATTAAAGGAATGACTTGGCTCAAACTAGCAGAGTCTGCACTGACCTCACATGTCACAACTTCAAATGGTTTCAGCACCTTGCACAGCACTGAAAGGATTCCCCACTGTGCAAGAGTGAAATACATCCCCCCTCCTTTCCCAATGTCATGACTTGTGCAATATGCTTGGATGACTTTGCGCTGTTCCTCCATCCTCTGAAGCATGTACAGGGTGGAATTCCACCTAGTTACCACCTCTTGCTTAAGTTGGTGGCAGGGCAAGTTAAACTGCTCTTGGAGCTGCTGTAATCTCCTACATGCTGTGGCTGAATGCCTGAAATGGCCTGAAATTTTACGGGCCACCGAAAGCATCTCCTGCACCTCACGGTTATTTCGTAGGAAGCTCTGCACCACCAAGTTGATGGTGTGAGCAAAACAGGGAATATGTTGGAAATCACCCAGCTGTAATGCTCGCACTATATTGTTGGCGTTATCTGAAATGACATACCCTGGGGAGAGTCCGAGTGGTATAAGCCATGCATCAATCACATCTCTCAGTTTGCGTAACAAATTGTCAGCCGTATGCCTGTTAGTGAAGCCGGTGATACAAAGAGTGGCCTGCCTGTGACAAATGTTACGTAGTGGTGTACATGCTGCTGCTGTTCCTGCTGGTGAAGGTGAATGATCAACCCAGTGGGCTGTCACAGTCATATAGTCTTTGGTTTGGCCACTTCCACTTGTCCACATATCTGTGGTTAAGTGAACAGTGGGCAGAATGGCATTTTTCAGCGCAATCTCTACATTTTTACACACTTTTTGGTATAGTTGTGGAATAGCTTTACGGGAGAAATGGTGTCGCGATGGAATTCTGTAACGCGGACACAAAACCTCAATTAACTGTGAAAAACCAGCTGCGTTTATTGTGGAGATTGGACGCAGATCTAACACTAACATTGCAGCCATGGCGTCTGTGATTCGCTTGGCGACTGGGTGACTGCTGTCATATTTGCTTCCCCTCGCAAATGATTGTTTCACAGTTAATTGCTGAAATGTAGGACTGCTCATTTTATTAACCTGCCTCTGGGATGACGATTCACCCCCAGCAGCAGCAACAGCAGCAGCAGGACTAACGCTTTCTTCAGAGGAATCAATAATAGTGCCAGAGTCATCCAGCCTTAAGTGGGATGCCGGGCTAACTCCGAGCGCTACTGAGGATATTGATGAGGATGGTGTGGTGGGTGTATTTTGTAGCCGTCTGTATGTCGGTGAGCGGAGGGTCTTAGCTGATGAGGGAGTACTTGTATTCTTTTGGGAAGAATTTTCAGCTTTTCCCAACACTTTGCCATGAACTCTCGTTAAATGGCGTAACATAGACGAGGTTCCAAGATGGTTAAGGTCCCTCCCTCGACTGACTGTGGCTTCACATACACTACAAATGGCTATACAATTGTTGTCTGGATTTGGGTAGAAATAATTCCACACATAAGAAGTGGATTTTTTTGTTTTATGCCCAGGCATGACAATGGCCTTTTTCTTGTCACGTGCCAGAACTGCTGCCACTGGTGCAGGACTTACACAAACAACCTCATCCTCATCAACATCCTCATTAGCACCCTCGTCGCCTACACAAATCTCCCCCTCATCCTCTTTTAATTCCAAAGTGGCATCCTCAATTTGGGTATCACCGGCTACACTCGGGCTATTAAGGCACACATCAGCAGAATGCTCATGATTAGACATCCCACTGTTGGATGGACTCTCCACAGGGATTGTTGTCATTTGTGAATCAGAGCAAATATTCTCCTGTAATGCCTCACTGTTATCTTGCAGCTCGGCTTTGACGCGTAACAGTAGTTGTGCACCAATTGTAGGCTGGGTAACTTTTTGGGATCTGCCACTAATAGCCAAAGGTGAAGGCCTCATTCTCTCTTTGCCACTGCGTGTGTAGAATGGCATGCTTGCAATTTTTTTTTTATCGTCACTTAACTTTTGCTCAGTTACACTTCTTTTTCGCTTCAATACAGTAAATTTTTTTTTGGTTTTTGTTTTTTGCACTAATTTGAAAACACTCTGTTGTTTGACATCGCCTTGGCCAGATGACGTACTGGGAACACTAACATCAGGACTGGTGACAGAACCTGGTTGCTCATTCAGATCATATGTGGACTGCTTTGAATCCATTCTGAGCGCAAACCACTGGGGAGTGCTAAAAATTATTTAGTAGATACTGCTGACAGTTATGACTTTTGACAGCCAGAAATATTAATGCACAATTAGGGAGGACACCCCAAAAGCACTGAGGAGTGCTAAAAATTATTTAGTAGATACTGCTGACAGATATGACTTTTGACAGCCAGAAATATTAATGCACAATTAGGGAGGACACCCCAAAAGCACTGAGGAGTGCTAAAAATTATTTGGTAGATACTGCTGACAGATATGACTTTTGACAGCCAGAAATATTAATGCACAATTAGGGAGGACACCCCAAAAGCACTGAGGAGTGCTAAAAATTATTTAGTAGATACTGCTGACAGATATGACTTTTGACAGCCAGAAATATTAATGCACAATTAGGGAGGACACACCAAAAGCACTGAGGAGTGCTAAAAATTATTTAGTAGATACTGCTGACAGATATGACTTTTGACAGCCAGAAATATTAATGCACAATTAGGGAGGACACCCCAAAAGCACTGAGGAGTGCTAAAAATTATTTGGTAGATACTGCTGACAGATATGACTTTTGACAGCCAGAAATATTAATGCACAATTAGGGAGGACACCCCAAAAGCACTGAGGAGTGCTAAAAATTATTTAGTAGATACTGCTGACAGATATGACTTTTGACAGCCAGAAATATTAATGCACAATTAGGGAGGACACCCCAAAAGCACTGAGGAGTGCTAAAAATTATTTAGTAGATACTGCTGACAGATATGACTTTTGACAGCCAGAAATATTAATGCACAATTAGGGAGGATACCCCAAAAGCACTGAGGAGTGCTAAAAATTATTTAGTAGATACTGCTGACAGATATGACTTTTGACAGCCAGAAATATTAATGCACAATTAGGGAGGACACCCCAAAAGCACTGAGGAGTGCTAAAAATTATTTAGTAGATACTGCTGACAGATATGACTTTTGACAGCCAGAAATATTAATGCACAATTAGGGAGGACACCCCAAAAGCACTGAGGAGTGCTAAAAATTATTTAGTAGATACTGCTGACAGATATGACTTTTGACAGCCAGAAATATTAATGCACAATTAGGGAGGACACCCCAAAAGCACTGAGGAGTGCTAAAAATTATTTAGTAGATACTGCTGACAGATATGACTTTTGACAGCCAGAAATATTTATGCACAATTATGGGGGACACCCCAAAAGCGCTGGGGAGTGCCAAATATGAAGAAAAAATAATAAACCTCTATCCTCCTCTCTGCACTAGCGATTTTATTAAGAGCAATTGCAAGAACAATATTGTATTCTCTATCCCTGCTCTAATTAGCCTATGACTACACCCTGCTCTCTCCCTCTGTCAAATGGCGATGGATTGCTGTGGAGGCGGGTATTTATAAAGTTGAAGTATCGCGAGAACCGAGCCCCGAGATCCGACGACGTCACAATGACGTTTGGCCTCGATTTGGATTCGGAATGGGCGGGAGAGTACCGAGCTGCTCAGCTCGGTACTCGGATACCCAAAGTTCGGGTGGGTTCGGTTCTCGGAGAACCGGACCCGCCCATCTCTACTTATAAGTGACCAAAATCCTCTGTTAATGAGACAAGGTACTACAAGGTGGTCATAGGTTTAGTTAGCGTTAGGAGTAGATCATAAGCTAAAAGAGAGACCTTATGTACCCCTTCCTCAATTTTAATTTCATAAATGGGCTTACGGCATCTAATAGCTGCTACTCTAGGGGTCCAATTGCTAATGGCAAAAGTAATGATGATCAAAGATAATAGTGCGGCCCTGGGGTGTAACATTATTTAGCTGTAAAGTTGAAGATGTAAGGGCTGGCGTCCTAATTTAACTTTAGCTGCAGGGGAGACAGAGTGCTTAAACCATAACATTAAAACTGAGAGGGGGGGGTGTAAGCAGCATTGAGGGAACATTTTGTGTTTGAAATAAGTGACGTACATTTGAGACTATTCTGATATTATCCACAGGCTTTCAGTGTAATATGAATCCCAGCTGGGCAGGATGTTTTAAATTAGGTAAACCATTATGTCATCTTAAAGTCAGGAATTTTGCTAATATTTTGATGTCAGTGTTTAAAATAAAAATTGGGCAGTAGTTGGCAGGGTACTCAAAGATTAGTACCTGTTATATGGATAAACAATACATTTGCTTGTAAGAATTATATCAGGAGAGTATGTTCCTGCAGAAGGCCATTAAACATATTTGCAAGAAATGCAAGAATCAAACCAAAGTGTCCTAAATATTGGGCTGTTAAGCCATCAGTCTGACACTTTTGAAACTTTAAGACTAACAATTGCAGAAATAACCTCTCTCTGTTATCAATTGTCTGGATGCTTCCTTCTTTAAATGTGGCATATGAAAATACTGCCTAAACAGATTAATCATTTTTAAGTGTGGTATAAAATGCAACTTATTGACCAGCATAGTATCTAGCTTATTAGCTTTTTAGTAGCATTTAGTTATAGTCCATCTAAGATCCTCTTTTTTGTACAATTAAGTAGTTTTTATCTAGTTTAATCAAATAAAGACTCAGGAAGGGTGTTTTTCTGATATCGTTGAGATGCGTATATAATTGTATAACGGTATAATAGCTAAATTAATCTGCTGATCACAACTTATTACATGTTGCCCCCATCTGAAACAGAAGGCCTCTTAAGACTGCCTTATGCACAGCCCAAACACTAGATACATTACATACAGAATTTATATGTTCTTGAAAGTGGTGGGTTAATGTTTCTTGCAATTGCACTTAATTGGGGAATAATAACAAGAGTCATTGTGTTAGGGCAGCACGGTGGCTCAGTGGTTAGCACTTCTGCCTCACATCAATGAGTTCAATTCCCGACGATGGCCTTATCTGTGTGGAGTTTGTATGTTCTCCCCGTGTTTGCGTGAGTTTCCTCCGGGTGCTCTGGTTTCCGCCCACACTCCAAAACCATACAGATAGGTTAATTGGCTGTTAACAAATTGACCATAATCTGTGTATATGTATGTTAGGGAATTTAGACTGTAAGCTCCAATGGGGCAGGGACTGATGTAAATGAGTTCTCTGTATAGCGCTGCAGAATTAGTGCCACTATATAAATAAATGGTGATGATGATGATTGTCATTACGTTTTTATTGTTGCAGAGGTTTCCTTTGAGTCCTTAGTATATGAATTGAGACCGTAACCTGGTCAGACCAGAAGCAGGTAGAAATATATGCGTTCAGTGTTTTCAAAATAATTGAATTAAAATATAAACCTAATGTACGCAAGACAATTTTTTTGTGTTGCTTACTAAATGTTAAATACCCTGACTTCTGGAAATTGGCTTCACCATGCATTCCCCACTCAAACCTAGACACAAGGTTGCTCAACTCCTGAAACTATGGAGAAGTTAACCACTGCACCTCAGATGTTGAATGTCACTCTGTATTCCTGCTTAGAAACAGGAATACAGAAACATTAAAATCACTCTATTGTGCTTTGCATCTCTATTGCATGGGGCTTAGTTTCTGTGGACTCATGCTGTAACAGATGAGCCACGTAATGCTGAGGTTAGCAACTGCATTTCAGTTACCCCTGATTCTCACATTTTGTCACCTAGAGACATTTTCCAAATCCTGCAATGTTAATACTGACCTGTTAAATCATATTTTCTTTATCCGTGTCAAAATGGGCTTTTTGTAGCAACTACGAGTGATATTACGTCTAAGTGAAATCACCTCAACAATGCTTATACCAATGTTCGGAATGTCTTTTCTGAAAAGTAATAAAAGCATTTCTGCCTAATAGTGCTTGCAGAGTACCCGCCTAGTACCTAGTATAGCTTGGGACTGACTGTCCTTCTCTTTCTCCTCCTCTTTGAGACTGTTATGAGGCTCCAGGGAGTGTGTTGGCTCTTAAGATGATAGAGACTACTTACCCAGGATCTGGAACACCTTCTTTCAGGCTGTGTGCATGGTGTTTTTTAGACTTTGCTGTCATTCCCAATTCATGCAGTGGGGTTTGCAGTGTTTGGATCCACAGTGGTTAGAGAGAAGGGTTGAATGTTCAGGTTGACTTCTATTCTGATCTGGTGTTGTGAATCTCCCTGTTCAGGGGGTCACACATGCAGGGGTGCTGAGATGGGGGGCGGGTACAAATTACCGGGACCCGTGCCTGCCTGCAGGGCCTGGTACTTGCAGCCAGGTAATTTTATTTAAATTACTTTTTTTTTAAACTACTTTTTTTTTGCCAGCGGGTGGTGCACCGTGAATGGATTATATTTATACTGCGTGATACAATTTAAAAGGCACTCCAAGACCTCTAAACATATATATATATATATATATATATATATATATATATACACAAACACACAAGCACTATATGGACAAAAGCATTCAGACGCTTGACCATTACACCAACAGGGCCTGTAATGATATTTTATTCAAATATATATATTTATAATATGGAGTTGGTCCCCCTTTTGCAGCGATAACAGCTTCCACTCATCTTGGAAGGCTTTCCACAAGATGTTGGAGTGTTTCTGTGGGAATTTGTGCTTTCTGTAGAGCATTTATGAGGTCATGCACTGATATTGGACAAGAAGGCCTGGCTCGCAATCTCCATTCCAGTTCATCCCAAAGGTGTTCAATGGAGTTAAGGTCAGGGCTCTATGCGGGCCAGTCAAGTTATTCCACACCAAACTCATCAAACCATGTCTTTGTAGTTCTTGCTTTATGCACTGGGGCACAGTCATGTTGGAATAGAAAAGGGCCTTCCCCAAACTGTTGCCACAAAGTTGGAAACATAGCATTGTCCAAAATGAGCCCACAGATTGCTCACAAAGAGCTGTTTACATGGGTCATTCTGAAAGAAAGACATGGCATATGACTTAAACCTAGGATCAAACATGGTTGCTAAACTGTAGTGATCCAATTTCAAGATGCTGCAAACCCTTAGATCCTTGTGAAGTAAATAAAGAACTTAATCCACAAGGCCAACATACTTTGTGGAATCGCTACCTTTCTTTTCCTCCTTCATCTTCTCCAGTAGCTTGTTTAGGGGTATGACTTGATTCAGGTTAGCAGTGTGTGAGCTCACTTCATTTGTGAAAATGTCAAAAAGTTTCAGTAGCTTGCATAAAACAGTAAGGATTCTCCAATCTGCTGGTATAAGATAACATGTTCCCCCTTGTTGCTGTTCCTCTAGTCGCTGTAGCATATAAAGTGTGGAATTCCACCTTGTTATTACCTCTTGCTTCAGTTGATGGCATTGCAGATTACATTTTTTTTGGCAGCTGCTGCAATGTTCTTCATGCGGTCGCAGTAATTTTATGGGCCACAAAAAGCATCTCCTGCACTGACCTCTCATTTTTCAAGTTTATATTGAGTACAAAGCATGGTACGTGTTGAAATTTACCAAGTTGTAATGCACACACAATGTTGGCTCTGTTATCGGCAATGAGGAATCCTGAGGTAAGTCTTAGCGGAGTGAGTCATTTTGCTATCACGTTCTTGAGTTTTTCCAAAAGATTCACACCAGTATGTTTTTTTGTGAAACCAGCAATACACAGAGTAGCTTGCCTGTGAATGATCTGGCAGTGAGTGCTACGTCTACTATGCATAAAGGATGAGAAAAATGATGGAAAACCTTCCGGCGCTGCTGCTGATGGCGACACATTTAACCCGTGGGCTATCACTGTCATATAGTCTTTGTTTTGACCATGACCACTTGTCCACATATCCATAGTTAAGCAGACTTTTGGTACAATGGCATTTTCTAGAGACTGAATGACTTTTTGATTAACTTCACAGTACAACTGAGGAATTGATGTTCTGGAGAAATGGAATTGAGATGGAAATTTATAGCATAGACACATGACCTCAAGTAATCGTCTAAAACCTGTTGCATTGATGGTTGAAATTGGGCGCACATCCAATGTTAACATAGCTGTCATGGCCTTAGTGATCTGCTGTGCAACACAGGGCCCTCTTAAGAACATTTTGGGCCCCCAGGCACAGCAGTGCACTGGGGCCCCTATATACACAAAAAAAAAAAAATGATTATATATATGGGCCCTTTAGCCCAGGGCGGCCCGTCGGAGGCAGCAAAAAAAAAAAAAAAAAACCTGAAAAAAAAGAAGAAAATACTTACCTTGCAGTCAGCTGGCGATCCGGCTCCCTCCATGGTCTCCTCCTCCGTTGCGCTCTGCAATGGATGTCCGGCGGGCATGATGACATCACGCCCGAAATGCACTGCGAGTGCGACGGAGGAGGAGACCATGGAGGGAGCTGGATCGCCAGCTGACTGCAAGGTAAATATTTTCTTCTTTTTTTTCAGGTTTTTGGTTTTTTTTGCTGCCTCCGACAGGCCCCCCTAGGCTGCAGGGCCCCCGCGCACCTGCCCATTGTGCCCAATGGGAAAGACGGCCCTGGTGCAACAGGATGCTGACTTGTTTCCTCTTGAAAATGCTTGCTTCACAGATAATTATGTAAAACACTTCCTCATCTTCTGTATAGATTTTTCTCCCTCAGCAGCAGCTGTAGAGTGCAAGAATATTTCTTGGGAATCATAAATTGCATTAGGAGAGTTAATTGGAATTTGATAATTTGATGCTGGACTAGCAAATAATAATAATGGGTTGGATGATGATGAAGTTGTTGACACCGGTGACGATTGCAAGTGTCTATCCATTTGGCTGGTAGATGATGTTGGGCTGCTTTCTACTATATACAATTTTCCACGTTTGTGTCACGGGCTGCCACGCTACTCGCAGTGGTCTGCCTGTGTCTTCCAGCATCCTGGCTATTGCCCAGACAGCCGGGACGTCACTTCCGGTTTGAGCGTCCCAGTTGTTTGCCACCGCGCCGAGCGAGCTGTTAAACAGCTGGGCGCGTGCAGTTTCTATTTAACAGCCTCCTGAGACTTATTATTGCAGGGGTGATCCTGCATTCTCATTGGGCAACAATATTCAAGGTAGGGAGGGCTCAGCCTCCTTGACGATTAAAGCTTCAATGTTTCACTCTGCTGACCTGCTCCAGGATTCTCCTGTGTTACCCTGTGATCTCTGATTGCTTACTGTTGTGACCAATGCCAGACTATTGTTTTGCCTGCTTGCTTGTTGCCCTAACCTCGGCTTGGATACTGGACTTGCCTGTCTGCCTGTAGCCCTGACGCTTGCTGGTATATTTGACTCCTGTTGCAGTTCACTATCTTGGACCGTACTTGGTTTGGCGTACTCTCTGGTTTACCTTTCATCTCCGGCGCTACAGACTCTAAACATAAGCTCCTACTATTTAGAGTTAAGACCTGAGGTATCCAAGTGCCTGTAAGCAAGTTTAGCTCTATGGGAAAGGTGGATGCTATAGGCGAACACCTCTACTGTCTGTTCTAGGAGTGCATGTTTGAGACGCTAACCGTAACAGTTTGGAAACACGACTTGAATGAACTTGCTGCAAATGACATAACAGGGAGGAGGTGCCTAGATGTCTAACGTCCCTATCTCTACTTATTTTGGCCTGACAAAGGCTACAGATGTCTTGACAAATGTTGTCTTGGTTTGAATAAAAAAAAATTTCAAACACAAGCTGTGTTTTTTTCCATCTTATGCCCTGGCATAATAATGCGCTTATCATGGGCATCTACTGGTGGCTGCCTTACTTCAACACAATCATTATCCTCCTCCTCATTATCTCGTCCATGTACAACACATTCATTTTCAGATCCACAATTATCCCGCTCTTCTTCTTGCACATTTGCAGCTTCCATAGTAGCCTCTTCAATTTCTATGGGTCATCATCAACACTAATACTACTACTACCCATCCTCACATTTCTAAATGGTTGACGACTTTTCGAAGGAGGCTGCACTATTATTACAGTATCTGAATCTGAAACCTCAGACTCACATGTAGCATACATGGATTCCTGATTTAGACTCTCTCAGGATTCTGTCAATGCCCAAGTAGTTCTTCAACCTCAGTGTTATCCTCAGGCACTGATTTGTCTATTTTGGAGTTTTCGGTAACAGACGAACACTGTGAGCGGCAAGGCGGTGCATGTGAAGTTGAGGAAGATGCACGACCGCATTGGACAATCTGATTTGGAATAGCCATTCTAGTGCGTATACTAGTACGAGCAATAGCAGGACCCCTACTTGCAAAATGTGGACATATCTGACCCTTGCATTGCCACTGCCGGTGGTGTATGGAATGTTAGCTATTTTCCTTTTTTTGGACAAATCACCACATTCATCATAAAATTCCCTCTTAATCCTCCTCCTTACATGTAGAGCTGATGTTTTCTTTGAGATTGAATTTGACAAATAGTGTTTGGATTTTGAGGACGCTTTCATCAACTTTCTTCCCGCATTACCTTTTTTTTTACTAGGAGAGTAGTACCACTGCCAGTACTGGTACTGGGTTGCTCCTGATCTGTACAGTTGTCACGACTAGTATAGCGTACCTGCTATCGTTGGCACTACTCGGAGGAAGGTGCGGAGTCTAACGTGCCCCTGGTGTTCACCAGGGACCCCCGCAAGGAGGTATGGGCTTAGCTGCAGGAAACACGCAGGTCGCGGTCCTTCCACGAGTCAGATAGCGAAGTACGAGAGGAATGTCAGACAGGCCGGTTCGGCAACGGGGCGGGCAATTCAGGTACACAAGGAGAATCCGAAGGGGTAGTGAGTCAAGCCGGGTCGATAACGTTCTGACAGCGAGGTACAAAAGGGAGATCCAAAAGGGTAGTTAAGGCAATCCGGGTCACAGTGGTCACAGGCAAACGGCAATAAAATGGAGGAAGGAAAAGGTCAGGAAACAGATAATCACAGGAACACTGGAACGCTGGAGGACAGGAAAGGACCTGAAACTCTGGCACAGGAGGTGGGGTCAGAGAGGCTTAAATAGTGCTGCTAGCCAATGCCCTCAGCACTAGTAGTGCTGTCATACTCTAGCGCCGTAGCGCTGTCATCCTTTAGCGCCGTAGCGCTATCTTCATGCAGCGTCCCGTTGCCTAGCAACGGGAATGCTTTCAGGTCTGTAGCTGGCCGGCCGGGCGGAAGGGGAAGTGACGCGTCTGGTTGCTAGGCAACCAGATGTGCTATGCAGACGGGCGGGCGGCCGCCGAGCAGCGCCTGACAGTATGCCCTCCTCCTTCTCCCCTTGTTTGAAGGAATCTCTTGAGTAACTGAGGAGCATGAAGGTCCGGTTTATCCACCCAAGATCTTTCTTCCGGACCAAATCCCTTCCAGTGCACAAGGAACTGTTGTCGCCCATAGCGAATACGGACATCCAGAATCCGGCTGATCTCAAACTCTGTTCCAGAGGAGGTTTGAACTGGAGGAGGTCGAGATGGAGGTACAAAGAACCTGTTAAGCACCAATGGCCGGAGTAGGGACACATGAAAAGTATTATGACATCGTAAAGAAGCAGGTAGCTTTAGCTTAACACACACAGGATTAATAACTTGTGAGATGATGTAAGGACTAATAAAACGTGGAGCCATTTTCATAGATGGTACTTTGAGTTTTAAATCTTTAGTGGAAAGCCATACTTGATCCCCTACCTTCAATAGAGGAGTAGCTCTTCGGTGGCGATCTGCAAAGGTCTTATGGTGCTGTGATGCTTTTTGCAGAGCTGCTTTGGTTGTGGCCCAAATGAGAGAGAATTCTCGATAGAGTGAGTCCACCGCCGGAACTGAGGAGGAAGAATTTGGAAACGGATCTGGGATAATAGGATGCATCCCATTCACAATAAAGAATGGAGAAAACCCGGTAGATTCATGGACATGGTGATTGTGTGAGAATTCTGCCCAGAGAAGGAATTTTGACCATCTGCTTTGATTATCAGCGGTAAAGCAACGAAGAAAAGTCTCTAAATCCTGGTTGATCCGCTCGGTCTGACCATTGGTCTGGGGGTGATATCCCGATGAGAATTTTAACTCCGTACCCAGTTTTTTACAGAAGGCCCTCCAGAACCGGGAGATGAATTGCACTCCCCTGTCAGAGATAATTTCCTTAGGGCAACCATGAAGTCTGAAGATCTCCTTGATAAATGTGTCGGCTAAGTGACTGGCCGAAGGTAGACCTGAAAGAGGAATGAAGTGCACCATTTTAGAAAATCGGTCAATGACAACCCAGATGGTATTAAATCCAGAACTGCAAGGAAGGTCAGTAATAAAATCCATGGCTATACTCTCCCAGGGAGCATCAGGCATAGGCAGGGGTTGGAGCAAACCAGCAGGAACCTTCCTGGAAGTTTTGTGTTGGGCACAATTGGTACATGCTGCAATAAAGTCCCGTATATCAGCACGTATGGTAGGCCACCAGAAACGACGACAGAGAAGGAATGTGGTCTTCTTTATGCCAGCGTGACCCGCGATACAGGATGAATGGGCCAAACGCAATACCTTAAGTCGTAATTGTGGTTCCACAAATGATCGTCCTGTGGGCGGAGCATCCTTCACAGTATTGGTAATAGCAACGATGTAAGAAGGGTCAATAATGCAATGAGGAATCGATGGATTCAGGCGGTCTGTATAATCAAAAGAACGAGATAGAGCGTCTGCCCGCCCATTTTTAGCACCTGGACAGAAGGCAAGAATCATATTGAAACAAGCAAAGAATGATGCCCAGCGGGCCTGCCGAGGATTCAAACAGCGAGCTTCACGAATGAATGTCAAATTTCGGTGATCTGTAAAGATGGTAACCGGAAATAAGGCTCCCTCTAATAAGTGTCGCCATTCCTCCAAAGCTGCTTTAATAGCGAGAAGCTCCTTGTCTCCGATTCCATAATTAATCTCGTTGGGAAGAAACCGCCTAGAGAAGAACCCGCATGGAGAATGGGTACCTGAAGGTGTCTTTTGGAATAACACGGCTCCAATGCCTATTGAAGAGGCGTCTACTTCCACAAAGAAAGGTCGCTGTTGATCCGGCTGAGAGAGAACAGAGGCCGAGGAAAAGGCTTTCTGTCACTCACCGGATTGTGAGTGCTACTTCTAAGGTAGCTAGGAACCGTGTCCGTCCATTATTATGAGGTACTGCGCATGTACAGTCCCTTTTAACCTTCAGTTCTGTTCCTTTTACTTAATTGGCTGATCAGGCAACTCTCCCTATATTAAGCACCTGTGGTCAATACCACGTTGCCTGATCTTGGAGTCTCATTCCTCATGAGTCTCTGAAGGTGTTCCAGTGCCTCCTCGTGTGTTCAGCTGATGCTGATTCCTGTTTGCCGTTTGTGGTTTCCAGACCACTTCTATTCCTCGTGTTCCTAGTGTCTCCAGCAGCTGATTCCTATCCGCTGCCTCCGTGTATCTACAGCTACAGATTACTGCAAACTCTCCTGTGTTTCATCGTGACTCCAGCAGCTGATTCCTATCCGCTGCCTCCATGTATCTACAGCTACAGATTACTGCAAACTCTCCTGTGTTTCATCGTGACTCCAGCAGCTGATTCCTATCCGCTGTCTCCGTGTATCTACAGTTACAGATTACTGCAAACTCTCCTGTGTTACATCGCTACTGTTCCAGCTGATTCCTGTTCGCTACTTCAGCGTGTCTACAGAGTCTGCTCGTCTCAGCGCTCCAGTCTGCATTCTACCTGCCGTCAGCTGACCCGCTGCCTACTGCTTCTACAGTGTGTCCATTTGTGTCAACTCGCCTGTTGCATCGAGTCTATGCTCCTCGGCTTCCAGCTTTGCTACATCGCTTCAACTCTCCCGTGGTCTCCTGCTGTTCTATTCAATATACTACTGCTTCCTGAGTATTTGTTATCTTTGCTGGCCTACCTACAGTGCGCTGCACCTACCTGCCGCTTCCATTCTGCAAGGACTTCGCATCTCGTCTGTTCCCGGCCGCTCAGGTATCCCTGCAGCTATCCCTAACAGCCTGCTCATCTGAACCACGGTATGCATACTTCTCATTGACTGTGCTGGTGTATTGCATATCCATCTGGACTGAGTTGTTCTCCTCCGGAGTTTCCATCCTCTGAGACTACTGCTATTATTGACTGTGTTTCCTTTTGCTGGACTATTTGAGTGACTTTGTTTATCTGTGCAGTGCTGTTCATTCATTATTATCATTGTGTGCAGTTCAACGTGGGATCAAGTTCAGTGTACCCGTGTAGACTCTGCATAGCATTTATCTCCTCGTGTCCTTCCTCACATATATATTCAGTGGTACAACTTGCTAGAGGCAGACCACTGATTCCTGTTTCCCTGTGTCACCAGTTGCATATATCCTCTCACATAAGCAGTGGTACAACTTGCTACTCGCAGACCACTGACTTCCCCGTTACCTTCACCTGGATTCCATTCCTTCACTACAGACAGCGGTACAACTTGCTATACGCAGACCGCTGACTTCCACCTCCTTTCTACTCCTGGACATTCTTCTCACTATAGCAGTGGTACAACTTGCCGTGCGCAGACCACTGACTACCCTCACGTGTCCTTGTCCATCCAGATCCTCGTGTTCAGTTACCTATTGTTTACCAGTGCTGCTAGTCATAGACTTTCTGAGCATTCTCTAACCATCTGCTGTTTCCAGTTCCATTATCACCCTGCCATCAGAGTATCATATACCAACTCTACTGCTCTGATAAGACCATCAGCGGGTGATACTGGGTAAAGCCTTCTAGTGCCCGTGACACTTTCTTCAGAGTAGTAAAGGCAGAAACAGCTTTTGGAGACCATATCTTAGGATTGGCAGATCTCCTAGCTAATGCTGTAATTGGAGCAATAATGGAAGAGAAATCTTGGATGAACTGTCGATAATAATTGGCGAATCCAATGAATCTTTGGATACTTTTAAGACCCTGCGGTTGAGGCCAATTCAAGATGGATGACACCTTGGAGGGATCCATCTGTAACCCAGAGCCAGACACAATAAACCCAAGGAAGGACACTTGGAGAACTTCAAAAACACATTTTTCCAATTTGCAATAGAGATGATATTTGCGCAGTCTTCGTAAGACCTCCCTCTCTTGTTCTTGATGAGAACTCAAGTCTTTAGAAAACACTAGAATGTCGTCTAGATAAACGACTATGGAGGTATACAACAGGTCTTGAAAAATGTCATTAACGAAACTCTGGAAGATGGCAGCTGCATTGCAAAGACCGAAGGGCATTACCAGGTATTCGAAATGACCATCCCTCGTATTGAAGGCGGTCTTCCACTCGTCACCCTTCTTTATACAAATGAGATTGTAGGCCCCTCGTAGGTCTAATTTAGTAAACACTTGAGCCCCGCTGATCCTGTCAAATAGATCGGAGATGAGAGGTAACGGGTACCGATTCTTGATGGTAATACGATTCAGGGGTCTATAGTCAATGCATGGGCGCAGAGACCCATCTTTTTTCTTGACAAAGAAGAATCCAGCCCCAGCAGGAGAGGTAGACTTGCGAATAAAACCACGTTCCAGATTCTCCTTGATATATTGAGACATTGCCAAGGTCTCTGGGCGAGAAAGGGGATAAGTTCGCCCCTTGGGTATAGGTTGATCGAGAAGTAAGGTGATGGAGCAATCCCAGGGCCGATGGGGAGGTAATAACTCGGCCTCGGTTTTACTGAATACATATTGAAAGTCGGCGTATGCAGCTGGAAGGCTTGGTTCCGTAACCGTGGACTGAGCAACAACTTGGGAACCGGGAGGCAGAACACTAGGTAGACATCTATGATGACATCCTGTACCCCAACGAGTAACCTGAGCTCGATCCCAATCCATCTGCGGAGAGTGTCTTCGTAGCCATGGAAGCCCCAAGATAATGGGATTGATGGATTTTGGCAACACCAATAACTGATTCATCTCGCTATGGAGGGCTCCTACCATTAACCGAATAGGTGAGGTGAGGAAGGAGATGGAGCCACTGCTGACACGGTTCCCATCCACTGCCGTCAATGGTAATGATTGAGGCAAGGGGAGAGTTGGAATTTGAAGCCCAGCAACGAGAGTGGCAGAAATGAAGTTCCCGGAGGAGCCGGAATCCACAAAGGCCGTGGTGGAGAAGGGACCTCTAGTGGTGCTCAGGGTGACTGCCATAAGAAGCTCAGGGGTGTTTTTTGAGTAGGGAGCAACTGTGGATACTCCTAAACCGGCCTCCCTGCTACTGTTTAGGAGGGCGGGTTTCTCGGTCTCTTAGGACACACCTTGAGAACATGTCCGGAATCGCCACAGTAAAGGCAGAGACGCTGCCTGAAGCGCCTCTCTCTTTCTTTTGGGGATAAACGGGAACATCCTACTTGCATGGGTTCATCCATAGGCAAAACTGGGTTTTGAAATTGAGGAGCCAGACGAGGAACCACCCGCTTAGAGACAGGACGTTCCTGGGTGCGTTCTTGATAACGTAGGTCTACTTTAATACATAGCGCAATTAGGGTATCAATATCAGAGGGAAGATCCCGAGAAATTAGTTCGTCCTTAATACGGTCGATTAGACCTTGCTAAAAAGTTGCGACCAGCGCCTCGTTGTTCCATTTCAGCTCTGACGCTAAGGTCCGGAACTGGATGGCATATTGCCCGACAGATAAGTTGCCTTGACGCAGGTTCAGCAAGCTGGTGGCAGCAGAGGCTACTCTCCCAGGGTCATCGAAGACTCTCCTGAAAGCTTCAATAAAGGAGCCGGTGTTATTAAGAAGAGGGTCTCCATTCTCCCACAAAGGCGAAGCCCAGGCTAGTGCTTGACCACTCAGGAGGGAGATCATGAACGCCACCTTCGTACGCTCTGAAGGAAATGCTCCTGCATTGCACTCGAACTGGATGGAGCACTGGTTCAAGAAACCCCTGCATTTCTTGGGATCTCCATCGTATTTTTCAGGCGTGGGGATACACATGCCAGAAGTTGCAGTGGATACAGTAACCACACTAGAGGACACCACTGTGGAGGTGGTAATGGCTGGAGTAGCAGGCAGAGAGCCTTGTAAAGCATCGAAGCGTGTAGCGATACCTTGAACACATTGTAGGAGATGTGCTTGGGCTGCTTCTTGCTGTTCTACTCGCTGAGCCAAATGGATGAGAAGGTCCCGGGCTGAGGGTTCACCAGTTCCTTCGGTAGACATCGCCAGAGTTTACTGTCATGACTAGTATAGCGTACCTGCTATCGTTGGCACTACTCGGAGGAAGGTGCAGAGTCTAATGTGCCCCTGGTGTTCACCAGGGACCCCCGCAAGAAGGTATGGGCTTAGCTGCAGGAAACACACGCAAGTCGCGGTCCTTCCACGAGTCAGATAGCGAAGTACGAGAGGAATGTCAGACAGGCCGGTTCGGCAACGGGGCGGGCAATGCAGGTACACAAGGAGAATCTGAAGGGGTAGTGAGTCAAGCCGGTTCGATAACATTCTGACAGCGAGGTACAAAAGGGAGATCCAAAAGGGTAGTTAAGGCAATCCGGGTCACAATGGTCACAGGCAAACGGCAATAAACTGGAGGAAGGAAAAGGTCAGGAAACAGATAATCACAGGAACACTGGAACGCTGGAGGACAGGAAAGGACCTGAAACTCTGGCACAGGAGGTGGGGTCAAAGAGGCTTAAATAGTGCTGCTAGCCAATGCCCTCAGCACTAGTAGTGCTGTCATACTCCAGCGCCGTAGCGCTGTCATCCTTTAGCGCTGTAGCGCTATCTTCATGCAGCGTCCCGTTGCCTAGGGAACGCTTTCAGGTCTGTAGCTGGCCGGCCGGGCGGAAGGGGAAGTGACGCGTCTGGTTGCTAGGCAACCAGATGTGCTATGCAGACGGGCGGGCGGCCGCCGAGCGGCGCCTGACAACAGTGATCCATGGTTGCCAAGAGGAGTATTGCTACTTGTACAGATTGGAGCTACTTGTAAATGCCTCCACACCAGGGTAACGCCCAATGAGAGAATGGAAGAAATGTTATCTTACAATCTTTATGACACTGCTGCACAATATACTTTTATAGTTTTATATTTTAACAGAGAGGTTGCTGCTCTGAATCAAAGACAAGAACGCCCTGTTTACTTTTTTTGGGGTGTGTGTCTGCTCCTGACCCTCACACACAAACAGACCTTTTTATATATAGATTTCACTGAATGACCCTTCCAAAATAGACAAGTATTGAAAAATAGAAAAGATTAAAATATACAGCATTTTTTGGGGGGTTTCAGCTGCGTGCTGACCCTCCCAAACAGCCTTTTTCAAATATAGATTTCACTGACTGACCATTCCAAAATAGACAAGTATTGAACAATAGAAAAGAATATAATATAATAAGAGTTCCTGACAACACACTAAACAGAGACACTTCTCTCTGTCATTTGTATACACTAAATATACAGTCCATAAAACTTTCACCATGAGAACAGGCAGAATAAGTTCACTTCAACTCCCACAATTATTTGGGCTTTATTTTGTCCAGTGCAAAGGTGACTTCTTCCCATGGTTGCCAATTGTCACAAATGTTTCTGAAAACAAGGATTTCTTGGGGTCATTAGTTTAAAAAAAAAGTGAGCATGTACCAATGCTTAGGGTCTATGTCGACTTGTTAACTCTCTACTTATTATTTCTAAACCCCTTGTCCTCAAAATTGCTTCTACTTTAATTTTTTATATGCATTCCATAAACAATCTTTCAAGACGTTTAACACATCTACCAGGTCAGTGTAAAAGCAGTACGTTTCATGCATCGTAGCTGATGAATCCAATACCTGTGTATCAAATTCCCCCATATAGTTTGGTATGTTTTAAGACCATTTACATAAGCACACTAACTCTAAAGCATTTCTGCTGACTGAGATTATCGCACACATATTACCTCTTGATACTCGGATGCAGCGTCCCGAAGCATTTCGAAGCGGTTCATCCTTTTCCACATTGTATTTGATCAGTTCAAAAGGACGCAAAAACTGAAAGACAACATATTAGAACAATTATTCAATGTAATTCTAAACATACCTTACCATTCTGTATAACTACTTTGAATCAGTTTATAAGTAAAGAACTGATCAGAAACATTCTACTTGTTGTTATGTAGATATCCCAGTAGTTTCCTTAATCAGTTTCCTACGGGCACAAATTACAAGTGAAGTGATTTTGTGTAGGAAATATAATGCAACCACAGTTAGTCATAAGTTGGAAAATCTAGAGGTTTAAAATCTTGTTTTCTTTTTATTTGGTAAATATGTTATTAATTTTATAAACTGAGAACAGACATCATTCCAAATTTCACTTTAACATTCAATGGATTGATTACATTGACAGTAAAGAACATTTTGATGATACTAGCCTCATATTTGCTGTGATATGTGAGGCTATGTAATTATATTAATTGATTGCAGGATTAAATGTACTACCTAGCAAACAGAAAAATACTTATGACTAGATTTACTAAAGGGCGATTTGATGAAACCGCCAGTTTTCGGACGTTTTCACAGAATTTTTAAAACCCCCCGGATTTACTAAAGGCCAAACCACCATTAAAGCAGCCAGAATTTATATTTTTAAAAACCACCACTTTACAAATTGCCATTCCGAATTTAACAATGAAGAACATACAAACAGTCGGATTTGCCCAGTAAGTGAATTACAAATTAATTTTGTCCCTTAATCAATAAATAATGATTGCCCCATAATTTTTATGTGAATGGTGCCTCCTCTAATGCTCTGAATGGCAAGATAGCTCAAACAGCATATTTGAGCTATCAAACCAATCAGAAACAGGTATTAAAAAACTTGTATTTTTGATGGCAGTTTTGATGGTGGTTTTTCACCGCAACCCATCTTCAGGCATTTTACATCGCAGCCTCAAACCGCCCTATAGTAAATGCGGCGGAGCACTAAACCGCCGGCGATGTGTGGCTCTTTCACACTGCCACCAAACACGATTCTTAGTAAATTTACCCCTTAGAGTCTAAACATTATATAGGCTTTTTTTGGAGGATCAACTAAATATGACCATAATCTATAATATAAAAGCCTAGCGGCGTGTGTTATTCTGTGTGTGTGAAAAAAAGAAAACACAAGTTGCAGCGCCACCTGCTGGGCGGAGTTATACACTGACCTACTAAATTCTTAGCATTATCTAATATATAAAAGTAAAAGCCTAGCGGCGTGTGTTAGTGTGTGTGTGTGTGGAAAAAACTATTTTCTCAGAAAGGACTCATCCAATTGACCTGAAATTTGGTATACTGACATTATTTGACAAAAAAATTTGAATAGTGCAGTCAGTTAACTTCCATCATCCCCCCTTCCCCCCGTGGGAGGGGTAGTAAAGGCTAAATTTACGAGTTGAGGGCTCAAACTCATTTTCGTGAGGTAATTTTACCTCATGAACACACATTAAAAAGGGCGCTTGCGTCGGGAAGTAACGCTCTTCCCCTGAGGAGGCCTGGGCTAGGCCCAAATGCATGAGAAGAACCTTTTTAAGACCTTAAGTAGCTTGATTTGACTAGAATGCATGAGTATCATGCACGGGTTAACTTATATATTTATATATTCTGTAAAAAAACAGGAAGATTAACCTTTTAGTTTAAAACCAACAATAATATTTTCAAAACACAAACAAATGAAGAATTAAATAATAGAACTCCTGGTTTATTCATTCTGCTGAGGGTAAGTTCCTAAATAAAATTTTGCCAGAACATCAATTTCAGGTGTATTAATTTCTATCTTACAGTGTTTCTCTATTATTGATTAAGTAAGTCTACGTATATAGTTCGCCCACTATGGCTTCTGGCCTTCTGCATTGTAGACAAATTTGATTGTTACTGGTCTGAATGTTTCCTCTATCTAATTGGGAACAAGAAGCTTTTTTTTGGAATTTCTCTTACTGCAATTTATATTTACTAACAGCGTGCAGAGGCTATCTTGATTTTCATGACAGCCAACGGCTGGTACATACCCAGGCTGAAAGTGATTCATCATGTGACCGATCGATTTCAACATCATAAGAAATGTATTCTCCAGCTGTAACCAGGTCTTGGTTCTGCCACTGATCGCGGTCAAACGGATTCTTGGTAGGTCAGGTAATTCAGACTGTCACTCACTATTAATCACTAGCACAGCATGGTGCAAATGAACTGTTGTTTCCAAGTTCACTACTAAGTACTCCACATTACCTCTGCCTGCTGAAGTTTTAATAGGAGGATTATTGGATGCTATTTACACATTGCAACTTGCCATCTCTTCCTCTGCTTAACATATATGGAATAAAAATGGTCTTGTATTAGATTTCCTGTAGTCCTATTGGATGGTGATAATTGATGATATACATTTACATTTCATCAAAATTTTGATATTGTGACCCACATATATAAGAGGAATCCAACAAACAGATTTATTCAGAAAATGTATACAAGGTACACAGCTTTCATTGTTTCTTGCTTATTGCAGCTATTTTATTTTATATTTTGTACATGTATATTTAATATATTTTTCAATCATGTAGATATGTGTTTTTGTTAAATAAATTATTTGTTATACTAGCATCGTGGTTTTCTTTTTTATATATTTGACCAATTACAGCGCTGTATTTTGTCAATTGTTAAATTTGTTTGTAACAATTGATCACTAAGTGATGAGTTAGACTGAGCAGTCGGAAGTGCCGGTATGTTATATACCGGTATTACCAGATTAAGTTATTCAACCGTTCTGCACACAACATTCATACTGAATTGCAGTAGTTTATCTTTTTGTGCATAGTTTTGGTGAAGGCTGCAATACATAAAGAATAATAAATATCACTTTGTGAGCATAATGCATTTATTTTTGCTGTCCCATAAAAAAACAAATAATTTTTTAAAGACTTTTCATCCTTTCAAACTGCAAATTGTGGCTGAATAGAAAATGTAATTAACTTGCTCCCATTGACCTTCATTTCTGAGACTATTAAAGAAAATATCTCGGGCAAGATAATCATCACAAGGGTTGCTATTAGGACTGTATGTAGTAGATGGTCAGTACGAGAAAACGTGGACCAATCTCACAGCTTAATATAACAGGCCATAGATACAACTGACAATGTAATTACACATTTTTGTTGGCTAGTAACACCACTACTCTTGAGTCAACATATGAAATTACTAATCAGTCTACAAAAGTGTGCGGCTTACCTGTAAGAATATATTGTATTTGCCAATTGCTCCTTGCTTTCCAGTATAATTAAAAAAAAACGTATTTCCTTCTGTTGCTGCATAGAATTCATTTAGTCTGATGTCACCGAAACGATTGATGAACTCTTTCCAAACATCGGGTCGGAGACCATTTCCCAGAGCAAGTCGCACACCGTGGTCTCTATCATTGTCTTTCTAGAAAATGGAGAAATGGTGCAAGAGGGATTCAATTGTGATTTTGTATATTACAATGTGTGAATTGGGTTTGGTGCAACACAGATCACAGACATACTGATCAAAACATTTACATTTGTATGAAGGTAATAGTATAGAAAAGTGCAATTATCGAATACCCACAGTGCAGTCAGCCGTTTTACATTTCCAGTATTTTAGAGACTGTAGCCTATCCGTTAATCCACTGTGTGAAAGTGACAGGTGCCATTTAATGTTGATTACATTGTTTCTTAAGGGGAAGGACATTAGAATTTGAAGTTGACTGGGACAGGTAGGTAGGGTTAACAGTAATGGACATAATAAGGTGAGAAACTGACACATAGGCAATAAAGAACAGTGTGGGGGTTATAGGGAGTATGAATATGACAAGCTACAGTAGTTATTTTTAGCAACTACTATCTCCCACACTGTCAGTAATCTATTCTAAGGCACGCTGTGAGTGTATTCATATCCCTTTTTCCCCAGACCAATGGAAGTTGTGCTGGTCAGAGAAGGTCAAATGATGACTTGTAAGCTTTACATTGGATTTTTTCAAAGGGTACTATATTATTAAGACTTCTAAAAATGTTTGAAGGCTATAAAAATTTGTATGAACTGTATACATTTTTATGTCTCCTAAGTATTTTTTCAGCAAATTAATTACATTTTTCGTTAATATAATTATTTTGGTGTCTGTTTTCTAATATCGGTTTACTGACTGGTAATTTGCATTGTTTTTTATGTTATACATAGATGTATAATTCCCTTTTAGTATGAGAATTGAGCATTGCATAACATTTTTATTGAAATTCACTTCTCATTTCTGATTATTTAAATTGGTTTATAACCATAATATGGTATGTTTCTTTGTCTCTTTTGGATGAACTGGATAGATGATTGAGAGCTAGGATTTGTTGACAGAAGTACAGTATGAAATAGATTAAAAACTGGTCATGTTAATAGACATTACAGTGTACGTTTCTATTTATTTCATAGAGGACTTCCACAGTTAAATTACTTTTTGGGATTGTGTGTCTGGCCGGAAATGGGCAGGGTTGAAAGAGTGAAAAAGTCACTACATAGTCTGGCTAAACTTTATTCAATCAGATGATAATTCTACAATAAAACACTGCTTGGTTTATGTCTCAAATTAATCATGATAGAGAAAGGGACATTGGTGTTGTCTATATTGCATATGTCACTTTTGTGTTTTTAAAAGTTTTTATTTGTTTACATTGGAAGAAATGAGTGCAGAAATGCCTTTTCACATGTAAGACATGCATGGAAGGTGCATCCTATGGAAAGTATAGGCCAACATTTAGTTTCTAATTATTCTGAGGATGTGTAATATCCAAGTATTTTCAGTGAGGGGACCAAATGCTCTGTAATCCTTTCCTAATCCAGAATGTAAGCAGCACACTGGTGAGGACCCCATTGAATGTGTTTTATTTAAAATAATCTCATTTTTGAATATGTGTACATAACAAGGAAAATGTATGTGCCTAGACTGTACTCTTTCAAATGCCAACATTTTCACATTCACAATTTATGCACCTTGCACAAAAAAGGTACAAATGATTTGCGAGAGGAACATATTTTGCCATTTCATAAATTGAAATAATTTTTCTGACACAATCCAAGGAAAAATAATCATACTATCATAGGCCTCATACCAATGAATTTGGAAGTCCTTAATATTAGCCATACCTTAGGAGTATTACACAAATATCGGAGGATCTCCCCAATGTACTGGAAAGCCGTTACATTGTATTTCCTGCAGTCATCCCAGAACTGACTGGCTGAGAACTTATTTCTTAAAACACAGGTTGCTCCTGGGAACAAATGGTGACAAAACTTTTACTGCATTTCAGTGTTATTTAGTAAATAAATACTAGTGTAGGACTAATGGAAATAGAGAGTGTTGTTGTCGGTTTATGACCTTATATGTATTGGACAAGGTGTTCTATTCTTACATGATAGTTTAATTTCACATGACATATTTACATTACACTGATAAGAACATGGGCAGACAAAAACTTTCATAAAAAGAGTGACTTTTTCAAAACGGTTTTGCTCTTTAGTCACCTCATTTGGCTACAAAGTTTAGCAAATTTCACTGACAGAATTTGACCTTAAATGTTCAAGCAATCCCCCTGTCATTTTTATTCTAAATGAAATTCCCACTACAAAACCACCAAAATTACCCATATAAAAACAACCCATCCATACACTGAGAATGACTAAAGCCAAATGATCAAAGTCAGAAGTCCCTGTGATTCCCCTTATCCATCAGCCAATCATAGCGAGCTAGGAAAAATGCACGTGGCTGGTTTTCACCATAACACTGCACCCTGTGCTTGTGGTCTCCCTTTTATGCTTGAAACCAGTCACGGTTGCCTTCCCATTTACAATAATAGGGGGATTCCACACCCATGATCTCCCTGTTCTGGTGGAGAACAATTCAGGCTGTCTTGGGCTGGTTGAGCATTTGGGGATGGAGGGCATGCTGTTCATTTTTTTTATTATTATTATTACATTTATATTTCATGGCACTGTGAATGCCAAATGGCAAAGCAAAAGCAGAACTCAAAGATTGTATCACCAGAAATTAATATCTCTGCAAATGGTCTGTTCTGCTGAAAAACTTTATTAGCACAAAATTTTTCTGTGACTTCACGCTTCTCAACTTTCTTCCTATTTATACTCCTTACAGTGTATTCATATGGCTGTGCAATTTGAAATTTTAAAACACAGATAAGGCCAAACAACTGTGAGCAGCTTAAGTTAATATACCGTTAGTCACACAGCATTCATACTGAATGGCAGTAATTTATCTTTTTGCACAAAGTTTCAGTGAAGGTGCATGAAGGCTACAGTTCTCCTATTTGCATATATTCATTTTTCCATTATCAGGGCAAAGGCAACTAAACAACTAAAGACCATGGGTGACATCACTTGTTCAATGAGATTTATCAGCTTAACAAGAAAGACTCAGGTTTGGAGAATTCAAAACTGAAGGATCTACTTCCTTTGAATGGCTAAGTGGTGTGCACAGAATAACATGTTGATTATTTGCTTTTCTAGATAATGAAGTTCTGTATTTTAATGCAGGATTGATGATGCAGTATTTGTGGTATTGGAAGTCAATCTCACAATGTTTGGTTTGTAATTCTCTTGTCTTTTGCTCACCAGTTATAAACTAAACTGCAATAATAGGTTATAAAACCAATATGCCTATAAATCATTTTTGCAGTATTCACCTGTGTACTTGTGCTGTACTTACACTTGTATTGGTTTTCTCCAGTAGTTGTTTACCATTTATTTTATTGTATATGTGTTAAAATATTTTGTTTCACTTTTACACTTTCTACTTCCAACCACCAGGGGCCACCACCTTGGTCATTATTCCTGCCCTTATTCAAGATGGCCAATGCTACTTCATTGTTTCCTTGTTTTATAAAAAAAAAACATTCAGGTTATGTTCAGTTCTTACAATACATTTTGGTTTTCCCCCTGTTCTGTGCTTCAGGGTAATCCTACCAGAGATGCATTCCTGTGTACCAAACACGGCTGACTGCTCTTCTTGAAGCCTTATCTTTGATAAAGTCTGCCGGTGAGGAGCACTCAGCTCTACAGCGATTATTGGATATAAGCTTTAATCTTCATTCTCATTCTTAGCTATAGCAAGATAGTCAAATGAAAGTTGTAGGGTTTGAAGCACAGCTAAGACTTCCTGGATCCAAATATGGAAACCTTGATGCCCTATGCAGAACATGTGTCAAAGACTCCATAGAAATCAACTTTTTGGCAGTTTCTTACACCAGCAATTTATTGTTCCATATTAAGAAGGATTATAGGATAGATCTGGTTCTTCTCCATCCTTCTTTGGATCTATGGTTAACTTTTCACGCATTGTTTTGTTTTAATGTTTTGTCAGCAGCATAGTGAAAGGTATTAAAATTAATAGGACAAAGGGATAGCAGGAAATATTCAAGAACTGCTATCCACTTTTTCTGAGAGGATGAAATGTGTGTCATCATGCTGTACATGTGCTAGGTTTAAAATCTCCAGCTCCCCCTTGGGATTATTACAAACAGGGGTTCAACTAATAACAAAAGTTTGAAAGTGCCCCCATATTCCAGTACCCAACAATTACATTCTAGTGTCTGCATCCCCTTACTCTGTGTGCCTCTGCTCTTATAAACATGCAGGGATCAGGTGCCCCTTTTGGATTTGACTTCCTCTGTGATAAAAATTGTGAAACCGAAAAATCAAAAGGGGCTCCACTGTGAATGCACTGAGTCCAGCACATGCTCAGAAGAGCAGAGAGGAGGTCACTGAAGTGGAAAGTAATTCTATTATTATTATTATTATTATTATTATTATCTTTGACTTATAAGGCGCCACAAAGGATCCGCAGCGCCGTACATTACATATACAGAAAACAGAACCAAGACACAACATGATACAAAAATGTATACAAACACAGATGACAGGGTAAAGCAAATCAGATTATATCTGGGACAGATAGTAAAAGGGATGGTAAAAATCAGCGAGAAGAAGGCCAAAGCTTAAGAAGACAGGGAAAACAGGGCTAGCGAAGCAGGCCAAGAGGTACTGAGGGTGAAGGAACAGTAGAAGGAGAAAACAAGGAAAGAGGGCCCTGCTCATGAGAGCTAACATCCTAAAAGGAAGCGGGAGACACAAATAGGGTGGTACTAACTGGGGGAGAGAGCCAGGACAAGGAAGGTTAGGAGGAGGACTGATATTATGGATATACATCTCCATAGGCCCATTTACTGCTGGGTCCCATAGCAGCTGCATGGGCATTTATGTTGGTAGTAATGTCCTTGATTTGAATTGTGCTTGTCCTTTCTCCGGATATCAAACTCCATAGGTTTTATTCTGGATTTGCTACTTTTGAAATACATGACAGCTATTTTAGCTGTTGGACACCTCACAAAGATGGCTCACTTTGTGTTTTATCATGCCTTTTGTTCAGGAGACAGCTAAAGTAATGATTATAAAAGTGTTCTGTCTTCATGAAGTGCCTGAAGATGTATCAGAATAGTGGTGTTTACATCAAAATTTTGATTTTTTTTTTTCCGTGCCACATTAAATATTGAAATTCATTTATCTTCTGCATTCCATCCCCAGTTAAATGGTCAGACTGAGTGCAACAATTAGACACAGTAAAAATATATTTGATGCTATATATGTCACCAACAGGAAGACTGGTCCAATATTCCTTTAACGTCAAATTCTCCTATAATCATTCTCAACATGCTTTCACTAAATAAAGCCCTTTCTATGGTAACCCAAGCAATTAATTAACTTTAACTTTATAAAAGATTAATTTATGCCTTCCATTACTAACAGCATTCTGTTGCAACGTAACCTGAAAATATTGGAAGAGACCCTATTCCAAATCCAGGAATAGTATAAAAGAAATACGGACAGATCACTCATATCACTTTCAGTTTTTAGCATAGAGGATTAACTGTGACATTTGACTAGAACCTTAATGTATCTACTTTGATGTTGGCCCAAAAATGTATGAGTCCCTCCCAAATATCTGCAGAAGTGAGTCCTGGGGTAAATATATGAAGCATCGATTTCTGCAAGTCGCCAGATATCAGCGACATTGCAGGGAAAATTTAAAGCGGCAATGGCTTTTAAAGGCAAGTTTGACGATTTATGACGACTTGCAGAAATCGATGCTTCATACATTTATCCCTTGGAGTTTATAAAGGTGCTTCCATTCTTCCATGTGCTGAACCCATATGTTTTCCAGGTTCCACTTTGTATCCTCTGGATTCTATCCCAATTGATGTACAAATAATTTATTGTAGAAAGAATCATGGGAAATATATACTTTATCCAGTGATTCCAGCGGTATTCTACTAGATCTCCATTCAACCAAACAGATTAGAGAGCGCTAAGCATAGATACAAATTGTATCTATATTTATTCATAAAACATTAGCACAAATGTGTATTACATAAAATATATATAACTTTCTAACTATACTTTAGTGGAGTCAAATTCATAAAGACCTTCCTCAAAATCCGAAAATAATAAAGGTCTCAAAACATGCGTGTGGCAGACTTGCGGTCTCTATTTGCAAACATTTGTGATACAAAATGGGTCCTTCTGAAGAGCTCAGTGACTTCAAGAGTGGCACTGTGATAGGATGCCACCTTTGCAATAAGACAGTTTGTGAAATTTCAACCCTGCTGGATACTCCACAGTCAACTGTAAGTGATATTATTAGAAAGTGGAAGCATTTAGGAACATCAGCAACTCAAGTCTCCAATGCTTGCTGATTCCATAGCTGAAGAATTCCGAACTTCCACTGGCATTAATGTAAGCACAAACACTGTTCAGCTTAATGGAATGGGTTTCCATGGCTGAGCAGCTGAATGCAAGCCTCACATCACCAAGACCAATGCCAAGCAACGGTATAAAGCACCCTAACACTAGACTGTGGAGCAGTGGAAATGTGTTTTGTGGTGTGACGAATCACGCTTCTCTGTTTGGCAGTCAGATGGGTGAGTCTAGGTTTGACGGATGTCGGGAGAAGGTTACCTGCCTGACTGCATTATGCCAACTGTGAAGTGTGGTGGAGGAGGGATAATGGTATGGGGCTGTTTCTCAGGGTTTGGGCTAGACCCCTTATTTCCAGTGAACGGCAATCTTAATGCTTCAGCATACCAAGTCATTTTGGACAATGCTATACTTCCAACTTTGTGGCAACAGTTTACGGAAGGCCCCTTTCTATTCTAACATGATTGTGCCCCAGTGCACAAAGCAAGGACTTCAAAAACATGGTTTGATGAATTCTATGTGGAAGAACTTGACTGGACGGCACAGAGCCCTGACCTCAACCCCACTGAACACATGTGAGATGAACTGGAACAGAGATTGCAAACCAGGCCTTCTCGTCCAACATCAGTGCCTGACCTCATAAATGTTCTACAGAATGAATAGACACAAATTCCCACAGAAACACTCCAACATCTTGTGGAAAGCCTACCAAGAAGGGTGGAAGCTGTTATTGCTGCAAAAGGGGACCAGCTCCATATTAAAGTATATGTATTTGAATACAATGTCATTACAGTCCCTGTTGGTGTAATGGTCAAGTCTCCAAATATTTTTGTCCATATAGTGTATATATTTTTAGATAGACTGCAGAGGAAGTTATGAAGTAGGTTATTCAGATAGCAGGTGACTGCAGTAGTGGAGGGGTGACAGAGTGGGTGCTTGCATGAGAATTTTATTAGTGGCGTTAAAAATCACTATATTTTAGCAATACTACAGAATAATGCATGTTATGGCCACATTGTTTATTAACATCAAAATGTAATGCCTTGGCAGTGTTCATAGTTCATGCACTATCTGCATACTATTGACAATGGATTAAGGTCAGATAAGGAATAAAATGTAGGTGAAAATGTCACAAATTCAGCATATGTTATTGTTAATATGATAGTGAGCCATCCATGTGCAAATGTTAATCAAAGTCTAATAAGAGGATTCACCTAAAGCGAGAGTATACACAGAGAAGAGAATAGGAGCCACTGAGGGGCCTTGGGGCACCCTCCCAGACAAAGGAATAAATGAAAAACAGGTATTGGTCCCAAAGATTGAGATGTAGCCAATATACAGATAGGAAGATATCCCAGCAGCTGTATCACCAATATACAAAGATAGTAGTCAATAAAATATGGTATAAAGATTAAAGGGGTTCTCAAGAAAAATACCCTTTGGCTGTAGCAGTCTAGATAACAACAAAACATGTGAATTTGATATACTAAAGCAAAAATGCAAGACATCTGAAAAGCCAGGAGCTGTGGTAGTTAGTCTGGAAAAAGCACGATGTTTCAATCTACAGACTCATGATATGCCCAAAATAACAGAAAAACTGGGGATCGATTCTTATAAGTGTTTTGACGTACATGATGGCAAATTTAAGATCACATATAGGGGCGTAGAAACTAAAATTTTCATGGAGGGGAGCAAAAGGCCAAGGACTACTATGGGGCTTGGAGACCCTTTTTCTTGCGTTGGTATCTTGTTTTACCACACTTGTAACAGTGACTGTAGATATAAAAAAACTCCCAATCCTATGTTAATTTTTGTCAGTCTTTCAGGGGTTGGCCAAAAATGTATTTATACTTTGTTAAATAAATATTATTAATAACATTACTTACCAATTAGTACAATAGGTGATAGAAAGATAGATACATTCAATTGTTCATCTTAAAAATTTACATTTTAATAGTCATTAACCTAGTTTTTATTCAGATTTCTTTGATAGCCTAATCTCATTGGATTGGGAGTATTTTTAAATCTATAGTCACTGCCTCACTGATTATGGTATGTGCTATAAACTTAAATTGGTAAAGTTTATTCCCAGGTGCAACGTGAAATGTATAGTAGAACTAGAGATGGGTGGGCTTGGTTCCCCGAGATCCGAACCCACCCGAACTTCGCCTATCCGAGTACCGCCCATTCACATTCGAAATCGAGGCAAAACATCATCATGACATAGTCGGATCTCAGAGCTCGGCTCTTACGATATTTGAAATGCATAAATACCCGCCTACACAGCCGAGCTGCAAGATAACAGTAAGGCATTAGAGAATAATGTATGCTCTGAATCAGAAATGACACCAATCCCTGTCGAGAGTCCATTCACCAGTGGTATGCCTAATCGTGAGCATTCTGTTTGTGTACCCATAAAGAAGTGCCCTTTCAGCAGTTCTGCTGATGTGTGCCTGAACAGCCCGAGTATAGCCGGTGATACACAAATTGAGGATGCCACTTTGGAATTCGAAGAGGATGAGGGGGAGATTTGTGTAGGCGACGAGGGCGCTAATGATGATGTTGATGAGGATGATGCAGACAGATACCAAATTGCCTTGCTCAATTTCTATTTATATTCTAGATTCTATAACGGCTGAATAGTTTTCTATTTTACTCCTAGTGGAGAGGGAGTCTGATGCAGACAGATACCAAACTGCCTTTGTCCATTTCTTTTTATATTCTACAGTCTAAAGTGGCTGAATATGTTACTATTTTCTACAAGTGGAGGGGGGCCTATAGGGACAGAAACCAAACTGCCTTTGTCCATTTCAATTTATATTGTACAGTCTATACCGGCTGATTTTTTTACTATTTTCTACAAGTGGAGGGGGGCCTAGAGAGAAAGAAACCAAACTGCCTTTGTCCCTTTCTTTTTATATTTAACTATAAGTGTAGGGTGTAATATACACCCAAAGACGATAGCTGCATTGCTAATAGGCATAGATGGAGAGGAAGACAATCTGGTTTGTGTGTAGAATTAATGATGGCCTACCAGGAATTAAACTGTTTTTTTCATAATTTATTAGCTTTACAATTACCTTACTTATCCATGAAACAGGTGGAGCACTAAATTAGGCTATTTTAGGCCCGCAAAAAATTGATTTTTAAACAAAATTGCAAAACAAAGCCAAACAAAACCAAAACCAAAACCAAAACACACAAGGGTGGTTTTGCCAAAACCAAATCCACAACCAAAACCCGAAGGTAATCCAGATCCAAAACCAAAACCAAAACACGGGGGTCAGTGACCATCTCTAAGTAGAACATACAACTTTAATGGCAAATTCATAAATATTAGAAATCAAATGGCAACTCACAGTGTCCCTGATCATTTTTTATACTCCCACAACCATGACCCCTCCATTTTGAAATTCACTGGTATTTGTAAAGTCAATAAGCCAAGGCAGGGAGGGGATGTCATTCACCTTATTTCACAAGAAGAAACTAAGTGGATTTTCAACCATAGAATCTTATCACCAAAGGGTTTAAATTTGGAATTTGACCTTAACCCTTTCCTCTAATTCATACCCATAGGTGCTCCTTGTCTGCACCCAATCATTTCTGATCTTTTATACTTCACCCTATTTTTACATTATGCTTTGCTCCTGCTTATTCACTGATATGTATTTTTTTAGGCACATGCTGCTGATATCTTATATTATCACAATAAGCTGTTGTTGGGAACCCCTCCAGCCAGTACATCAAAACTCGGAGTCTGCTCTGAAAGTCTGGTGTTCACTGTTGCCCCTAGTGGTGGGGACAGACTTGGCTGCAGACAACAGAGGGTCGTGAGATGTGCACTGTCTGGGGAGAACCCAGGAATAGAGTGTAAAAGCAAACAGCAGAGTGAAATCCAGGCAAGGGTCGAGGGCCGGCTGCAGACAACAAATCCAGAGAACAAGCCAAGGTCAGAGGTCACAGGCAACACAACGGGGTCCAGAAACAAGCCAGGGCTCATACACGGGAGATCAGGTCTAGCAAAACCAGTCAAGGAGCAGGGAACAGGAACAAGGAGCCTAGCTACACTGGGAGCAATAACTGGCAGTGAGGCTCTGTCCTCACAGCCTTAAATAGTGAGGAACACCAATAGAAGCAGAGTGCCAGCGAGACTCCTCCCTACACTCCAATAACCCCTATGTGAGGCCATAATGCCCTGTATAAAGGACAAGGATGAACAATAAAGTGGAGTGAATACCTTAATGTGCCATGCAAAAATAAGCATGGAATAAACAAAGAGTTTAATTACCTCTGCGCGCATGTGCCCGGCTGTAGGACCGCTGGACGGGCGCTGCGGCAGAAGAGACAGAGCGTCCCGGTTGTTGCCCAGGCAACCGGGACCCGGAGGGCGGAAGTGACGTCCCGGTCGTCATGGAGACGGCTGGGACGCCTGGGACAACCGGAAGAGAGCCGCGGCGGCCCGTTGGGGAGCCGCGGCTCGTAACAGCTATATGATTACACATACATTGCTATGATCTCTAGGAGGTTATTCAGTATGTATACCACTTCACCATCACTTTGGACTATACTATCATGAATGCCTTTCAGAGGACATAGACTGATCAACAACCTATAGCTCTATGTACAGCTGACTAGCCCACATCAGTATCGTCTGAACAATGGCTGGACTGATGCAAATCTTAAACAACCTGATTTGCTCCTCCTTTGAAATAGATTCATCATCACCTACTAAATATAAGAACGGCATATGCCCTCCATTCATTGTTATTATCCCTGAGGAAGCACTTGTCAGGTGAAACGCGTAGGTTTCTAACAAACTAACCACAAAACAGCTGTTATTATCATCTACACTTGGAATTCTAACATAACTACTGCCCCTGGATAGGTGCAGTAAAGACGAACCCTACTACCGCCTATCCTGCTTTGCATGCGCAAAAGACTTCAGCAGACACTGGAACCCCGGGAATCTTTCCCACAGAGAGGGCGAGTGTATGTCATTACCCACGACCTGTTGTTTACCTGCTGCCACTGCCCAAAAATGTTTGAAGCGATTTCTATCTCTAACGCAATATACTTTGTACATTCACAACCGCATCAGACACCATACCTTATTAAGAGGACAATTTATATTGTGACATTCCTGAGGCCTAATGCCATTTCAATGCCTTTGGATATCTTTTAGCTTTGAACTTGTTTGTCTATTGAAACTATCTTTGCCTATTGAGAATTTTTGGCTCACTAACATACAAGTGTTACCTTGTGGTTATACCTACACACGTATATAGGACTGTGCTCCTGTTAGGCTACTACAGTTATGACTACCTTACCGGGTACTACCTTACTATCATGTGTGGACTGATATTGTATGTCCTTGACTATTCTCGAACACCATCTTGTTGAATACTCTACTTTTAATACCTTGCTATTTATCGGTACTATACTTGACTTATTTGTGGTCCAGACCACTCAATGTGGTTATATATGTTTGCATTTGCCATTAAATTTGTGTTTGCTACTATACATCTTACATTGCGCCTAGGAATAAACTTTTCCACTTTCTAGAGCAAAGGGACCCTCCTCTTATACACACCTTCCCTGATAGGCTGCATTATGCATCTAAGAAGAAGTGAGGAAGTGCAGTTTTTCCACATCCAGTTTGTTAACATAAATTTATATTGCTATATCTAATGTTTGTTACTGGACTCACCACACGAAATTCAGGGTAAAAGTAAAGTGAATAGTTGTCCATCATCAATATAGGTTATATATTAAATGTTTATGAATACAACACTTTTTTTTGTTTTTTAAATAAACAAATCAATCAATCTGTATTAAATCTGCACTAAGGCAATATATATTAAAGAACATTTGGTAGTTATACTAAGACAATCTATCATTTAATAAAGTTTCACAAGTTTAGAACAGATACCATGATTTCAACAAGTAGCATGAAGGCTTTTGTGTAGTTCAGGAGGGGGAGGTCAAAACACAGTCTTTGACCACCCAACAGAAATCATGGGGAATATCTGCCCCCTCTACTTCCCCGGTTCCTACACCCTTGGTCACATGGATGTTACAGTTTTTCATTCCAAAATTATGGGAGCCCTAGTCTTAATGAACCTTTTTGACAATAGTTATGACCCACGAGTGAAGATGAAAAAATATCTTTCTATTCGCCCCACTCTATAGCCAGGCTATGGGACATTGGCTATGGGGATGGGGAATCTGAAACAGCTGATTGGATGACCACAGGACGTTTAATTAGCACACTTGTACCTTTAACAACTGTGTGGATTATTTTTGACATCAGACAATGCTGGGCTTTACTGGCTATTGTTCAATGCTACCTCTATATTTGTACATCGGCCACTGTAGTGGCCTCTGTATTGTACATTGGCTAACTGTGATGTTTAGAAGTCTCTAGAATTTTTTTTATTTGACTCTGTGTTACGTAACAATTCTTCCAAATATTTCACTGACTATTTAAAATCCTGCCCACATGTTTTTTTCATATTGCAGTATGCTGCTGGAAGAGCCCTACATGCCGGGTGATTGAGCAATGTAGTATTTAGCTAGGTAGGAAGCACAAAACGATTTTAAATTAGGCAATGTACCTTGCTGAATGCATCCACGAACCCCAATCATAAGGCCAGCGCTGTGGTAGAGAGGCAGTGGTATGTACAGTACATCCGTGCTTGTAAGTCCAGATAGCTCACTTATCAAGGAACTGTACAAAAGACGTGCTTGAGTTATAACAGCCGCCTTGGGGAGACCTAGAAGAAATGTACATTATTATATTTGTCATCATAATTACAGGTTCAAGTAATATTCATATTGAATACTAATAGGTAATTACTAAAGAAAAAATCCTTAAGATTGGGAGTTTCCCAAATATTGTTCCACATGAATGCCAGAACATCAGTGCCCCCAAAACCTCCCAACTATTATTAATTCCTATCATACACATATACACTTCCTTCGTCAACTGGGAAATATTCAAATGCAGGAAATGAAGATGATAATAAAAGAGACTCTGACCTAGTTAAACATATCTTTAAATAAATCAAAATAACAAGAACAATTTTTTTTTTCTGATGAAAATTGGCAAACTTATGAAAGATGGGTAAATTCATACATTTATTTTTAGATGGAATAATTTGATTTTTAGATGGAAAAATAGTACACGAGAGATGGGTACCCGAATAGACATAAATCCATCTCAGTAGGTGATAATTGTCTTCAGGTATTTAAAGCATTTACAGCAGGTTCCTACTGACTAAAACATCTTTTTCCTCCCTTATGGTTGCGTCATTTCTATGTATACGTGTAAATGTTGTAGTTATGTTCTTGTCTGCCTACAATGATAGTCACTAGTTCCATGGGGTGAATCAGAGAACAGAAAATTTCTGAGGACAGTTTGTTAATATGTAAAAGAAAATATTGAAATACAACACTTATTAAGAAAGACAATAAAAATGTACCCAGTTGTTTCAAAACTTGGAGAGATTCCACACTGTAATCCGACCCAAAAATGCCAGTATAAATGGAGCCACTGCCCCTTGCTATACAGAGGAATCCAGCAGTTCATTCGATTAGTAAAAAATTATTTGAAAAGTGACTAGACATGACATGCGTTTCCTCACCTGAAATGTATTAAATTGTTGCGTTTTCTGACCTATAAGTGTGCCCAAGGGGAGAGCAAATACCATTGTGGGATCTGAAGGAAATATGGGCACAGATTCACTTGTAGCAGAATATCTAGACTGGATTTTGGTAGGAGGACAGGGAATTTGCTTCCTACTCCATGTTAAGGACTCCCAATGCATACCTCCCTACATTTAGAATCATGAAATTGGGGCAAAATAAGCCACACCCTGTTCTGACCAAATTCTGCCCACAAATGAATATTTTAAAGTTAATAGATTGCTCACAATCTCCTGTTTTGAATGACTGTGGTCTAAAGTAACTAGGAAATCGCTTAGCTAATCAAAAGCAGCCAGTGTCGGAAAACTATTGTGATTATTGTGAGTGGCTAATGAAACTAGTTCAAAGTTGTTGCCTGCATGTGCTCATAATGAGCAGTCTAGTGTTGGCTTTTATGGGATTGTTTTCTTTTCCCAATAGGAAAAAAACAACCAGTTGGAATAAAAGAAATAACGAAAACAAGAGATTGCATGCATTTTATAGTAAAGTGGTGAACAAGTGGTTTGGGGAATTTAGGGACCCATTAACATTCTACTGAGACCTCTAAGGTGCTACATTTACCATTCCAGGGATCTCAATCTTTTATTACCTCTGCCCTGACAGCCCACAGAGCTGGGAAGGGCCCTAGTGCTTTTCAGACTAGTAGTCTATGGGGACAGGATGCTGTGTTCACCATTACAAGAAAACCAATGCCCGTTGTCTCCCTGTTATATTGACAACTAGCCAAGGCTGGGTAGTGCTGAGGCTAGTTCATGAGTTTGTGAAACATGTTGCTTAATGTTTTGGATTTACTCATTCCTGTTTAGATGGGACCGATTAAATATATATATTTTTAATAGTCTTTATTTTTCTGAATAAAATATAAATTAATTATGGACAAAAGTGAGATGCGTATGTAGAATGGAACATGATTAGGCTGCTCAGAGCCTACGTCCCCCAAAATGCTTTGTGGTGAGACCGGAGTCACAGGGACATGCAGAGGCTGTCAAGAGCAGGAAAATGGGGGGTGGAAGGGCTGCTGTGAAGGAGGAGTCAGAGCAAAGAGATGTTGGTGTGAACCGCAGAGACATGAAACGGAGCCATTGGGAGAAACATCATTGTGAACTTTGTTTATGTATTGTATTGCTGGTGCGTTTAATTTTATTGCACTGACAAGTCCTGTTTGATACGTGCGTTGCCATTTTCTTCGTATATCTATATGCAAATGAATCTTTATATGGCAAAATATATGTGCTGGTGTGGCTTCTAAAGACCAGTCTGAAGCATTGATTGTTTATTTGTATGTCTGAGGGCAATGGGTTTTCTTAGTCTCCCTCTGGTGTAGCAGATTTGCTGGACATTACCCAACAAAGATCAAACGTGACTCTGACTAAGGTGGAGGCACTGCATAGAAGAAAAAGTGAGAACTGCATTTTATTAAAAGCACCTCTCCCCATAGACAAAGGGAAAGGGGTGTTACACAAGTACAGTTGTGTTTTTTCCTCAAGCACATTTGTTCCTGAATCTTTTCGCCACCTAAGTGTGTTATTTCTTGTCAAATTTAAGCACTGAATATCAATGTAACAGATACATGACTGCTACCTGATCTAGTATTTATACAATAACTGTGCTTCATATAAAACAACATATAATCACTGCATGCTTACTACTACAATCACTGTGAGGAACACTCAGTTTAATGAGGAGGAGATGTGGGGAAAGTCAGGTTTAATTTTTAATTCCTCTGAGTTACAGAATAATAAATTACATTGACAACCCTAAGTCCTAAGCCTTCAAGCTAATGTATCCCATATCTGTAATGTGTATCCAGTGTTTCCAGGAAATTGAAATTACCCATTTAAGCTCACCATTTGTATGAGTGCTGGGTTGCGCAACTAGTGTAATATGCCACTGATATAACCATATAAAAAGTTTCTGGCTCTTAAGAAACAAAAGAATAAATGCGGTTTACCTGTAGTTCCAGATGTATAAATGTACACTGCTGGGGTTTTTGGAGTAATATTGGATCTATAAGATTGAGGCACTGACTCTTGAGAAGCAGCTTCCACTTTATCCAGTAGGCTGTGAATGCCGTCAGTGGGAGATTCTCTGCTCAGGTAAAACACCAGCACCCCTTCCTCTGCCAGAGCAGGCAACACTTCTTCCACAGCATCCTTCCGTTCTGGTCAAAACAAAAGAGGGGTTGTCATGAAAACTTAATCACAAATATGTTAGATGTTCGATATTGTTTTTATACTGCTTTTAACAGATGTGCCTATAATAAATTTACATTCAACAAAAGAATGGAGGCACATTTCATGTTAAATGTATCAGGAGTGCAGGCTGCATCACTGCAATTAGTCCTCTTCAACTATTAATGGAATTTCTATATGATGAGTGATTATCTAGGTGAAAATTGTCAGGTCCATAATAGGCAGACAGAATATCCTAGAATCTGCACACAATATGACCTATGGACATTAATATAATGGGTCTGAAGTAGTGGCAGGGCATGGGAATTCTACACTGTATAAATAGTATGGCTAGCTGGTGTCTCGCGGCTCAGTCAGGAGAACAAGTCATTATTGAATGAAGAAATATCAAAATGGAAAAATAAGAAACCTCTCTAGAGTGGTCTGTAATGAGTATGGCAGCCTGCAATGTATGTAAGGGTTTTCACTGTTCCCTGTAAATAAAACTTTTATGCAAATGTTATACACATCAAAGGACGCTATTCATTGCCTAATTAAGAGGGATATTAAAAAATAATCATAATCAACTATTTTAAAAAGTTATGTATCTATTCTGAATAGAAGGCATAAAATATAGACAGGTAATTTTGTTTAGATTACATTAAATATAATTACAAAATATTAGATATAAGCCAAGCTATGCAGTGTAAATGAGTTGTACTTCTCCACTTCACCTTTAAAAAAAACAAAAAACAAAAAAAAAGCACTCAAGGACTAAAATAATAACTTAGCATCTTTCTCTATGTGCTGACTTTTGATATGTTTTAAAATGTATAGTATCAAAATTGCATCTCTGGGTAGAATTAGTGTCTATTCACTGTATTTCAGAATTCCATTTACATAGCCATGGAACCTTTATGTGTCTTTTGTAAGTTGTCTTCTTTTTTGTTCGAAAACACTATAGCATGTTCATGTAGCGCCATCGACCTGGATGGCCCGTGCATGCGCAACTGACTGGGTCCCAGATGTCACAGATGTCACAGAACTACATCTCCCAGCATGCCTGTTGTTGAGATCTGACATTCACAGTCATGCACAGGTGGTACAGAAAGGGAAAGTGAGCAAGGGATGCTGAGAAGGAAAAAGGCGAGCCTTGAAACTCGGGAGTGGAAGTGTGAGCCTGGCAGAGAGACAGGAGACAGAAAGATGAGGAGGAGAAAAGGTCTGCCAGAGCAGGGAAGCTGAGCTGAGCTGGTGACTGAATGACAAGGGAGAGAGCAGGAAAGTAGAACAAGAGGTAGAAAGAGAGAGGGAGAAATATATCATTTGGAGAGGAGGTCTAAATCTTTTGTTGTTTTGTTTTAGACAGGGAACTGGTGGGGAGAACTGAAGATTTGTGTGTTAAAATTTTTTTGCGGGACTATGGTTTAGTATCAAGGTTGCAGTGCAGGGAGAGATAGACTGATAGACAGAACCCAAGGTTTCCCAACATTACCTTGCCCAGAGAATTACACTGCTTCCTGGTGCAATCTCTTTCCCAGGTAAACAAGGCACACACATTCGGCCGTCCACGTAATATAAAAGAAAAATGTGATTCATTAGACCAGGCCACCGTCTTCCATGTCTCCATGGTCCAATTTTGCGCTAATTTGCCTATTGTAGGCGCTTTCTGCTACGATGCACTGTGTGTTCTGACACCTTTCTATCATAGCCAGCATTAACTTTTTCAGCAATTTGTGCTACAGTAGCTCTTCTTTGGGATTGAACCAGGCGGCTTAGCCTTCGCTCCCCACGAGCATCAATGAGCATTGTGCACCATGACCCTGCCTCTGGTTCACTGGTTGTCCTTCCTTGGACCACTTTTGTAGGTTCTAACCTCTGCATACCGGGAACACCCCACAAGACATGCCGCTGTTTTAGAAATGCTCTCACCCAGTCATCTAGCCATCACAATTTGACCCTTGGCAAAGTCCCTCAGATGCTGCTCACACAGTGGTTGAAGGGGGGGTGTATACTGTGGTATGCCACATCGCAACTTCTCCTACTAACTTCATTGTAAACTATTACATTTCTTTCACTTACAACACCATTATGTTTTTCATACCACCACTTCTAAATTTTCACTTTGGCCACTGTGTGCATGTGTGTGTATAATAAATATATATATATATATATATATATATATATATATATATATAAAATGCCAAATATACTAAACTAGTATTGTTGGACAGGGATGTTTTCCCCAGGCTTCTGACCTACATGTTTTAAATACCCCAGGGAGATTGTTTTGCGTAGGAAAGCTTTAGGGAAAAGCTGGTAAGGTTCCCTAGGTTGTAAATGGAGTAAGAAGGGTGGGCTCCATTTACAAGGCCCAGTCTGGGTCTTCTGTCCTCCCAGTCTGACAGTAGACTGATTAATGGTTGCACCTGTGAAGTGTGTTTAAAGGGATTTCAAGTCAGTCTCTCTCTCTGCTATGCCTGAGGAAAGGGACTGTAGTTTCTAAAAGAAAAAGCCTGATACTAACAGAAAGCCTGATATTGGCTGTGAGCAACATATATGTGTTGAACTTCTTATGTTTTGTTTAGTTTGATAGTCACAAATGACATATGTTTAGTTAGTGATGGACTGCCAAGGCCTTTGTTTTGAAATTTGATTTTTTTCTCCTTAATAAAACTGGCTAAGGCCAGTTGTACCAAAACCTTGGACTTGTGTGACTTCTCTGCTGCTGTACACTGCCATCTACCCCAAGAGATGTCACCTGTTCCTATAACCCAGTTACAATATATAAAACACTATTTACCTATATTTTACAATCATGACCATTGGGTTTCCAGTGTCACACTCGCCAAGATTATAATGATTATGTTATAAGATTGGAATGTTAGAGAAGACACTGGGTGAGAAATTCACAGGTGTGGGAAATTACACAATTTAAATGTACAAAATCACAATGAAAAACAAATTTGAGACTGGTAGCAATAGTGGTCACAGCGGTTGGGCTACAATCAGGCCCTCAAACGTGAGCCTAGCTGCAACCCCAATTTGCCTCTACTAGGACAAGCAGTGATTTCAACTTTCACTCCATCTGCTTCTCCTATATGATACTGCTGTCTTATATTTAAACTTATAAGTAACCAGATTCCGGACCTTTAATAAGCTGCACTCTGATTTGCTGCCAAACTATCACATACTGAACTAATAGGCTTGAGAGAATTAAATGAGAATAAGTTTCGCACCAGACACTGCAGCTCTGACCTACTGTTAGAGCCAGTCTGCTCTCACTGCTATCTCAGCCTCACAACAGGTAAGTAGAGTGTGTGTGTATTGGGGAAATAATTGCCACTCATTATCAATTATCTAGGGGAGGATTAGTTGGGGACAGAAAGAGGGGTGTCAAGGGGAGAATTAATTGGGGGTGGTTTTATGAACTTGAAGTAGGGAGTGCTGTAAACAAGCAGTGATGTGTGTGGCTGTCACACGCCGGGTACCCACTAGCCGGGACCCGGCTCGCTTACCTCTCCGGCGCTCCGACGAACTCCCTGTGGCTGCCGCCATTTTGGATGGGTCTGCGCATGTGCAGACCCGATTACTGTTTTAAAGCCTTTCTCAGCCTTCTATTGGCTAAAGAATCTCCCTCCAGTATTTAAACCTGCCTCTTCCTCTTTTCTGAGCCTGATCTTAGGTTTAGTTTGGATGTTCCTAGTGAATTCCTCCTGCAATCTGCAGCAATTCCATACAGCATCCTGCAATCCGTAGCAACTTGTACAGCTTCCCGCTATCCCAGTGGTCATCCTGCAATCCGCAGCAATCATCCTGCAATCCGCAGCAACTTGTACAGCTTCCGCTATCCCAGCGGTCATCCTGCAATCCGCAGCAATCATCCTGCAATCCGCAGCAACTTGTATAGCTTCCGCTATCCCAGCGGTCATCCTGCAATCCGCAGCAACTTGTACAGCTTCCGCTTTCCCAGCGGTCATCCTGCAATCCGCAGCAACATGTACAGCTTCCGCTATCCCAGCGGTCATCCTGCAATCCGCAGCAACTTGTACAGCTTCCGCTATCCCAGCTGTCATCCTGCAATCCGCAGCAATCATCCTGCAATCCGCAGCAACTTGTATAGCTTCCGCTATCCCAGCGGTCATCCTGCAATCCGCAGCAACTTGTACAGCTTCCGCTTTCCCAGCGGTCATCCTGCAATCCGCAGCAACATGTACAGCTTCCGCTATTCCAGCGGTCATCCTGCAATCCGCAGCAATCATCCTGCAATCCGCAGCAACTTGTACAGCTTCCACTATTCCAGCGGTCATTCTGCAATCCGCAGTACTCCATACCGCTTCGCTATCCCAGCGGTCATTTCTGCTTCCAGCAAGCTCTGACTCTCCAAACTCCGTGGAACCTGCCCCACTACCAGACGACCGCAACCTGCGTGACGGTCGCCGTAAAGTGCATACCACCTTGCGGCGGTTCTTGGTGAAGGCCAGCCGCTACGTTAGACTCCGCGCCTCTGGTGAGTGTTAGTCTTGGCAGGTCAGGGGTCTGTATCCCAGTAAACCGTTACAGTGGCTTTGCTGTCTAGTTTGGAAGGGTGATGTTAGAGGTTGGCCGAGTACTAGACACACATCAGTTTGGCCCACCCCCTCCATGATCGGGTCACATCTCTCCAGCAGGCCATGACATATGCCATTTTCAACCCTACTAACTATATAACTATGTAGTTAGTAGGGTTAAATCACTAAGAAAAAAGTAATAGCTAAATTCTCCTTTTTAATGACAGAACATCACAAAAACAAATGTAAACATTGCAATAAAAAAATAGGGTATAACAATTGTTTCTGAGTCTCCCCAAAGTGGTCATATAAGTGTGGCTAAAATTCAGCCAGCTTTAGATTACACCCACATAAAGGTAATTTTCATCTATCAAACAGCCAAATAGCCCAACATTATTTATCTGAGTATGGTCAGAATTATACAAACTAAAGCACAACAAAATACTGATGTATATAGTCCAATGATTAAAACAATGTCCTTTGTAATGATAACTAGAAAATTACCTCATTACCATTATATATCAAAACAGAATACAGCAATATGCGTATGCACAGGTTGAGCTGTTTGTGTCTAGACAAACCCCAATGTTGGGCCCCATGCTGTTCTGGTTGTCACTGCCAAATGAGTACAGTATTGATTGGCACTAGTGCAGATAGTTCTGCACTATATTGACAAAGAACCACTGATGTTCTATGATTTATTCTGTGTCAGTGTCCTGTGATATCACATGTAAAGGAGAGAAACAGACTGAAGAGGAGAACAAAAAGGAGGAAATTTTCTTCTGGCTGAAGTAGGAGCTTTAGCTTTCATGATACACTTACATGTCACACTGATCAAATATGATGCTGCCTACTTGCAAACATTGGCACTGCTGAGTCTGGAGGCACAGAGTCTAATGCGTCCCTGCAATATAATATAAACAGACTTACCTGAAAACTGAAGATCCAGATTTACGATGGCAGCGACTTGCTGACAGGCAGTCATTCCAAAAACCCAGCTTTCCGGCACTTCAGTTTCACGTCAGTGCGCCCTACATTAATTTTAATTTAAAGCAGCAATGTGTGGACCCCGCAGGATAAGTGTTTAAGACTTAGCCTGTAGGGTTCACACATTGCCACTTTAAATTAACATTAATGTAGGGCGCACTGACGTGAAACTAAAGTGCCGGAAAGCTGGGTTTTTGGAATGACTGCCTGTCAGCAAGTCGCTGCCATCGTAAATCTGGATCTTCGGTTTTCAGGTAAGTCTGTTTATATTGTATTCATTCTTTTGTCAAATCGGAATTTTTGTGTAGGTGTGAAGCGAGTCAGAGTTCTCGTAACCATTAAGATCAGGACGACCTAATACTCTGACACCCTAATGGTGCTAGAGGCTTCATTATATAGGGAAGCACAGGAGATAATTACCATCTGCAGTGATGTAAGCAACCGCCACTTGACTTCAGCATTGTGTCCCGTTGGCCGGAAATATTGCATCTGGTTGTCGAAGAACCAGACGCAGGGCATGACAGAGAAGCACACAGCTGTCCCGAGGAGAGGAAAGAGGGACGGCGCCTGATATTACCTAGATCAGTACTGATAAGGGCCCTTAGGGGACATTCTCAGTTATGACATGGGGAAAGGGCTTTTTGTTGCTGGCTGGCTCAGTATCATGGCATATAAAAAAACATGACTTTATATGAGGAGGGAGGGCACTTGGCATATTGAATGGCTAATATCTGTGAGCAAGGAACTTGGCAAAACATATGGCATGTGGAGAACACCTAGCACTGGTTGTAACATAATTGGAGGTACACAGTAGTATTATTATACCCTGCAAATCACAGATATATTACTTTATGCACTCATTCAGAAAACTACAGTTTCTCAGAGTGCATCTGGGAAGTTAAATACAAATTGCATCTGCTATTTTGGGATGGGCAAACTTCAGTGAATGAACTAGAAGGTTTCAGAAAAAGGGGAGAAGCCAAAAACAGACTGGCTAGTGTGAGAAGTGACATGTGTGACTGCTGACTGAGCTAACGTAGGATCTTCCCACAAAGAGCCAATGAATGCTATGGCTGAATTGTTGTCCTGAGTGATGATTGCAGCCAGCCCAAAAAGAAGCACCTTTGCAGTACAGAAAAAAACTAACTTGCCACTGCCCATGAGATGTCAGCAGGACTCATATGAAGACAGATAAGATTATTTTGCTTTGCGATGTTCAAGTTATTTAAGTGACACATCAAACTGTGTTATTAAAACCTTGGACCGGGACTGTAATATTGCTATTGAGAGGTGTTTTAGCACTTTCTGAAGGAAGAGTTTGTTCCATCCAAATCTGCTGTATTTAAAGTTATCTGAAAGTTGACTGGGTCATAGAGAGCAATCATTTACCTCAAGAGTTTGTCTATATTGCATCAGAAGTTTGATTCTGTTGTTGAAACTGCCTAAAATGATTGCTGTTGAGAGTATTGCAAGTTGTTTAACCCTACAGTTGCTGAGAGAGAGCTGCTTATTCCATTAGACAGATTGCTAAGTGGACACTGAGTCCTTTATACTGGAAATCGTTTATTGTGCAGAATTGCCATTGTTTACGTAGTTCAGGAGTCATGCATGCATCAAGGTGATTACTGATTTCAACTTGTACAAGTAAATAAGCTTCATGTGTCAGCTGAAACTTTGCTTAAACCTGTTGATTACAATCTACTCCCTTGGGTTTTGTATATCGTAAAGTGACCATAGTCTACAGTCATTTCTTCTAAAGCATCTAACCTGAACCCGCTGGATTAATCCTTGTTGCATCCCTACTCATTTTTGTGTGATAAGTATAATCTGTATATTTGCACTAAAATATTGTGATTGATTGGTCTATATTATCTGCTGTCGCAGCATTTAATGTAATGGTCTAATTAACTCATAGCAACCAGTTGCCTCATAAAGTATCTATCCAGTGAAATCCATTTCACTGAAGTACAGTGCCTACATCTAAAGTGGGATATATTTATTCAGTGACATGTTGAATAACATTGAATGTTGATGGTATTGTGGTATTACTTACCTACACTACCGCTACTTATTAGTTGCTATGGTAAAACCTTATGCCACAAGCAAAGAGAGTAAACCCATTAGTTTATGCAGTTTTAGCCCTGTGCTCCTTGTTATATTCCAACACTACTGGGGGGACCTTTGCCTCTCTACCATACCACCAGGTCGGTATAATCCTTCTGTACACTACTTCTGGGGTGCCAACCATTCGCTCTGTTACAGTAATGTAATATAATGAGGGAACACAGTGAGTGTTAGCACAGTGAGTGCAAGCATGAGAGGGAAGCAGATTACTGCCAAAAATCCAAATCAGTTTGGCTTCTAGAAATGCATTAAAAGCTACTAAAGTGTACTAGATTTTCTTCATCTCTAATTAAATAACTTTCTTTGAGGGATCTCATGGGTTTTGGATTCCATAAGTACCTCCCTCCCCAGGAGATCATGCAGAAACAGGGGTGGCAGTGTTCTTGTCACTCTCCATTCTCCAATGACAATGCTCAGTGCCATTGCTCACACAGAAACAGGAGAGGTAGCAGTGTTTTTGTCACTTGACAAAAATTGACTGGAAATGACTGGACATTAATGTTATTGAGGTTAATAATAATGTAGAAACAAACAAAGAGCCAACTTATTTGATTTTAGCAAACAAAATAGGGATTTTAGAGAAAAAATAGAGATCCAAAACCAAAACACGCAAGGGCGGTTTTGCCAAAACCAAAACAAGAAGTTAATCCAGATCCAAAACCAAAACCAAAACCAAAACAGGGGGGTCAGTGAACATCTCTAGTTATGGGCAGCACTATGGCACAGTAGTTAGCATTGCTGCCTAGCAGCACTGGGCTCTAATGGTGCAGAGACTGATGTGAATGATTAAAAATTCCTTGTAAAGTGCTGCATAATTTGTAGGCAGTATATAAATAACTTAATAAATCATCATCATCATCATCAACATTTATTTTTATAGTGCCAGCAAATTCTGTAGCGCTTTACAATTGGGAACAAACATTAATAAGACAATACTGGGTGATACACACAGACAGAGAGGTAAGAGAACCCTGCTCGCAAGCTTACAATCTATGGGACAATGGGCGTTTGAAACACAAGGGCATGTGCTACATTATATTGCAAAATGGACCAGCTAGAATGCAAAGGTAAAAGTATTAAGTGGGCTTTGTGTGTTGCAATGTTGGTCAGAGGGTTGTTGTCTTGCGTTAGCAGTGTAGAGGATGGTAATAGGGTAATCTAGGGAGATTAAGATGGTGGTTGAGAAATATCATAACTTTGTCTGAAGAGGTGGGTTTTCAGTGAACGCTTGATGGTTTGAAGACTAGAGGAAAGTCTTACTGTGCGTGGGAGGGAATTCCACAAAGTGGGTGCAGCCCGGAAAAACTCCTGTAACCGAGAATGGGAGGATGTGATGAGAGTGGAAGAAAGAAGTAGATCTTGTGCAGAATGGAGGTGTCGTGTTGGGAGATAGTTTGAGACAAGTGAGGAAATGTATGTCGGTGCAATTTTGTTGATGGCCTTATATGTTAGTAGAAGAATTTTATATTGGATTCGTTGAAATACAGGCAGCCAATGTAGAGACTGACAGAGTGGCTCAGCAGAGGAATAACGGTTTGCAAGGGAAATCAATCTAGCCGCTGCGTGCAAAATAGATTGTAGGGGTTCAAGTCTGACTTTGGGAAGACCAGTAAGGAGGGAATTGCAATAGTCGATGCGGGAGATGATGAGTGCATGAATTAATGTTTTTGCGGTGTCTTGTGTCAGATATGTGCATATTCTGGAAAAGTTCTTTAGGTGTATGTAACATGATTTAGATATAGAGTTAATGTGGGGAATAAACAACAGTTGTGAATCAAGGATTACACCTAGGCAACGAGCTTGCAGGGTGGAATTTATGGTCATTTTATCAACAGAAATAGAAATGTCAGGCAGGAAGCTTCTGTTTTTGGGTGGGAATATTATTAATTCAGTTTTTGAAAGATTGAGTTTGAGTTGGCAAGAAGACATCCAAGATGAAATGGCAGAAAGACAGTCAGTAACGCGAGACAACAAAGATGGTGAAAGATCAGGAGAGGATAGATAGATTTGTGTATCATCCGCATAGAGATGATACTGAAATCCAAAGGAGCTTATTAGTTTTCCAAGAGAAGTGGTGTAGATAGAGAATAGCAGAGGACCTAGGACTGAGCCTTGTGCTACTCCAACTGATAAAGGAAGCGGAGCAGAGGTGGATCCAGAGAAATTAACACTAAAAGAGCGATTAGATAGGAGGGATGAGAACCAGGATAGGACAGTGCCTTCAAGACCTAGGGATTGTAGCGTTTGTATGAGGAGAGAGTGGTCAACAGTGTCAAATGCAGCAGAGAGATCCAGGAGAATTAGAAGAGAGTAATGGTTATTATTTTTTGCTGTGATCAAATCATTGACAACCTTGGTCAGCGCAGTCTCTGTGGAGTGTTGAGAGCGAAAGCCTGACTGAAGAGGATCCAATAGGTTGCTTGCTGTAAGTAAGTGTGTGAGGCGCGTGTAGGCAATTCTCTCGAGAAGCTTGGAGGGGCATGGGAGCTGAGAGATGGAGCGGTAATTTACGAGAGAGTTAGGGTCAGAATTCAGTTTTTTTTTAAATGGGAGTAATCACTGCATGCTTGAATAGTGATGGAAAAATACCATTAGAGAGAGATAGATTACAGTTTTTAGTTAGAGGGGGAATGAGCACAGGAGACAGGGACATACCAATTTGTGAGGGAATGGGTTCAAGAGGACAGGAGGTAGAGTAGGAAGATGAGAAGAGAGTAGAAACTTCCCAATTTGTGGGATCAAATGAAGAGAGAGTGTCAGAGGGTGCTACAAAGGAATTGAGCTGATTGCTTGTCAAGGGAGATGATATCATTTCAAGTCTGATCTTATCAATTTTGTCCTTGAAATAGGAAGCAAGATCCTGTGCACTGATGGTAGTTGGAGGATTTGGGGCAGGAGGATTCAGAATAGATTTAAATGTGTTAAAGAGGCGTTTGTGGTTAGAAGCCTGAGTATTAAATAGCTGTAAATAAATACAATTAGATGTGATTAAGAAGAGTTTACATTTTTGGCTTCAACAAGATAATAACATAATAAGAAAAATGCAAATTGAACACATCTATAAAACCATCTAAACACATATCAAAACTGCCAAGTTCGGGTGTGTTCGATTCTCGGGGAACAGAGCACAGATCCAAGTACCAAGCCGAGCCAGCTAGGTAGTTTCGCACGCCCTCGGAATTAAAAACGAGGCAAAACGTCATTGTTACGTCGTCGGATCTCGGATCTCGCAAGCTTTGGATTCTATAAGTACCGCCCTCCACGGCGATCCAGCGCCATTTCACAGAGGGACACAGAAAGGGTAGCACAGTTCTTGGCAGTCTCTAGTGCAGTTAGGCAGCGTCATAGGTAGAAAAGAAAGAGGAGGGGTAGCAGTGTTCTTCGAAGTCTCCAGAGACATTCAGGAGAGCTCCATTGCTTCATTGCTAATTGTCATTGCTGAAATACAAATAATAGGTCTGGCAGGCTTGGGGGTAAATGTATTAACATGCGGGGTCTTCAATACCCGCGAGTTCAGCGTCTTCGGCGATTAAATTTAAAGTGGCGCTGCATTGTAAAGGGAAACCTTTACAATGCAGCGCCACTTTAAATTTAATCGCCGAAGACGCTGAACTCGCGGGTGTTGAAGAACCCGCATGTTAATACATTTACCCCTTGGTCTTCTAAATCTGCAGTCACATTGTATTGTGTTATATGGGTAATGTACAAAGAGGAGAGCTTCATTGCTAATTGTCATTGCTGAAATACAAATAATAGGTCTGGCAGGCTTGGTCTTCTAAATTTACAGTCTTTGAAAGTGTTTGAAAATAATATTGTGACCTGAGAGGTGGTCAAAATTGACTGCAAATGACTTGAAATTAGTGTTATTAGGGTTGATTGCAAATAACTAGAAATTAGTGTTATTGAGGTTAATAATAATGTAGGGGGGGGGAAATAAAAATGTAATTTTAGGAAAAAAAAAAAGGATTTTAGAAAAAAATCGAGATCCAAAACCAAAACCAAAACAACCAAAACCAAAACCAGAACACAGGGGTCAGTGAGCATCTCTAGTTTCTACCTGCCTTTTAGTGTGCAATAAAAAAACATTACAAACGTCAATATACACATAATCTTAGCATGTATTTTATGCAATTCCCCTGGGGAACTATTGTGTTATATCCTGTAATTTGTATTTTTCAATTAAATTGATTATAGTTATGTATAAAATAGCAAGATAAACATATTCCAAATTACTACTTACTGTAAAAGTACATACATTCTGAAATCAAGGTTTCCAATACTTAGAAATATATATTACTAGTTAACCAGTTTCTGAGACTTAATTTTTGTCTAATTGGCACTGAAAGTATTAATAAATGCACTTGAGCTATAAGGAATTTCCCAGCTTTAGAACATTCTTTTTACCTTCTATACCTATACTTAATTTCTGTAGAGACTGCAGATCTTGGCCATACATGAATAGATACAGATATCCATGTACATATACATGCTGAAATATACAATATTTAGAAACAAAATTTACTTGACTACTTTACGTCCTGAACATCTGTAGGACATTCCTGCAAATAAATTCTTGCAAGTACTACATGTTTACCTCTCAAGCTGGCGGATAGGTTATATCTTCACTATCTTAATTAGTTCTCAGAACTATACAGGTGTCTTACCTGGAGCAACAATAAGCACTTTTGCCCCACTGCACTTGAAGCAATGAAGCAAGGATTTAGCACGGAGGTTGTAGTTCAGACAAGCCATCGGGCATCCTATTTTCACTAGTGCCAACCAAAGCCAGATATATGCAGGCTCATTACCCAGTAATATACCAACACAGTCACCTTTTTTCAGCTTTGCATACTGCGCTAAAGCCCATGCTGCTTGGTTGCTTTTAAGGTCTATCTCCTTGTAGGTATATGACTGGTCCTGGTAAAAAATAAGTATCTGATTAGGTCTTGTGGACACCTGTTTCGAAAACATATCCAACATGCCAAAAGAGGGGCAGCGTCGAACTTCCTGATCTATTTTCTGCACATAGCCTGCTGCTCTCAAGAAGAACTTTAAGTCCTGCCACAGGTAGGAGAAGAACATGCGTTTCAGAATCCATAGTAGTGGAATCCAGAGTAAAGCAGTCTGCACTAAATACATCTTGAGAGTCAGAAAAGTGTAACGTTACTGTGTGTCAAACACTGGTTCACAAACAATGAATGAAGCTGGGAAAGGTGTGTACTCTGGAATCATTATGCTGTACAAAGAGTGCTATGGTGTACTCCGAACTCTGAAAAGATCTTTTTTAATACCTTTAATCATTTAACTACCATTGTGACTGTGACCCTCATGACCAAAGCATGTAGTCTGTGCAGAAAGTCAGTGCCACTGTAGTAATGGGAGCTATTTACTATCAGTAAAGAGGTAAGAAGGCCCTGCCTGCATGTTTACAATCTATGGGACAATGGGAGTTTGATACAGGACATTAAGTGCTACATATTGCATATTGTTCCAGCCAAATTGCAAAGGTAAAAAGTGCTTAGTGGGCTATATGCAGCGTCGGACTGGCTCACAGGACTACCGGTAAAATTACCGGTAGGCCCGGCTACCTTACGGCCACACCCCCTTTTAGATGTGGGCGGAGCTTACCTGGAGGCCCGTTGTTCACACCAGGGTGCTCGCATTCCTCTCCGGCGTCCCCGCTGCTGCGGATGACTGGCTGTCACTGACAGTCAGTCATCTTTCACCTTTCACATGCGATCGCAGCTGCGATCATGTGACCGCCCACTCACCCTGTTAGCTGATGTTCCCACGCCGCTGAAGGGAGAATTTCAGAGAGGCTGCATCAATCAACTTTTGGGTAAGTATACTTTAACCAGTTGTTTATATTGTTTGTGCTAAAAAATCATTTATGTATTACAGTTTTTTTATCTTGATAACACTGGATTATAATGTTATTAATATTGGTTTTGATATTAATTTAGCTTTGTTGATCATTACACACACCCAGTATTAGATACACATTACAGTCCAAATAGGTGCGTATGTTTGTATCCTTGTGTGTCCCACTTCCCCCCTGATTTGCGCCCATCCCATAAAACTAGGGATGTGCACCGGCCACTTTTGGTGTCTCGTTTTTTGTGTTTTGGATTCGGATTTCCTTGAGGTTTTGGGTTTGGATTTGTTTCGCAAAACACCTGACGAAAGGTTTTGGTTCGGATTTAAAGGTTTTGGATTCGGATTTATTTTGAAAAAAACATAAAAAGTGTTAAAATCAAGTTTTTGGGTTTATTTTCACTCCTACGCTATTATTACCCTCAATAACATTCAATAACAATCATTTCCACTAATTCCCAGTCTATTCTGAACACCTCACACCTCACAATATTGTTTTTAGTCCAAAACAGGCTCTACTGAGGCAAGATGTCGTCCTCATCCTCAACCTCTGATTCCTCTCCCCCTACAGTGTGTACTTCCTCCTCCTCACACATTATCAATTCGTCCCCGCTGGACTCCACAACCACAGGTTCCTCTGTAGTATCTGGAGGGCAGTGCTGTACTTGATTGAGGAATTGATTATTCATTTTTATGAACATAATTTTTTCAACGTTCTGAGGAAGCAACCTCCTTCGACGCTCACTGACCAGGTTCCCCGCTGCACTAAAAACTCTTTCCGAGTACACACTGGAGGGGGGACAACTCAGGTAAAATAGAGCCAGTTTGTACAGGGGCTTCCAAACTGCCTTTTTTTCCTGCCAGTAACAATATGGACTGTCTGACATGTCTATTTGGATGGTGTCAGCAAAATAATCCTCCACCATTTTTTCTATTGTGACAGCATCCAATGCAGCAACAGTAGACATGCCTGCAATGATTGGCAGGTCCTTCAGTCCGGACCAGATGTGATCAGCATCCCCGCCAGCGGGTCTTTTAGGAAAACTGAGCTTTTTCCTCGCAGCTTTATCCTCCAAATTTTGTTTTCCATTATATGTAGCACAAGAGAGCGTATCCCTAAGCCACACACACTCGGCAAAGCCTTTAAAAATTATATGCGGCACAGGAGAGTACCACTGGACTTATACTGCAGAATCAGTGAACTTTGTAATATTGCAGTACCACTGGACTTATACTGCAGAATCATTGAACTTTGTAATATTGCAGTACCACTGGTGGACTTATACTGCAGAATCAGTGAACTTTGTAATATTGCAGTACCAATGGACTTATACTGCAGGATTGTTTTTGGATATTTTTTTTAATTTCTTTTTTTTATAATTATTTCTTTTTTATTTTTTTATAACTTTTTTTAAATTTTTTTGTAACTTGGGAATAATGGGGAAATGACAATGCCCTTAGAAGGACAGAGCACAGGACACAGCACCACTGGACTGAACAGGACACAGCACAGGACCCAGCAGCACCACTGAACTCAGAAGGACAGAGCACAGGACACAGCACCACTGGACTGAACAGGACACAGCACAGGACCCAGCAGCACCACTGAACTCAGAAGGACAGAGCACAGGACACAGCACCACTGGACTGAGCACAGCACAGCACAGCACAGCACAGCACAGGATATAGCAGGGCAGAGGACCACCTAACACAACCTCCCTCTACCCTGATCAATGCCTGAGTGAAGATGGCGGCGGCCAGCGGGGAATTTATAGAATCCGAGTATCGCGAGATCCGACAACGGGATTATGACTCGGAGCCTCGCTTTCAGTTTTGCAATTGGCGGGAATACCCGGATCTGTCTCGGATCCGGCTCGGATCGGCAAGGTTCGGGTGGGCTCGGATTTCAGATATCCGAGCCCGCTCATCCCTACATAAAACCCTGTAAATTTTAATTTTTTTGAGTACTGTCAGGATACTCTACCCCCTGGGAATAGTGGCAGCATCACCCTCTTCACCTTCTTTTTATTTTTACCAGAAAGTACTAAGGTAGCGCTCATCGTAAAAAGTAAATGGGGTCTCCCATTACATCTGTTCTCAATATATATATATATATATATATATATATATACATTATATATATATATATATATATATATATATATATATATATATATAATGTGTGTGAATTGAGAGGACTATTGCAGGCATAATATGAATCGGGGACACTTGCGTGGCGTAACATTGTGGGCACTACCGTGTGGCATAGCATTGTTTTGGGGGCACTACTATGTGGCATAGGGGGGCTGCCTGTCTATACTAAACTATAGGGGGGCATGAATATACTAAACTCTAGTGAGGGGGGGCTGCACAGAGAACACTATAGGGAGGGGGTGATGGGACCTTTAATGCTGAGGTGGTTTGGGTCTATAATTGAATGTGGGTGCTGCTGATTTAATGGCAGGGATGGTTGGCATTTCTAAATGTACCCATTATTTTTTCCAAATAGGTCCCTCAACATTCCTGTATCCAGACAAGCCGCAACTAAAGAAACCAGCAGCCACAGGTGGTAAAAGTGACAACAACAGGTAGGACAGTCTGTCAAATGATCTGAGTCTAGTGCAGGCTTGGCTAACTTGTGGTACTCCAGGTGTTGTGAAACTACAAGTCCCAGCATATCCTCACAGCAATAAGCTGCTATATATTGGCAAAGCATGCTGGGGCTTGTAGTTTCACTACACTAAGGTGCTAGCTGTCTTTCGTGGACTGACCACTCCCCCTCTAGTGTCTGGTTCCGCCTCTATGATGGCGGACCACACCCCCTTTGGTGGGCCCATAGTGTTGCATTCCCCGGTGGGCCCTTCATGCCCCAGTCCGACACTGGCTATATTATTCAGACACACAGCAGGGATGGTAATAAGGTAACCTAGAGAGGTTAAGAGGATGGTTGAGGAATATTAAGGGGGCAATAGCAGGACCCCCCGTGTTTATAATCTAATCTAACATTTAGCTCTAGGTTTAGGGTTAGGGTTTGCAATTAGGCTTACAGTTAGGGTTAGGATTAAGTGTTCCATATATTATCGACGCAGCGGGTCCTGCCATTGCCCCCTTAAAACTGTCTCCGTGAGGCCATTTTAAGTAACGAGAATCCCATAGCGGGCTTCTTCTCCAGTCACAATTAGCATCAACCGTGTTTAGGGTAAGTCTGCATTTCCTCTATGTCGGTCTCACAGTAATCTGCTTTTTCTTTTATAAATGGTTTTAACTGCTGTTGGCAATATTTCAGCCGGAAAAAGATACCCCACCCGTAGAAACTAACGGAGTGGGTCAGCTGCTGTGTGCAAAATAGATTGTAGGGGTGTGACTTTGATTCATGGGAAGATCAGTAAGTAGATGATTGCAATAGTCAACGTGGAGATGATGAGTGCATAAATTAAAATATTTGCAGTGTCTTGTAAAATAAGGGAAAAAAATCCAGCGCTGGGCTACACCACACTTAAAATCCACACACTGCAGCTGCAGAACACACACACACGCTGCTTTAGCAGTGCTGGAATGTGATAGATAAGTAAGGGACCAAATTAAAAATCAATCAAATTGAACCAAGGCAGGATAGATATAGATCGGTCAAATCAGAGGCATTACAATAAAATATTTACATGAGAGACTACTGCACTATTTTGATAAGTATATGCGATTCAGCAAATTTGTTTCTTACACTTATCATCTTGGGAGGATTACACTTGGATTATCCTAGTATATGGACTGCCATATTATTATCAGGTGTATATGAACTATGACTACAGTATAGTTTTTTACATAAGAACTTTTCATGATTTTTACTTATGCAGCTTGGATTCCAACGATTTTATTCTCTTGTTTTTTAATTATTGGCTGTTACATCTTGTGATGTTAATGTATTGCTAAATATTGATTTATTAAATATTTTATTGTAATATCTCTGGTTTGACCGATCTATATGTATCCTGCCTTGGTTCAATTTCATTGATTTTTATTTTGGTCACTTACTTATCTATCACATTACAGCGCTGCTTTATGTGAGTTGTTTTGCAGTGTCTTGTGTGAGACATGCGCTTATTCTGGAAATCATTTTTATATGTATGTAACAAAATTTAGATAAAGGGTTGATGGGGGGAGCAAAGACTAGTTCTGAGTCAAGAATCACACCCAGGGCCGCTGAAAGGAGCGGGGGGGAGGAGCGGGTACTATTTACCTGGACCCGGACATGTCAGGGGGCTCATCCCGGGCCTCAAATAATTTTTGCTTTTGTCTTTTTTTGTACTGGGGAGGGGGACTTTGAGGTTGGCTCCGCCCTGTTAGTTGGTGGGGGGAGCGGAGTAGTTAAAAAAAAATACTCACGTGATCGCTGCGCCAGCGTCCTTTCCTCCTCTCTGCTCCGTTCACACTGAATGTCGGGCGTGACGTCATCAAGTCACGCCCGACATTCAGTGAGGAGCCACGCAGAGAGGACCAAGCAAGAAGACAGAAGACAGAAGAAAAGAGAAGAGATGAAAGAAGCTAATGCAAATGTAAGTAAAGGAACAGAGGCAAGGGGAGGAAAGCAGAAAGACACTGTGTGATGAAGAAGGGGGGAAGAGAGGCACAGTGTGATGAAGAAGGGGGGAGAGAGGCACAGTGTGATGAAGAAGGGGGAGAGAGAGGCACAGTGTGATGAAGAAGGGGGGAGAGAGAGCCACAGTGTGATGAAGGGGGGCCAGGTGATGGGGGAAAAGCGGCATGGAGGGCGCAGTGTGATAATAATGGGGCACCGCATGGTGATGATGAAGGGGCACAGTAATGTTTGTGTGATGGTATAGGGGGCTTGTTGCAATGTAGTGTGTGTATGTGAGGTAGGTGGTGGCTAATTAATGAGTGATATTTTGTTTGTGGGGTGATGGTGTGGCAATTTCATAGTGGGGACTATTAATTTAAGGTGGTTTGGAGGCTATTGAATGTATTTATTATTATTATTAATATTTATTTATAAGGCGCCACAAGGCCTCCGCAGCGCCGTACAGAGACAAACAAAATCACAATACAATGGGAGACAGCACAGTACAGTAAACACAGCAACTCAGTACGCTCAATGCACAGCTAGAGAGGGCGGGGAAGGGGGAGGGAGGATCCGCAAACGACGGGGCCCAAGAAGGAGGGCGCGGAAGACAGGGAGACCCCCAGGGGGGAGGAGGGAGCGAGAGTGGACGTGGGGTGGAGGACCCTCGAGGAGGGCTAAGTAGCTGGAGAGCAGAGTTAGAAGTGGTGGAAACAGGAGGAGAGATGGCCCTGCTCAGAGGAGCGTACAATCTAAGGGATTGTATGGGTGAGTTTGGGGAGAATGAGGTATCTATTAAATGTTACTATGAATTATTTAATGGCAGTGATGGTTGCGGGAAATAGGTATATTTATGAAATGTAAATACTATTAATTTTTTTCTGTGACTGTTTGCAGTGAGGGAAATAGGTTTATTTATTAAATGTGAATACTAGTATTTTAATGTTGGGGCTGGAGGAAGGCCTAATTATTACTTATGGTTGCTATTTAACAGTGGGGCTGGTTTGAATTTTCTAAATGTACCCATTTTTTTCCCATATAGGGTCCCTAACATTCCAGGATCCAGACAGACCGCAACTAAAGAAACCAGCAGCCACAGGTGGTGAAAGTGACAAGAACAGGTAGGAGAGAGCAGGAGAGTCTGTGAAATGTTAGGATTGTAGTGGGACAATCCCAATTTTTGCTGACTGTTCTGCCCAATGTAAGGGGCAGGCCAAGACTGTGAACTCTTTATGTACGCACTGCATTCTTTATATACTACACTATGGCGCTAGATGTCCTGAAAGTCAGGAGTGCTGGGACATATGTCACGCTCCGCCAAGCGGGCACTGCACCCTTGTGTCAATGGTGTACACAACAATGCAGGTTTTTTTTTGTGAGAGGATAGCCTAGAACTTTTCACCTGCTAGCCACTCCCCAATGATGCATAGCCACTCCCCAATTGTATGACCACACACACTTCAACAGCGCTGGTGCAATTTTTTTTGCCATGATCAACTATAAGTGGGTCCCCATGAAGTTGCTGTACCGGGGCCTGAATTCCTCTTGGCAGCCCTAATCATACCTAGGCAGCGAACTTGCATGGTGGGATACTTTGTCATGTTCTCAACAGAAATAGAAATGTCAGCTAGGTAACTTGTATTATTAATTCTCTTTTTCAAAGACTGAGTTTCAGTTGGCGAAAGGGTTGTGTCTCAGGAGCAGAACTGGTGAAAGTTGATGGCTTGATTACATTCCTTTGCATAGAAGAAAAAGGACTGGTACATATGGTGGTTTTTGTGAGTTTTGGAGTATATGAATGGCACAGGAGACTAGCAAGTAGTGAAGAATAGCATGACGGTGGTCAGATTTAGTAAAGGAGACCAGAATGGAACCAGAATGCTAGACCAGACTGAAAGCGAATTGCAGACTGCACTGTCTGAGCAGGAATAACTGGGAAGACTGCAGAGATCTGGCAACCAAGTTGGTGTCTGAAGAATCAATGTTACACTGGCAACCAGATAAGGCTCCATGCAGTCCTTTTTTTACTAACTGTAGTCACCTGATTGGAGGCTGCAGTCATCTGGGCTGAAGCAGCACTCTGACTGGCTGAGAGGGATCAGGGGACTAGATCCAAGATAGCAGCACCCAGCAACTGGTTTCAGAGGGATGCCTGGAGTGGAGACTGCTATCCCCTGATTTTAAGATGCAGTCAGCTGACCTGAAGCAGTACTCTGACTGGCTGAGGGAGAGCAGGTGACTGAAACAAAGAAGACAGCGCCCATGTACTAGTTTTGCAGGCATCGCTGTAATAAAGATAGACTGGGCAGCACCCTGCAGAGAGACCTGAGACAGTCAGAGCCTGCAGACCACAGGGACAGCTTAGAAAGACAGCTAAGGGGTGAGTAACAGGACATGAGAGCCTGATGCGTTTCAAGGACATCAAACCGATTTGGGAAGGTATAGGGTCAAGAGGACAGCTGGTAGAATAGGAAGACAATAAAAAAGTAGATACTTCATCTTCATGTGTGGGATGCTGGGAAGGAATTGAGTTGGTTGTTTGTTGAGGAAGATGAATCCATCATCAATCTTGTCCTTGAAGCAGGAAGCAAGATCTTGGGCACTGAAAGTAGTAAGAGGGTTAAGGGTAGGAGGAGTGACAAGAGATTTAAATGTGTTAAAAAGGTTTTTGGGATTAGAAGCCTAAGCAGAGATGACAGTTTGGAAGTATGTTTGTATTGCTGTGTCCAGAGAATTTCAGTATGTGTTAGAAAGCAGTATATGTGAGGATACATTTGTCACTCACCGGACTGTTAGTGCCTCTGGGTTGGGACATGGGCCTCTCTTGCTCCTACAGGCGCCTCTCCTGAGCCGCGGCCGTCCACCATCTTGACTAAGATTGCGCATGTGCAGAAACCCTGAACTGTTAATACCTCGCCTCTAGTCTCATTGGTTAATTAATCACCTCTCAGTACTTAAGGCACCTGTTGCCCTATTACCTTTGCCTGTTCTTGGTTCTCATTCCTTGAGACTCTGAGGTGTTTCCTGTTTCTGCTCGTGTTATCCGTTTGCTTCTGGACAAGTCTCCTCTCCACATTGGTAGTAGAACTTACCTGCTGCAGACTACTCTCGCTACCTCCGTTACCTGCCTGCTTCTGGACAAGTCTCCTCTCTACATCGGTAGTAGAACTTACCCGCTGCAGACTACTCTCGCTATCTCCATTATCTGCCTGCTTCTGGACAAGTCTCCTCTCCACATCGGTAGTAGAACTTACCCGCTGCAGACTACTCTCGCTACCTCCGTTACCCGCCTGCACCTGGATAAGTCTTCCCTTCACATCAGTGGTACAACTTGCCTATTGCAGACCACTCACGTTACTCCGTTCCACGCCTACACCTGGACAAGTCTTCCCTACACATCAGTGGTACAACTTGCCTATTGCAGACCACTCACGTTACTCCGCTCCCTGCCTGCGCCTGGACAAGTCTTCCCTTCACATTAGTGGTACAACTTGCCAATTGCAGACCACTCACGCTATTCTGTTACACATCTGCGCTGCACAAGTCTTCTCTACATATCCGTGGTGAAACTTACCAGCTGCAGACCATTCATGTTTCCTTGTGATATAGCTACTACTCTGTATGGTACCTATTGGCTGGACTAAAGTCTACAAGTGCCTCTGTATTGTAGCTGCAAGTCGCTGACTTTTCTACTATATTGTTGATTGGTCGTTGCCTAACGTTATCCAGTTATCAAGTACTGGCCTGCTATATGCTACCTGCGTGCTAAGGCACTTGGACTCTTTTCTCATTTGATCCTGTTTACTAAACCGCTGAACCATCATAGTTCCACGGTGCCAAGACTCAGCATTTATACTATTGACATTCCTTTCCTCTATTCTACTGTATGGTTCCACTGATTCACCACACTACCTAGAGATCCGCACTTCTGGTAAGTGTAGTTACACCTGGTGAATTCTGGGTAAAACTCCTAGTGCCCGTGACAGTAAGAACAGGCATGACATACCCAGGATCGGAACCAACAGCTAAGGACCTGGTTACTCGGGTTGAACAACAAGATGCTCGTCAGCAACAATTATTTCAATGTTTGCAGTCTCTAGTCTCTCGGGGAAATCCTGTGCAAAATGAATCTTCTACTAATAATCCCCCGGAGTCTTCTTCTCTCCCAGTGCCATCCCAGGTGTCTGTTGCTTCTACTCTACACCTGCCTACTCCCTCAAAATTTGATGGAGATTCAAAAGCTTGTAGGGGCTTTCTCAATCAGTGCTCTATTCATTTTGAGCTCCAACCTCAAAATTTCCTTACTCATCGCTCTAAAGTGGCCTATTTAATCTCTCTGTTTTCTGGACAGGCTCTGGCATGGGCCTCTCCTTTGTGGGAAAGAAATGACCCCCTGCTGGAGGATAGTGCCATGTTCATTTCAACTTTCCGAAGAATTTTTGATGAACCTGGTCGTGTTATTTCTGCTGCCTCTAGTATTCTTCGATTACGCCAAGGATCCCGTTCAGTAGCACAGTACGTAATTCAATTTCGCACACTTGCCTCTGAACTCCAATGGAATAGTGAGGCATTGATAGCTGCCTTCTGGCAAGGTCTTGCTGACAAGATTAAAGACGTGCTGGCTTCCCAAGAGTTACCATCTTCTTTGGATGCGTTGATATCTTTGTGCAACAGAGTGGACATGAGATTCCGAGAAAGAAATTCCGAAAAGGAGTCTTCACCTAAAGTATCGGGTCGCCTGCCTTCTCGATTTCGTCATCCCTCACCTTCAGTGGAACCCATGGAGGTCGGACGTTCTAGATTGACTTTAGAAGAGAGGGAACGACGGTTGAAGAATAAGCTCTGTATTTATTGTGCTGATCCTAATCACTTGCTGAACTCATGCCCTAGAAAGTCGGGAAATGCGGGGCCCTAACCTGTTCTGGAGAGGTAAGGTTGGGGTCCCTGGAATCCTCTCCACACCTTTTGAATTCTAAAGTTTGCTCGTTTGCTGTTACTGTTTCCACTTCTACTAAGTCTTTTACATCGCAAGCACTTCTGGACTCTGGAGCTGCTGGGAGTTTTATTTCAAGTTCCTTAGTGTGTCAGTGGTCTTTACCTGTGACTCCTTTAAAAACAGCTATTGCTGTTGCGGCCATAGATGGTTCACGAATTATCAATGGAACTATTACTCAACGTACCATTCCTGTAAACCTTCAAATCGGGGCTTTACATCAAGAGCAAATTTCGTTTTTAGTTCTTCCGGTTACTACTAGTCCTATTGTACTTGGCTTTCTGTGGCTTCAACTCCATTCTCCACAGATTGACTGGAATGTTCCGCAAGTTATATCCTGGGGTTCGGATTGTCATCACAGATGTTTGACTTAAGTGGTTCCAGTGAAAATAAATAAATCATCTATAACACCTTGTCCACCTGGTCTTCCGCCACAGTACAACTCCTTTGCTGTTGTATTTGATAAAGCCCAGTCAGAACGTCTTCCGCCTCACCGGGCTTGGGATTGTCCAATAGATTTACAACCTGGCAAAAAATCCTCCTAGGGGTCGTGTTTACCCCCTTGCGTTACCAGAGACCCAGGCGATGTCTGACTATGTCAAGGAAAATCTCCACCGTGGGTTTATTCGACCGTCCATTTCTCCCGCTGGAGCGGGTTTCTTTTTTGTTAAGAAGAAGGACGGGTCTTTGAGACCATGTATAGATTATCGAGGTCTTAATGCCATAACCATCAAAAATCGTTACCCCATTCCGTTAATTACTGAACTTTTTGATCGCATTAAGGGAGCTCGGATATTCACTAAAATGGATCTTCGTGGTGCTTATAATTTAATTCGGATCAAGGCCGGAGACGAATGGAAGACAGCTTTTAACACCAGGGATGGACATTATGAATATCTTGTCATGCCCTTTGGGTTGTGTAACGCCCTAGCTGTCTTCCAGGGGTTTGTGAATGAGATTTTCCGGTACTTGTATGTTTGTGTCGTTGTCTATCTAGACGACATATTGATATTCTCTCAAGATCTTTCATCCCATCGATTACATGTGGCAGAGGTCCTTTCTAGACTCCGGGAAAATTCGTTATTCTGTAAACTGGAGAAATGTTCCTTTGAATTATCTCAGATTCCCTTCCAGGGATATATTGTGTCTGGAGTAGGTCTGGAGATGGATCCGGAGAAAGTGAATGCAGTGTTACATTGGCCCCAGCCAACTACTCTCAGAGCTATTCAACGCTTTTTAGGATTTGCTAACTAGTATCGACGTTTTATTCAAGGTTTCTCCTCCATTGTCTCTTCTATTGTGGCGCTTACCCGCAAGGGTGCTAATACCAAGCAATGGTCTCCTGAGGCTCCTCAAGCATTTCAGTTCCTCAAGAAGGCGTTTTCAACTGCTCCTATTCTTCGACAACCTGATGTTACCCTTCCTTTTTTCCTTGAGGTAGATGCCTCTAATGTTGGACTAGGAGCCATTCTATCTCAGAAATCTGAACAAAAGAAATTCCATCCTTGTGCTTTCTACTCACGAAGTTTATTATCTGCTGAGAAGAATTATACTATCGGAGATAAGGAGCTATTAGCCATAAAGGTGGCTTTGGAGGAGTGGAGATACCTACTAGAGGGTGCTCGTCACCCTGTGACTATTTTTACTGACCATAAAAATCTTCTCTATCTACAGTCAGCTCAATGTATGAACCCCTGACAAGCAAGATGGTCACTTTTTTTCTCTCGCTTTGACTTAATTATAACCTTCAAATCGGCTTCTAAGAATAAAAAAGCGGATGCATTGTCTCGGGCGGTGGCCTCTTCCTCTGATATTGAAGATTGTTTTGATCATCCCATACTGGATCCTAAATGTGTCAGTTTAGCTGCTTCTTCCACCAATGTTCTACCGTTTGGGAAAACCTTTGTTCCCCCACTTCTTCGCAAAAAGATTTTGTCATGGTATCATTCCTCTCATTTTGCTGGGCATTCTGGAGAACGAAAAACATTAGAGATTCTCTCTCGAAGTTACTGGTGGCCCTCTATTAGGAAAGATGTCAAGGAGTTTGTGGCTGCTTGTGATGTTTGTTCCCAATTTAAAGTTTCCTGTAGAACACCGGCAGGTCTACTTCAACCACTACCCATTCCTTCTAAACCATGGACCCATATAAGTATGGATTTTGTTACTGATCTTCCTCTCAGCAAGAAATGCAATACCATTTGGGTAGTGGTAGATAGATTCTCTAAGATGGCTCATTTCGTCCCTTTGATAGGATTACCTTCTTCTGCTACAATGGCTGATCATTTCATCAGGGAAATATTTCGAATTCATGGATGTCCATCTGAAATCGTTTCGGACAGAGGAGTGCAGTTTGTCTCCAGATTTTGGCGAGCCCTTTGCAAAACCTTGGGTATCCAACTGTCACTATCATCGTCATACCATCCTCAATCAAATGGACAGACCGAGAGAGTCAATCAAGATCTAGAGACTTTCATAAGAATTTTTTCTTCAGCCAACAATTGGACAATTGGGTAGATTTGCTTCCATGGGCCGAATTCGCCCATAATAATATGTATCATGAGTCATCTTCTAAAACACCATTTTTTGTTGTATACGGTCACCATCCGCCTCTCCCAGAATTTCCTGCCCTCCCTCCCACCCAAGTTCCTGCTGTGGAGGGTTTATGTCAAAAGTTTAAATCCATTTGGGCTCAGGTTAAATTCTCTTTGAAAAAGGCATCTTCAAGATATACATTTTTTGCTGATAGAAAGAGGCGAGCAATGCCAGCACTTAAAATTGGAGATCGTGTATGGCTTTCTACCAAGAATATTTGCCTGAAGGTTCCTTCCATGAAGTTTGCTCCACTTTTTATTGGTCCTTATAAAATGGTTCAAGTGATAAATCCTGTTTTTTTAAGCTGTCTTTACCAAAGAACCTTCGTATCTCCAATTCCTTCCACGTTTCATTACTCAAACCTCTCATCATCAACCGATTTTCTGTTCCTTCTTCAGTATCTCGCCCAGTTCAAGCTCAACAAGAGGAGGAGTTTGAGATTACTCATATACTTGATGCTAAAATCTCTAGGGGAGTCCTTCGCTTCCTAGTGCATTGGAAAGGTTTTGGTCCAGAGGAGCGCTCTTAGATCCGTACAGATGATCTTAATGCTCCAGCTCTTCTGAAAAAGTGGCTGGACTAAAGTCTACAAGTGCCTCTGTATTGTAGCTGCAAGTCGCTGACTTTTCTACTATATTGTTGATTGGTCGTTGCCTAATGTTATCCAGTTATCAAGTACTGGCCTACTATATGCTACCTGCGTGCTAAGGCAATTGGACTCTTTTCTCATTTGATCCTGTTTACTAAACTGCTGAACCATCATAGTTCCACGGTGCCAAGACTCAGCATTTATACTATTGACATTCCTTTCCTCTTTTCTACTGTATGGTTCCACTGATTCACCACACTACCCAGAGGTCCGCACTTCTGGTAAGTGTAGTTACACCTGGTGAATTCTGGGTAAAACTCCTAGTGCCCGTGACAACAATAAAGGTACAAGATTTACGCCATTGATTTTCTGATTTGAAAGAGTTTATTTTAGATTTTGTGTTGCTTTAGTGTGCCACAGCTGACATCGAAGTCGACATGGAGCATGAAGAGTAGCTGGAGCCACTTGATCAAAGGCTGTTGCTAGGGTTTAGTGAAAGTGAGGTACTGCCAAGGATTTCTGTGGGCATGAGCAGGCTTGATAAAGTTAGACAGCAGAGAGGTTAAAGTACTGGGAAATAGTTGTAGCTAATAAGGTGATGATGCAAGATGTGGAAACAAGTGTCAAGGAAATCAGAAACTCAACAAACTACAGAAAACAAGCTCAAGCCAGTGGCCATCCTGATGAGGAGAGGATTCAGTCCACTTGGAGATGCTGAGGGAGAAAGCTAGAAAAAGTAGTTTGGAAGCACGTGGAATGTGGATTATCAATGGGGATGTTAAAATCCCCCACAATGATGGTGGGGATGTCAAAAAATAAGAAATGAAGGAACCATTCAAAGAAATGTTCAATTTATTTTGGTATGATCCAGTGGGTTGATAGATCACAGCAACACGCATAGAGAATGGGTTAAAAAAACCATATAGCATGTACAAAAGAGGTGAACGTGAATGATAGGGCATTAAGTAGAAAGGTGAATGAGCAGTGTGGGGAAAGAAATAATCCAACCCCATCTCCTTGTCTGCTTTCATGTCTGGAGGTGTGGATAAAATGAAGGCCAACATGTGAAAGGGCTGCATGTGTGCTAGTATCTGATTGTGTAAGCAATGTTTTTGTTATTGTCAGAAGAGTTAGGTTTTTTGAGAGGAAGAGGTCATGTATGGAGTTAAGTTTGTTACAAGCCGACCGTGCATTTCAAAGGACTTTGGAAGTGATCGAAGATAGGTGATGTGTTTGAGGTTTGCTGATTTGGGCAATTTTCTGATATACATGTATGGGGGATGTGGGGGGCACCTGGATTAAGTGATATATCACCAGTTAATAGAAGCAGAGAAAGATAGGTAAGATGATTTTAAAATGTATGATATTTTTTTTTCTGGTGACAGGGTGAGGATGTTACAGTTAGTATGTTAGGACTCTGTCCTTGTTTTGAATTAGGCCTGTAGTACCTCTGTACTACCAGAGATGCCTGGACAGTTTCATCTCACCTGCAGGAGTTAACCTCCTTCTCTGATCGTCTCCTGCACCTGCTCCTCTGCCTTATATACTCACCCCAAACATTGATCCTTGCAGTTCATCAATTGTTTACTACTTCTGGTCCCTGTCTGTACTCCTGTTTATTTGTGCCTGTTGTTTTCCTGATAATCTGACTTTTGCCTGTTCCATCGTTTTGCACTTTTGGCGGTGACCCCGTCGTCATTTGATCTCACTTCTGCATACTCCCTTGTATCATTGTGGATCTTCCGCCTTCTAACCCCTGGCTTGGCTGACCTTACTCTTCCTGATTCTCCTGTGGATCATCTCTTGGTAACCTGGTAACCTGCATTTGCACTAGTGCCTGACATCCAGTGCCTTGTGCCTCCTGACTATCCTGGTATTCAGTCTCCTTGTCCCCTGTACTTCATCTGTGTACATGGACACCAGTCTTTCCTGCTGCAGTTTCCAACCTGCACCTGGTATCTGCTGTTTCTATAGTCTATGCAATTCTGTTGACTGCATTGACTGCCCATATTTATATTTGTGTGATCTATGTTCACAATAAAGACACTTTGTTTTCACTACCAATACTTTCTGTTGACAGATGGACCTCCTATGGTACCCAGTCCGTGTTGCTGGGGACCGCTGGGCTTGCCTTGCCACCATCACCTTTCGTGTTCCCATTTGCACTCCTCTAAACACAGTAGGAGGGGCTGCTGTTTCTAGGTGCCGTTTCTTCAACGGCACCTAGAACCACTTCCTTCTGAGTAAATATTATTGCTAGTGTACCCCGTTGCTGGGCACCTGGGTTGGTACACATGACCTCTTCCTTTAGATCAGGCTGTGGATATTTCCGCCTGGTCTATCACAGTGGCCATTTGAACTAGATGCTGGGTACCAACCTCAGAACAGCCGGATAACAGAGTCTAATCAGGTAAGTAGGCATCAAAGCAGGATCTTGAAGCAGTGATGTTTTATTAGCTCAAGTAGTTCTTGGAATGACAGTTACACACTAGTTTAGGTACTAATGATCTTCCAGAAGTACAGATGGCATAATACATATTACGGTAAAACGGTGCTCTTTTTATACAGTTTGGGACACTTACCCAGACAGGAGGTAATCCAGCCTCTTTAACCAATCTTTAACCAATCCAGACTGATTCATGCAGTCTGCATGTGAATCAGTGTCTGGCGGGGTTAATGCCTTTTTACAATGTTGCTAATGACGGGGGAGTGTACTCCCCCCCCCATCCAGAAGTTGCCAGGGAGAGGAGGGCATCCTCACTTTCCCTGGTCCCAGTGAGTCTACTGCTGGAGATTTATCTTTTGAATCTCCTGTCCAAAATACTTTCAGGAACTCTGCCTCTGAGCCTGGCTCACCCTCCTGGCCGCAAACAGTTCCAGAGGGAGAGGGACTAGATCTTGGAGCAGCAGTCCCTGGCCTGCCGCTCCTGGAGCTCTCTAACCTCTATGTCTGTTTTTGTTTATGCAATGTAAGTCCCATCACTCTTGCACCCCACCTCTTTACGTTAATTAATTCCAACTTGTGTCCGGTGAGTCCTAGGTCTCCCATGGCTGCTAGTGCTTGGGAAAGACTTGCCTTTAAAAGCTGTGTGCAGGTAAGCCTTAAGCCAAGATAAATAGCATAGCATTTGATCATGTTAGGACTGACCAGATTGGGAAGACTTTGGCATGAGTTGGTCAGCTTAACATATATTGCAATATGTGGAACTAATATTTCCTGTTTTTAATATAGAACAGTATTTAGTACAGCATTAATTATGTGTTTGTTGAGTAAAGTGTATAACTTCATTCTCCTTTTCATCCTTTGTTTCTTTTTCTTGTTATAAAATGTGAATCTAGAGTTGTATGACTTTTTCTTAAAAATTGGGACTACAGTGGTGCTAGAAAGTTTGTGAACCTTTTAGAATTTTCTGAATTTCTGCATAAATGTGACTTTAAATGTGTTCATCTGAGTTGTAAAAATAGATAAAAACCCAATAAGTCAAGTAACACACAAAAGGATATACTTTTTCTTTAATATATTGAACGAAATGAACCAACATTATTTTTCTTTGTCGGAAAAAGTATGTGACTGTTGTGAGCCCCTTGAGCAGCAATTACTTTTTTGAAACATTAAAATCATCAGGACAGGGTTGGATAACCAGAAACGTCAGTCTGCTACCTCCGGGAGCAGATCTGGTTTGTTATTCAAATCCAACGCCAGTTCTCTGAAGTCAGGCGTTTGCATATGCATATGCGCCACATTATGAGTACTCAGGTGCCAAGATTGAGGACCGGGCTGGAATAGGACTCGGAACTGTTCTTAGTGTTCCCTGTTCCTGGAGGTAGAGCACTGTTACCTTCACTTTATTTTCATATACAGCAACTGTATACCTTGTGCAAGAGCCTGATTCCAATCCCAAACACCCAAAGAGCACCCGCTCTAGCTATTTCCCTAAGTTAAGGGTATTTGTTTCCTGCATTACTCTTGTAGTTAGCTTTTAATAATATCCTATTCCTTTAGTACTTTTCGTATAACCTATGGAAGGGATCAAGGAGAGCAAAGTACAGCAACATAGAATTTGTGGAGCCTGTGATAAACCTTTAACAACTTAATCTGAAGGAGTCTTTTGTACTAAGATTAGTTATTAAACTACAGGAAAAAATCAGCCCACTGATAAGCTTAAGTAACTTATAGCCTGGTTGAAGGAATCATTTGTGACCAAGGAAGATATCTGTGCAAGTCATAAAAAGGGCAAGGTCTCAGACAAGAATGGAATTTGAGGATAAATACTCTCAATTAGAGTGTGATTCTTCAGGCAATTTAGAAGACTCCCCTTGTAATTAATATTGAGAGGTTAAAGAAACATATAGGATGTTTAATTAAATAATGTTGATATTTTGCACAAACACATAGACAAGTCTTTGCAATTAGGAATACACAGGAATAATGAAGTGGTCATGTAGTAAAACAATATGGAGTTTATTGCTTGCATATAATGAGGGACAGAAATCAAACACAATGGATTTGATAGTAATCAAAATGTAGACAGGTGATAACACAGGCTCTGAGGTAATGCAGGAAAGAATCACACTCAAAAGACCGGTGGTAGTCACCATATCGATGCTGACTACACCGACACCACTTACCCCGACATGTGTACACCGAATCGCTGCTTGCCGACGAGGATCAAGGACGACTGGTGTTAGAAGCGACTTGAACCATCATCATCATCATTTATTTATATAGCGCCACTAATTCCGCAGAGCTGTACAGAGAACTCAGTCACATCAGTCCCTGCCCCATTGGAGCTTACAGTCTAAATTCCCTAACAGACACACACACACACACAAACTAGGGTCAATTTTGTTAGCAGCCAATTAACCTACTAGTATGTTTTTGGAGTGTGGGAGGAAATCGAAGCACCCGGAGGAAACCCACGCAAACACAGGGAGAACATACAAACTCCTCACAGATAAGGCCATGGTCGGGAATTGAACTCATGACCCCAGTGCTGTAAGTCAGAAGTGCTAACCACTACGCCACCGTGCTGCCCAATGGCGATGAAGCAATAACCCGGCGCGACTTGATGATGTCACTCAGATCCGCGATGCTGTTATCGCTGCAGTTAAGGGGGTAATATAAGTATGCAGCCATATACAATGTAGAACGCTTTCTAAAGTACATTGTAACCAAACTGGAACCTTTATGCATATTTGGTGGGACAAACCCAAAATATGCCCATACTGGACAGCAGTGCTCACACTAGCTTCAACAATCCTTGACACCCCCATACCCTCTGATCCTAAGCATGTACTGTTGCCACTACCTCTCCCAGACCTTCCCTCTCATGCCCACAAACTCCTCCGACATATCATCAGCGCAGCCACTTGTTAAATAGCTGCCTCCTTTAAAAATCCCACACCAACAACACTCCAAATAGTCTGTGGTCGGGTTTGGCATACCTACCAGATGAAGCACATCACCAGCATATTGAGGGGCTCCTCCGTGTCCTTCTATAAAGTCTGATCCCCATGGGCTTCATACCACAACCAACCTTTGCTCCAATTCTGACAGGAACTGGGCCTGGACCAGAACCACCGGATAAGACTATTCCTTACTACTTGATGCATGAATTCCCTATTCTTCCCCATATCCTCATCTTGTTCTTTTCACCCTCCCCCTATAATCCTATATTACACCCTTTCCCTTTTTTTTTTTTTCTTCTCCACCGTCTTATACCCCCCATTCCCTACTGTTTGAAATGCTAAAAAACTACATCTTTACAGTTCCAGATTGATGCACAGTTAACTTCCTATTGTAAAAGCATTGTGAGAGAGTGTTGTACGTCCTGTATTAATATATACATGTAAACTATGTAACTGATGTATCTTTCAAGGATTTTGTAAAACTTTTCAATATAAGATGTTACAAATAAAAATATTTAAAAAAAAAATTAAAAAGAAATTGAGCTGCTATGGCACCCGCCAGAAAAAAATATGCAATTTATAAGCATTGGGGATTAAAAAGAGAGTTGTACAGGTGAGGTTGTAAACTTCTGTCATCAGTATTGACCAATCACAGACAGTTACATCTCATGGGGAAGGACATTGAGAAAGAGTCTTTAAAAAGACCAGTTCACCTAATAACCGAGGTCAGTCTTTTGGGAGCACAATCAAATTGTAAGTTATCCATCTTTCCTGCCATTCCCAGACGCCGGATATATAACTTGTTCATATAATGAATTATCTCTTTTTATTTTATAATTGTTATTGCTCCATGTTGCATGTCATTGTTGTCAATTGTTTTTATATTCTGTAAGCATTGTACCCTTTCTTTATATCTTGAATTTCAATTTAATAAATCCATGTTCTGATTGCTCTAGACGAATCCATAGTCTTTTTAGAAGAGATAGATTGCTTGACTGTTAACCCTTTAAATGCAAGTATGGAAGTTTTAACTCTTTTAGCTATCAGAACTCAGAGAGTGCGCATATGATCAATTAATTTACAGGCTTCTATTGGCTTAAAACAGTAGATGGTGGCAGCTGTAGGTGAGTTTGGAAGAGACTGTCTGTGTTCGGGAGGGATCCAGTTAGATGTGTAGGCTATGAGATAGGTCAGTAAAAGACAGTGCCGTAATTCTGTGTGGCCCCTTACAATAGCTCAAAGTCATGCGTGTGCTGAGTACAGTTTGTGACAAATAAAAGTTAGCGAGGAGTAGCTCCTTGACATATTAGAGATGCTAATTTAATAGAACAGGACACAGGATAGTTCACGTATCTGACAAGCAATGAATGAATAGCGTGCAGATACAAAGCCAGGAACCAGCAGAATATAAGATGCAAAGCCAGGTATAAGGAAACAAAAGACAAATGATTGCAGAGCCAGGAACTACCAATGAAAGGTCAGAAACCCACAGAATGCAGATTCACGAACCAGGACGCTAGTGTGTAATGCTATCAATGGGATTGAGTGCAGGACAGGTGAGAGCTTACAAAGTGCAGCCCTCCATTCAGCACTCAGAGGGAGACACAACTGAACTGCATACTAGGTAAGAATAAAAAACAGAAGGCACAGAATATGAAAACCTAACAATACTTCCCACCCTTGAGGAGGGATCAAACTTTTCTTGAATCTAATATTTTCTCCACTATATACTCAGGAGATCGTCAACAAGTAATGGAGGTGGAGCTTTGAAATGAGTTCTCTTAAAGGTTTGGGCTCTGTAAGCCAGTTTCAACAACGATCAATGGAAAGCGTTTGGAATCTTAAAAGTTCTGGGTATAGCCAACTGTACTGTGACTTGGTTAATTCTCTTGATAATCTTATATGGACCAATAAACCATGGTCCCAATTTAGCAGTGTTTTGTCAAAAGCCAAACAAGGTCCCTTTTGTGAAATTTAAACGGTCTGTGATGTTTGTCAAAAAACTTTTTGACGTGAACAGCAGCTAGGGACAAGGCTTTGTGAACTGCCTGCCCGATGGATTTAAGAGTTCTGGCAGCATCACAGTCCAGAATATTATGCGTGATCAGTAGTAGAAAAAGAATTGATGATGAACCCATATATGCAGTAGAAAGATAATATTTTCAGAGGCAAACTGTGGAGAGTTATTGTAAGCAAATTCATCCCATGGTAGATATTCTGCTCAATAAGCCTACAAAAGAGAGGTAGCATCTTAAATATTGTTCCATGGTCTAATTAACTCTCTCTATCTGCCCATTCATCTGTGGATGATATGAAGACGAGATGTTGAGCTCTAGCCCAAAAAAATTACAGAAGGCTTTTCAAAAATGTGCTGTGAATTGTAAACCTTTCAGACACAATATTTTTAGGAATGCCATGGAGCCTCAGTATATGCTGGTCAAAAAATGGGTCTAGCATCTCAGCAGTAGGGATATGAGACAGAGGTACAAAGTGGGCCAACTTGCTAAATCTATTAATAACTGCCCAAATAAGAGCAAAGACTTTGGAAACTAGAAGCTCCCAAACAAAATCCAGGTAAATGTGTGACCATGGACATTTAGGTAATGGTACGGATGCAGTAGAGAAACCCTGTTATGGGATCATATATACCTATCAAGTCTGGAAGCAACATCAGCTAAGATTGACAAAGCCAGAGAGCAATGGTGTGGAGTCTAAGTTACTACCAGTATTCACCAGAACCCTCCACAAAGTAGGATGGATTTAACAGCATGCAGTAACTAATTTGTGGTCCAATGGCTTTTAGTGTGGTGGATGGAGCACTACAGGTAAGGCAGAATAGTCAGACTTATGCAGGTCAACAGAATGCAGATTAAATTAACAGAATCAGCAACCAGAGGAATAGTCAGGAAAATCCAAAAGCCAAATTCAATCTGTCAGCACAGTACATAGTCGGTGACCCAAGTCACCAACCAATCACGAAGACAACAAGCTGGTCAAAACAGCCCTCCCCCTCTTAAAGGTGGGCTCCAAACACACAATAAATGTTTCCCTGGATGCTGCTTATGAAATGTTTTCAAGGCTATAGGTGTATGTATGTCTGAAGCTTTAACCCAAGAACGATCTTCAGGACCGTATCCTTTCCCCTCTACCAAAAATTGCAAGAGTCCCCTAGAGATGCAAGAATCCAGTATTTGCTTAACTTCATGTTCCTCCTATTGCTGACAATTATCGGAGGGGGAGGATGACAAGAAGATGAATATCTGTTGATGACTAATGGTTTCAGTAGCGAAACATGAAATGAGTTTTGTATCATCAGAGCCGCATGTAAATCCAATTTATATTCTACTGAATTTATTTTTTTATTGTCTTGAAGGGTCCTATGAAGCTAGGTGCAAATTTTATGGAAGGTATCCTAAGTCTAAGATTGCGAGCAGATAACCGTACAACCATACCCAATCTCCAGAGAAATACCATGGTGTTACACGCCTTGTCTTATCAGTGACTACTTTATACAGTATTGAACTCTCATTCAATTCCTTCCTGACTCAAGACCAAATATTTGCAAATTTGCATACAGCAGAATTCACCGTAGGAACTTTCAATGCTGGGAGGAAGACAGCAGGGCTGGGCATGGATGATACCCATAAAGAGTAAAGAAAGGGGACCTAGCGGTACTACAATGGGTATGAAAATTATGAGCAAACTCTGCCCATGGTAATAATTCTACTCAGTTATCCTGATTATACTGACATACACTCTAAAATATTTCTCAAGATCTTGGTTTACGCTCTTGAATTGCCCATTGGTCTGAGGGTAATATGCTGAACAGAATTTGAGCTCTGTGCCCATATTTTTTTTTTCTAAGTACCGAAACTTAGATGTAAATTTTGTCACTCAGTCTGATATGATCTTTTCAAGGCAGCCATAAAGCCAAGAGATCTCATTTACAAACAGCTTGAGAGGCAGCAAAAGGTAAATCCTAGAGAGGCACAAAATGGGGCATTTTAGAGTATCAGTCTACCGCAACCCATTTAGTACAGCATCCTGCTGACAATGGGAGCTCAACTACAAAGTCCATAGAGATGTGAGTCCATGGCCAACTTAGGCCGGCTTAGGTAAGGCTTGCAATAGGCCTGCTGTTTTTTCCCTGACCCCTTTATGTTGAGCACAAGTGTCACAGGAAGCCACAAATCAAAGATATCTTTGCGGAGAGTAGGACACCAGTAGCTTCTAGAAATAAATGATAACATCTACCTGATACCGGAATGACCATAAAATTTAGATTGATGTGCCCACTGAAATAGCTTAGTATTTACTTTAGGCACAACAAAAGTTTTCCCCTGTGGAATTATAGTAATTCTACCCACAATTCAAGCAAGAACCAATGTGAGCTTTGGTTTGTTAGATTCCTCAACATCATCTGAATCAAACAATCTAGAGGAAGCATTGGCTTTATTATTTTGAGTACCAGGAAGGAAGTTAATCTCAAAGTTTAATTGAGAGAAAAAGATTTCCAGCCTCAACTGTCTTGGATTCAGACGGAGGACTGCCTGTAAATACTCCAGTTTCACAGTCCTGGTATACTGTAGTCTTAATAATTTGATGGCCAATAGCTCCCTTTCCCCGATCCTATAACTTTTTTTTTATCAGGGAGAAACTTATGCGAGAAGAACACACAAGGATGGAGTCTCCCAGAAACTACTTTGCAGGAAAGCATGGCTCCAACCCCCAAGGAGGATACATCAATTTCCAGAAAAAAGAATTGGGACAAGTCTAGCTGTTGAAGGATGGGACTGGATGTAAAGGTTTGCTTCAACTGCTTAAAAGTAAGAACAGCTTCCAGAGGCCACTGTTCAGCATTAGTGTTCTTGCTAGTGCGAGCTTTGATGGGAGCTATCCGGGTGGAATAGTTCCTGATGAATTGCTGGTAATAACTGGTAAAACCAAAAAGCCTCTGGGTTGCTTTAAGCTATGTTGGTTTAGCCCATTTCAGAAAGGCATGTAGTTTTACTGGATCTGTAAAGAGTGGAACTCAAAATCATCTAAGCCAGGAACTATACTCTTTCACACTTGAATTAACACTTCTCTAGCTTGCAAAATAATTGATTATCTGTCATTTGACTCAAGACTTTATTCATATGTAATCTATGAGTATAATATCCCTGCTGCCCCAGTATCATGGAAGGCAGCAGGAGTTAATTAGCCTCTTAGGGGTATTAAATTGCACTATAAATGAACACGGTAGAGAGTTTTGTTTGTTGTTGATACAAGATAATATGCTTAGTGAGACTTCCCCAGTACCTCCTACATGTTGGGGTTTTCTGACTACTTAAGACAGAAAAGTCAGAATAGCTGAGGTCAGCAGGATGCAGATTAGACAAACAGAATGAGCAAGCAGAGGAATAGTAAAAGCCAAAGTTCAAAATAATTTTGAATAATTTTGCTAGATTCACACAAACATGCAGTGTTAAAGATAAACGCTGACAACTGTCTTTTTATTTTGTACACATATATGGGCATTTATATTGTCATGCAGCTGGTACCATCTATAATATGTGATATACCGAGCGTGGGCTTATTTCAATACATTTATTTTGAATCAATTAGCCTGTCCCAGACTCCGATATTTTAATATTTCGCTTTTTTAACTATTATTTTTAGTGCATATCAATAAATATTTGTTTTTTGATGTGTGATGTCTATTTATTATCCACCTTAATGAACTCCTGTTTGATGTGGAATGTTTGTTTATCATTAGACTAATATCCATGTTTCTAGTGTGCCTTCCATTTAAGTAGTACCTTTTTCTTTTCAACCTTATTGTAATATATTACTACTGGAAGTAGCACCTAGCAGTATTAATATCTTAACGTTGTCCTTGTGTATATTACAAAACACATTAAGAAAATTTATTGTGCGGGGGATAATTTCTAATATTTATGCCTGTACATTATATAATATACACACACACACACAATAGCAATATACTACAACTTACCTTTTTGTATCCACAGCTGTGCACTCTTCCCTCTCACAGAGCAGGCCACACAGAGGAGGGAGGGAGACCAGCCACCACACTAGCCCCTCCCCCGACTTGTGGCACCCAGCTGCCCCTCCCCCAACTCGGGGGGTGGTGCCGCGAGTCGGGGGAGGGGCCACAATTTTTTTTAAAATTATTTTTCTTTTATTATTTTTTTTTTTATTTTCTCTTGTCCTCACCCTCTCAGCCCACTGACAGCCGCTAGGCCCTAGGCAGGTGCCTAGGTTGCCTAGCGGTAAATCCGGCCCTGCTGCAGGGTAGCAGCAGAGCGGTGGTACTGGAGAGCTGGGTCCAACCTCAGAATCAGCCGGAGAACGGATTAGATTTTAGGGTCTAATCAGCAAGTCACAGGATTACAGCAGTATTGAAGAAGTTGTAAAGCAGGGTCTTGAAGCAGAGTGATGTTTATTGCTCAAATGTCCTGACAAGGACAGTTCCACTGATTTAAGGTATCAGTGGTCAGGTCAGATAGAACATCAGAATGATACATTACATGCTCAAACAGTTCACCTTTTATACAGTTCTGTAATAACTCCTAGCAGAGGTAAGCCAGCCCAGTGGAACTAGCTGGCTCCAACCCATCTAGAATATTCCCTCAGATCTCCATTGTTTAGAGTTCCTGTCTGTCTAACAGTACCTGCATTCAGGTAAAGCCCCCCTGTAGGGCATTCAAGTGTTGGTCACTCACATTGAATAGACTTAATTATCCTTAATGAGGACATCCTTTAGACTACACAACAGACTTATAAATGCTTATCAGAAATCAAACATATACCTTAGACATGAATGCATTTCCTTGCAACAAGATATGAAAAAGGCTTTCAAAGCAAAGACTTATTGTATCATTTATACATCAGAAATAAGGTATTTGCTTTTGAAAGGTTAAAACAGAAAAAACTAATTTTCTAACCTGTCTCAGAAATAACGATTTCCTATCTCACAATATATACAATATTAAAAATAAGTGCATTGGCAATTTATATAAATAAGCTTCCTGCGCTATTTTCTTTAAATACATTTCTACCAAAAGCTATTTATCAGTGATCCAGCTGAGTAGCTCGCTACTCTCCCGCCCGCTCCGAATCCAAATCGAGGCCGAACGTCATTGTGATGTCGTCGGTTCTCAGGGCTCGGTTCTCGCGATACTTCAAGATTATAAATACCCGCCTCCACAGCAATCCATCGCCATTTGACAGAGGGAGAGAGCAGGGTGTAGTCACAGGCTGATTAGAGCAGGGACAGAGGATCCAATATTCTGATTCCAATTGTTGTAACAAGAATCGCTAGAGAAGAGAGGAGGATAGAGTTTTTTTTCTTTTTTCAATATTTGGCACTCCCCAGTGCTTTTGGGGTGTCCCCCATAATTGTGCATAAATATTTCTGGCTGTCAAAAGTCATATTTGTCAGCAGTATCTACCAAATAATTTTTAGCACTCCCCAGTGCTTTTGGAGTGTCCCCCAAAATTGTGCATAAATATTTCTGGCTGTCAAAATTACTATATGTCAGCAGTATCTACCAAATAATTTTTAGCACTCCCCAGTGCTTTTGGGGTGTCCCTCATAAATGTGCATAAATATTTCTGGCTGTCAAAATTACTATCTGTCAGCAGTATCTACCAAATAATTTTTAGCACTCCCCAGTGCTTTTGGAGTGTCCCCCATAATTCTGCATAAATATTTCTGGCTGTCAAAATTACTATCTGTCAGCAGTATCTACCAAATAATTTTTAGCACTCCCCAGTGCTTTTGGGGTGTCCCTCATAAATGTGCATAAATATTTCTGGCTGTCAAAAGTCATATTTGTCAGCAGTATCTACCAAATAATTTTTAGCACTCCCTAGTGCTTTTGGGGTGTCCCCCATAATTGTGCTTAAATATTTCTGGCTGTCAAAATTACTATCTGTCAGCAGTATCTACCAAATAATTTTTAGCACTCCCCAGTGCTTTTGGGGTGTCCCTCATAAATGTGCATAAATATTTCTGGCTGTCAAAAGTCATATTTGTCAGCAGTATCTACCAAATAATTTTTAGCACTCCCCAGTGCTTTTGGGGTGTCCCCCATAATTGTGCTTAAATATTTCTGGCTGTCAAAATTACTATCTGTCAGCAGTATCTACCAAATAATTTTTAGCACTCCCCAGTGCTTTTGGGGTGTCCCCCATAATTGTGCTTAAATATTTCTGGCTGTCAAAATTACTATCTGTCAGCAGTATCTACCAAATAATTTTTAGCACTCCCCAGTGCTTTTTGGGTGTCCCCCATAATTGTGCATAAATATTTCTGGCTGTAAAAAGTCATATTTGTCAGCAGTATCTACCAAATAATTTTTAGCACTCCCAAGTGCTTTTGGGGTGTCCCCCATAATTGTGCATAAATATTTCTGGCTGTCAAAAGTCATATTTATCAGCAGTATCTTACCAAATCATTTTTACCACTACAAGTGCTTTGCGCTCAGAATGGATTCAAAGCAGTCCACATATGATCAGAATGAGCAACCAGGTTCTGTCACTAGTCCTGATGTTCGTGTTCCCAGTACGTCATCTGGGCAAGGCGATGTCAAACTACACAGTGTTTCGAAATCAGTCCAAAAAACAAAAACCCCCAAAAAATGTACTGTGTTGAAGCGAAAAAGAAGTGTTACTGAGCAAAAGTTAAGATTTGTGTAGGTGACGAGGGCGCTAATGAGGATGTTGATGAGGATGAGGTTGTTTGTGTAAGTCCTGCACCAGTGGCAGCAGTTTTGGCACGTGACAAGAAAAAGGCCATTGTCATGCCTGGGCATAAAACAAAAAAATCCACTTCTTATGTGTGGAATTATTTCTACTCAAATCCAGACAACAATTGTATAGCCATTTGTAGTGTATGTCAAGCCACAGTCAGTCGAGGGAGGGACCTTAACCATTTTGAAACCTCGTCTATGTTACGCCATTTGACGAGAGTTCATGGCAAAGTGTTGGGAAAAGCTGAAAGTTCTTCCAAAAAAATTACAACCACTCCATCATCAGCTAAGACCCTTCGATCACCGACATCACAACGGCTACAAAATACACCCACCACACCATCCTCATCAATATCCTCAGTAGCGCTCAGAGTTAGCCCGGCATTCATTTATTAAGGCTGGATGACTCCTGCACTATTGTTGATTCCTCTGAAGAAAGCGTTAGTCCCACTGCTGCTGCTGCTGTTGCTGCTGCTGGGGGTGAATCGTCAGCCCAGAGGCAGGTCAAGAAAATGAGCAGTCCTACATTTCAGTAATTAACTGTGAAACAATCATTTGCTAGGGGAAGCAAATATGACAGCAGTCACCCAGTCACCAAGCGAATCACAGACGCCATGGCTGCAATGTTAGGGTCAGGATTTCCCAGGTATGACCACGGAGAGGGGATAAGTGGTTATAATGACTTTATTAACAAACACAGATGACAAGGTAATCCACGAGACAGTTCAATGTGCAGATGAGAAACAACAGGTAACTGCAATAGTAGATTTCAACAGGCAGCGTAGAACTACAAGTACCAGGTATAATGGTTGAAGATGCAGGAATCCAGTAGCAGGTTACAGCAGTAGAAAATAAAATGAAGTAATTTGCAGGAGTCCAGATAGCAGATAACAGCAGTAGTGAATTCAATGAAGAAATATGCAGGAGTCCAGATAGCAGATAGTAGCTGACAACTTGGTAATGCAGACAGTAGCTTACAACTTGGTAATGCAGACAGTAGATGACAACTTGGTAATGCAGACAGTAGATGACAACTTGGTAATGCAGACAGTAGATGACAACTTGGTAATGCAGACAGCAGCTGACAACTTGGTAATGCAGACTGGAGCGGAGCACATGGAAATGCAGACTGGAGCGGAGCACATAGAAATTCAGACTGGAGCTGAGCACATGGAAATGCAGACTGGAGCTGAGCACATGGAAATGCAGACTGGAGCTGAGCACATGGAAATGCAGACTGGAGCTGAGCACATGGAAATGCAGACTGGAGCTGAGCACATGGAAATGCAGACTGGAGCTGAGCACATGGAAATGCTCACATGAGTGACCTGATGATCTGGCACAGACCGTACGAAGCAAGCAGGTTGATATAGGCCTCATGCAGGTGACACAACTCTCAGCAATCAAGGACAATGATCAAAGTAGCACAGTGGCCCCTTTGGTGGGCAGTGGTATTACAAATAGAATACATAATGATTCCAATAAAGTCACTGCAGACAGCAGCTGCAGAGTGCAAGTCGTGACAGTTAGTGTTAGATCTGCGTCCAATCTCCACAATAAACGCAGCTGGTTTTTCACAGTAATTGAGTTTTTTTGTCTGCGTTACAGAATTCCATTGCGACACCATTTCTCCCGTAAAGCAATTCCACAACTATACCAAAAAGTGTGCAAAAATGTAGAGATTGCGCTGAAAAATGCCATTCTGCCCACTGTCCACTTAACCACAGATATGTGGACAAGTGGAAGTGGCCAAACCAAAGACTATATGACTGTGACAGCCCACTGGGTTGGTCATTCACCTTCACCAGCAGCAACAGCAGCAGCATGTACACCACTACGTAACATTTGTCACAGGCAGGCCACTTTTTGTATCACCGGCTTCACTAACAGACATACAGCTGACAATTTGTTACACAAACTAAGAGATGTGATTGATACATGGCTTATACCACTTGGACTCTCCCCAGGATATGTCATTTCTTGGAACGCCAACAATATAGTGCGAGCCTTACAGCTGGGTGATTTCCAGCACATTCCCTGTTTTGCTCACACCATCAACTTGGTGGTGCAGAGCCTCCTACGAAATAACCATGAGGTGCAGGAGATGCATTCGGTGGCCAGTAAGATTTCAGGCCATTTCAGGCATTCTGCCACAGCATGTAGGAGATTGCAGCAGCTCCAAGAGCAGTTTAACTTGCCCTGCCACCAACTTAAGCAAGAGGTGGTAACTAGGTGGAATTCCACCCTGTACATGCTTCAGAGGATGGAGGAACAGTGCAAAGCCATCCAAGTGTATTGCACAAGCCATGACATTGGGAAAGGAGGGCGGATGTATTTCAGTCTTGCACAGTGGGGAATCTTTTCAGTGCTGTGCAAGGTGCTGAAACCATTTGAAGTTGTGACGTGAGAAGTGAGTGCCCACTCTGCTAGTTTGAGCCAAGTCATTCCTTTAATTAGACTATTGGAAAAGCAGCTTGAGAAACTGAAGGAGGAAATGAAAGCAAGCAATTCAGCAAAGTATGTTGGCCTTGTCGATCAAGTACTTAATTCGCTTCACAATGATCCTCGAGTTATTAAGATCTTGAACTCGGATCAATACGTTTTGGCCACTGTGCTTGATCCAAGGTTTAAGACCTACATTGAGTCTTTACTTGTAAATGAGTGAGATGTGAACTTTTGCAAGTAGCTATTGTTCAGCAAGTTGGCCGCTGAACTGGGCCTCGGCTTGACGACGTGTCCTCCTTCACTTTCTCAAGCTGCTGCTGCTCGTAAAAAATTAAATTTCCCAAAAAGAAGCAGGGAAGACGCAGGGGGCAGACCAGAACAATTTAACATCTGGGCTGGTTTGAAGGATTTTTCAAAAAAATGTGTCACCTTGCCCATAACTCCATCCAATACGAGTATAAACATGCAAAGGATGGTGGAGGATTATTTTCAAGAGTTAATTGATATGGAAATGTCAGACAGTCCCTTTCCTTACTGGGAGGAAAAGCAGGCCATTTGGAAACCCATGTACAAACTTGCTTTGCAATACCTTAGCTGCCCACCCTCCAGTGTGTACTCTGAACGAGTGTTCACCACAGCCAGGAACTTAGTCAGTGATCGCCGTAGAAGGTTACTTCCCAAAAGTGTGGAGAAAATGATGTTTATAAAATGAACTACATCTTCCACGAGGAACGCCTTCACCATCCAAGACATCCAAGCACTGACTGTTCTCTAATGGCGGATTCAAGCGGCGATGAATTGATAGTTTGTGATGATGACGTATACACTGATGAGGGTGAGGATGAAGCTCCAGATGATGATGATAACATGTTTTTAAAACTTTCTATTTAAGTCTAGGTTGCAATCTAACCCCAAAGAGGACAAGGACTTGTGGCATTTCTATATCACATACCGTCTTGAAAGGCTGCTGTTTTGGCAATTTCTCATTATGGGTAGGGTGTCATACACAGACTGACCCCAAACTGCCTTTGTCCATTTCAAATAATATTGTACAGTCTATAACGGCTGATTTTTTTTGTATTTTCAACAAGTGGAGGGGGGGCCTATAGAGACAGAAGCCAAACTGCCTATGTCCATTTTTTTTACATATTTAACTATTAGTGTAGGGTGTAATATACACCCAAAGACAATGACTGCATTGCCAATATGCATAAATGGAGAGGAAGACAATCTGGTTTGTGTGTAGAATTAATGAAGGCCTACCTACCAGGAATTAAACTGTTTTTTGGATAATTTATTAGCTTTACAATTACATTACTTATCCAAGAAACAGGTGGAGCACTAAATTTGGTTATGTTAGGCCCAAAAACATTTATTTTCCAACAAAATAGCAAAACAAAACCATACAAAACCAAAACCAAAACCAAAACACGCAATGGCGGTTTTGCAAAACCAAAACCAAAACACGACGGTAATCCAGATCCAAAACAGAATACAAAACCAAAACACGGGGGTCATTGACCATCTCTAATATATATACACATATATACACATACATATATATATACATATATATATATATATATTATATATATATACATACACATATATATAAATACATATATATATATTTCTAAAAAACAAAAAAAGAGAGAGAAGTGCCTAGTGTATTAAATGACCAACAGGTAATCTTCTCAGTGCAACAACAAGTGAATTGGCCTAGTACGAAAAAGCGAATAATAAACAGCTTATCTGTAATTAGATTCCCGACATCCTATATAGTAAAGATCCTTGATGTCCAGTCCTTATGGCTCCAGATATTCAGATCGCTATGGACTCAGAACAAAACTATTATGGTGCAGTATGCCAAATAAGGCTACCAACAGTTCCTCAAATGTGGGTACCTACATAAACTCATAACAGAGTCAATTCATTAAAAATTTATTACAAAGATAAAATTGTATAAAATGCGCCCGTATATAATATATAACATATATAGGCTTATCTGCAATCTTTCCAGATGGTAGTCACGGATCTCTCAAATCCACCTGGCCAAGGTAGGTATGGTAATCCAAAGGAAAGAGCGAGAAGACGCCTTATCCCCCTCAACGCGTTTCGTCACTCGACTTTTTCAAGAGGATTCAGGATATGCAGTGCTCTGCATAACCACAACGTAACCACCAATACATAAATTATTGGTAAAATGATGTACTAAATGATCAGTCCCGAAAGAGAAAACACATAGCTCAATTAGGAGCGGCAGCCTCAGATGACTTGTATCCAGATGGTTAGTCCGGAAGACTGTAGTAACTGCAAATAAAAACAAGTAGGGCGCCCCAATGTGTGGTATCAAATATAAATTGGGAAGATGTAATAAACTGCGTACCGTAAGGATGGCGTCAGAGATCTTATGGTATAGTAGGAGTTCCTCTTCAGAGGTAATACCTCCCACTCTCCAGCAGAATGACAACAATGCAGAAAATGGAAAAAAAAACATATTGTGTAGTATGTTTATATGATATGAAACTAAATTGTGATAAATCCTCCACCAGGAACATATATATATATATATATATATATATATATATATATATATTAAATACAGAAACGGTGCGCACGATAGTTAAAAGTTCAGTATTTGGTAGTGCTAATTCTTAATCGTTGTATAAGTCCACGATACTTTAAACACCAGCAGACCATACTTTGCGCGTCATTCCCTTCAAACACCCGATCTCCACGTGGAAACAGCAACACACCTATAACATCAAAAAGACAGGGGCGCTTCCATAGTGTAAAATCCAAGTAAAATGTTTATTCCCAAAACATTAAAATTGCACGTACCAGAACTGAAAAGTTTTCAGGCATAAATCAGTAGGTATCTAGCATCCAAGTGGGGATATCATATCAGTGTGATCCTCACAGGTATTCCACAATCACCTCTACGCGTTTCATCCTTGAGGACTTCGTCAGGAGGTATATATATATATATATATATATATATATATGTACACTTCTATTGATCATGCTAAAGGAATAGAAGCTGTGAATTACTATCTCCAGCTAGATGAGAACTTAGAGGATGGACATAAGAGCTTTATTTGTAAAATGATTGGTTTTATTCTATCTCGGAATTACTTTAAGTTTTTGGAGAACTTTTATTTACAAACATGCGGGACGGCGATGGGGACTATGTTTGCCCCCAGTTTCGCCAATCTTCTCATGGGGAGATGGGAATCTAAGTTTATCTATGGCGAGAGTAATCCTTTCTCTACGTATATTATTTTTTATTGTAGATACATAGACAATATTATTTTAATCTGGGATGGTCCCCTTAAACCTTTGGAGGATTTTTTTGCTATCTAAATGTAAATGATTTCAATCTGAGGTTCACATCTAAGATTAACGATACCAGCAAAGAATATCTAGATTTGGTTCTCGAAAGTAAAGGTTCTGAGATTCATACAAAAACTTTCATTAAAGAGGTAGATATAAATAGCTATCTGCACTATGACAGCTGTCACCTTATGAAATGGAAGGACAATATTCCCAGATCACAATTTAACCATATTAAACGAAATTGTTCAGATGACAACTCTTTTAAGGAACAATCCCTCATCTTTGCTGATAGATTTAGGGAGAGAGGGTACCCTGATCCGATTATTACAGATGCATTAACCAAAACATCTGATACGGATAGAAAAGAAATGCTAGCTTATAAGAATAAAAATCAGGAGGGACGTAAAGATATTGTCCCGTTTATTACGGAATATAGTAAAGATGAGAGGAAAATAAAATCTGTTTTAAATAAACATTGGAAGCTGATTTGTATGGACCCTATTTTGGGTTCTGTGGTTCCATCAAAACCAGATATTGTCTTCAAGAAAACTAGAAATCTATAATCTATGCTAGCACCTAGTTTATTAAAAGAGGTAAAGACAAATAAGGGTACTTTTTTGAAGAACCTGGGAAAAGGTTTCTTCAAATGCAATAGTTGTAATATGTGTAAATTTACTTCTCCATTGAATAAAGTTTTTTATGATTCATCACATCAGAAGGAATAAAAAATCAATGATCGTATTGATTGCCTTACAATGTCAGTGATTTACCAACTGGAATGCCCTTGTGGAAAGATTTATATAGGCAAGACTAAGAGGGCTCTCAAGTTTCGCCTTCAGGAGCATGTGAGGGGGATAAAAAATAGATCAGATCTACACACAGTTTCTAGACACTTTATGTTTTGTCAAAATGCTGATCCCAGTGGTCTTAAATTTAAAGGGATTGAGCATGTGGTGCTGGGTTCACGAGGTGGAGATCTAGCTAAAAGACTCACTTGTAGAGTAATGTATTGGGTGTATAGATTGGACACTATGGCACCAAAAGGCCTTAATGAAGCTTTTGAGATGGCCTCTTTCTTAGTTTAAATCGTACTGTTTTTGGTAATTAACATTTGTCTCTTTTCCTCCTAGGCAGCTCTGGCAATGTTAGGGGCACATATTGTGGAATATATATATATATATATATATATATATATATATATATATATATATATATATATATATATATTTTGTGTTTCTTTACATTTAGTCAGTTCTTTGATGTATTAGACAGTTAACTATTTCCATTTAAATTGGTGGTATTGGTGTATTTAGCATCTGTTCTATATTTATATTTGTATAGATTGTTTTTGTTAAGATTGGACATTGTGTCCTGATCTCTTCTATTTTTGTGATATCCTTTGTTTTTATTGTTGGTTCTACTGTTATCCAGTTAGTGATTTACATCAGGTATTCAATCTGAAATGCTAAACCGGATGTGACATATCAGGCTATAGAGATCATTTCCTACAGTCCGGGCGTTGTAATGCTTCTGATACCGGAAGTGACAAAACCGGATGTGATGTATCGGGCTCAGGAGATCGCCGCCCACTGATCGGGTACCGCACTTGGATTGGCCTTTGTTAAAGAGGACTTGAGTATTTAGGAGACCGCAGTCATGTTGATGATATTACTCCTTGAAAAAGTCTTATTGATAAGACGAAACGCATCGAAGAGTTCTGCCACGTCTGTTTCCTGTGACCTCTGTTAGAGGTGTCGCCGGCTGGAACCCTCTTCTACGATTGTGTGACGGGCACAGATAAGCTAATTTTAACTGTTTTTATTCCGCAGGTCTCCTGGATACTACTCTGCTCATATTGGAAGGATACATCTGCTATCCAGGCTTGGCACAAATTTCCAGTATTTCTAATGAGAATTTTATTCTACTGGCTCTACGTCTACCAATATCTGGTACGGAAAATATCTATCTTTGGAGAGTTTTATGCATTGTCAATTTTCTGTAATACACTATGTGTGGCGCCCCCTGTCTTTTTGTATTCCATATATATATATATATATATATATATATATATACTATATAAATGCCTAGTGGCGTGTGTGGAAAGCTGCAGCGCTACCTGCTGGGCAGAGTTATACACTGACCTATATATTTCTTGAAGGAGAAGTGACAATTGGGAGTGGTTGGTGGTTGCCGGGGGTGACAGTGGGGAGTTTTTAACACCATAAGTAGCTTGATTTGACTAGAATGTATGAGTATCATGCACGGGTTAACTGACCTACTAAATTCTTAGTGTGTGTGGAAAAAAACCTCAAAAAGGGTTGAAATTTGGTATACTGACATTATTGACGAGTTGAGGGGTCAAACTCATTTTCGTGAGGTAATTTTATCTCATGAACACACATGTGTACAGTGGCGGATCCAGTAGGGTGCGATCAGGGCAATCGCCCCCCCTAGCAGGGGTTTGCTGCCGACGGCTACACAGTATGTGCAGGTCCGTTTGGCAGTGACAGTGTGCTGTCCGGCTGCTCTGATTGTGTTTTAAACACAATCAGAGCAGCCGGGCAGCACACTGTCACTGCCGAGTGGACCTGCACATACTGTGCAGCCCCGTCAGCCTCAGAAGTCGGAAAGGGGGCGGGGCCTAAATCGCCCCGCCCTAACATCGCCCCGGGGAACAAACATTTTTCATTTTAACCACGTTAAAAAAGGGCGCTTGCGTCGGGAAGTAAAGTTCTTCCCCTGAGGAGGCCTGGGCTAGGCCCAAATGCATGACAAGAACCTTTTTAACACCTTAAATAGCTTGATTTGACTAGAATGCATGAGTATCATGCATGGGTTAACTTGTATATATATATATATATATATATATATAGTCCACTGGTGAATTATACACATTGGTTATGAGTGGAGCAGCTTAATCCAGCAGCAGGGAGCTCCCAGGTTTACCATTAATGTAATAGTAGTTAAGTCTCTCACCTGTTCAAAAGTATCACTAACAGTACAAATAAATAAAACAATACATTGCCTCTGCCTACCTGAATGCAAAACTTTAGGTCCCAACCATGGTGGTGTGTGCCCTTATCCTCTCTCCCAAAGCCTTCTATTATATCCCAATGACCTCTGTAACTCTTTTTGGAATTAGAGGTGTGATTTCAAAGATAAAAAACACATACTTTTAAATCAAGCTGTGATTACATGTAAGCATACTAGCATGAACTATTAAAACATTTGTTTTTCCAATTTAAGCAAAATACTTTCATGGATGCATTGTTCCAAATATATTGCAATGTTTATACTGTTCTACATGATAATTTGGCCAGAATTAATTATACATATAGAATACAAACAGCATTCTAGTGACTGTCATACAGTACAAAGAGCCTCCTAGTGACCGCCATCTAATACCAAAAGCATCCTAGTGACCGCTATGGTACAAAGAGCATTCTTGTATCCACAATACAGCACAGAGCATTCTTATGACCGCCATACAATACAAATAGCATCCTAGTGACTGCCATGCAATAGAGAGGACATCCTTATGACCGTCATACAATACAAAGAACATTCTTGTGTCCGGTATGCAATACACAGAGAGAGTTCTTGAGATCATTGATTTTGCTGGAGATACCAATGAATATAAGCTTAATTTTAACAATAATTTTCATTTTTATTCCTTTGAGTGGTTATGTAGTTAGGGCCCAGTGCGCTGCCTTGCCTGGGGGCCTATAATACTGTTAAGATGGCACTGATTTGAGGTGATATTGCTACATTGTATACATTACAATTGTAAACATTGAAAAACATGCAGTACTGCCCTCAAATCATATTATGCTATATTGTAGTGCCCCTGGTTGCAATTATGCCACACAGTATTGACCGCAGTTCATAATATGCCGCAATAGTGCCTCCAGTTCATATTATGCCACAATAGTGCCCACAGTTAATATTATGCCACATTACTGCCCCCAAATCATATTATGCTATACAGTAGTTCCCCCAGTACAAGAAAGGATGATTAAAAAGTAATTAACATACACTGCATACAGAAAAATATTTTAAGATACCTAGTAACATGTGTTCTG